>NC_081837.1:34725772-35028802 GCF_030867095.1 Alligator mississippiensis | reverse complement strand
AAGGGTCCTCTGATTCGATATGGATTTGGAGATTCAGCCACTGAATTGGACTGAATCTTCGCTGAATCAAAACAAGGCCCAAAGCTTTGCACAGCCCTAATGTTAACTTCATGTTCTGCATTGATAAGAACTTAGTAATATCTAAGGTATTTCTTTGGTCTCTTCCCACCTAACATGTTTTTCTTGCATCAAACACCTGTTCTTCCCCCACTCCCCCAAATCAGGGTGTGTATATTAAGGAGGGAAGCTGGATTTCTGCATGAAGTAGAAGCCCCCTGCTCTGATTTATTCTCCAAAATCAGCTGCTCAGCAGCAGCACTGGAATTTCTTTTCGGGCAGGTGAGGGAGTCAATTGATTTAATGGTGCATTGTTCTTCACTCAACAGATGTTAATATTCATCTCTCTCTTTCTCTCTCTCTCCCTCCCTCTCTCTCGTTAATGGTCTTGATTTCCATCCATTAATCAAGCTATCCTTCTGGCAGTTTAGTTGTCTGCTAGTTACTTCTCATGTCACAGCTTTTTACAGAATTTTTAGCTCTGTCCCAGCCATATGATGCCATAATCCTGGAAATCTTTTTTTCTTCATTTTTGCCTTCCCAAAGACAAGGTGAATATTATTCCAGGGCACGTTGTATATGAGAATATGTGGTAGCATTATAGTACCTCACAATCTTTAATGCATTTATTCTCATAGCTTCCCTCTGGGGAAGGGCAGGGCAGTGCCGTTAGTCTTCTGGGGATGAAAAGGGGATAAGTGATTCACCCGTGGTTACACTGGAATTCTCTGTCAGCCAGGTTTGAGCCTGAAGGCGCAGACAGAAGTGCAGTTTCCTACTGTAACTGAGAACAACAATCTCCCGAAACCAATTACCGCTTGCCGCCATGGTGCCCCCAACCAGTTGCGGGAGTCACCAGTTGTTCATGCTACAACTGATTTCTCCTGGCAAAGGCCTCTCCTCCCTCCCAGTCTGTCCCTCTTTCACAATGGGAGGGGGAAAAGGGGGCAAAGGGAGCTCATTCTAGGGGTTACCCAGCTTCATGGGGACTCCAATACACCCACCCCACCCTACAGCAGGGGCTGAAAACCCCCAGACCTAACTCCCTCTGCTTCCTTTCCTACCTCCCATTCTGAAAACAGGCTGGGAGGCACTGCAGACAGAAGCTGTAGAAGATACTCTGTTTGACATGTCTTCATCTTACCCCTTATGCAATAAGGGATCAAATTTTTCCCAATTATCCATTTTTGTAGCTGTCTGCAGCCATACACCTATGTTTGGTCATGGCTATAAACTGCTTTCTGTGACTGGATTGGCTGAAAATGGTCACTTCTGTCTGTGCCCCGAATCACCATCTAATGCCTTAACCTCTGACATCTCTGCAAATAGGACAATCCACCAGAATGAGAGAAGAACAAGACAGGCACAGAGATAATACTGTGCACATGAAAACAAGCCTACCTAGAGGACTTCTCGATATTCAAATTTCAGTCCCTGTTCCAAAGCACCTATTTAGTCTTGTTGAAATTCAAAGGACTGCACTTACGCATAAGAGTTTGCAGATTTGGAGTCCCCTTTCCCAACCTTTATTGGCATCTGTACATTGACATGGTATCTAGATCCCCACTCTTACAAACAATAATTTATCAATTTAAGATGAGCTCAGGAGATGTCTATCCCAGGTTATGCATCTTGGGCAACTGCTAACTATACAGCTCAAACCTTGGAAGCTCACCTTTGCCTAAAACACCCACAAGTGGGCATCCTTCAGCTTTCCCGGGAAGCTACTTTGGTCTCAAGTCATCCATGTTTGTTCAAGCACAAGGTCCAGAGATTTTACTGAGCCCACTCTGACAGCCACTCCCCCTCTCTCATGACAAGGGTGACCCAGCTCAGACACTCAGCCGGCTACGACTGTGGGCAGTTTCTCAGGGCGAGTGAGGAGTAATTCTTTTAGACCCTCTCTCCTGCTGTGCAGTTCCCTAGGACTTAACCAGTGAGTGCACCTAAATGCGTGGTTCAGGCGCCACAGCCTATTTTATTGTGCATTGAAGTGTTATGTAAAAAAAAATGCAATCATGCTAATGTGCAGTAAAATAAACTACTGTGCATTAAGCATCACTTTAAAATGTATGCTTATGGTACTGCGCATTAGGATGACTAATGCGCATTTATTTAGTACCTCACATTGGAGGTACTAAATTTAATGCACATTAGGAAAAGCACATTAATGCTTGTGGAGATACACCCAGTATCATAAACTCCACCTACACATGGGCTTAACTTTACTTGCATACATAATCCCATTAAAACAAGGAAGACAACCAGCACTGTGGGTAGAATCAAGCATATTCATAAGGTAGTGATTCCCTGTGGCATCCTGGAGTGCCTTGAGATCCAGGGCTATGGGTTGCCACACATTGTTAGCACTGCTAGGTGTGCACACCTTATTGGGAAGGTAAACCCAGAGATTTCGGTTAGAATACAAAGTTTTATAACTCTTTCTAAGATCTAAATTCTTTGCAGCAGAAGAATTGCTCCAATATTTTTCTGTAATCAAAAAGAGTGAAAGCTAAGAGCTGGTATTTTGTTAGGAGTGTCTTGAGCCTAAAAAGATTGAGAACTAGTGGCAGAGTCTCACAATGGGAGTTAGCTGTGAAATGGGCATTAAAAACAGGTGTCCTGAGTGGCAGCTATAGGGTCTCTCACACAATCTGTTCCATCACAACATATTAAAGGAGTAGCGTAGATTGGGCAGGAAGGATTCAGTTACTTACGGCAGGCTGCACTCTTGCAGTTGGTGGAGGGAAGCCAGAGGTTGGATGAACCGGTATCAAATACAACGCTGAACTCCTGAGGGGGGGTCCCGATGTAGATTGTTCCATAGTACTCTGTCTGTTCAGGTAAGAGCGACAACAATGGTTCCCAGCAGCTAGTTATACATACATGTGTGACCTCTACATGGAAAATACTTCACTTCAAGCATATGAATAAGCACCAAAGGCCAGAGCCAATAAAGGACCTAAGCATCTGGGCAAATCTCACTTTAGGCACCTAGTCCAAACTTATCAAGGGAAAGCCCCTTCTCAACTGCTGCCTCATATTGCATGTGCCTGAATTCTGGGAGTGCTCCTGTTAGTGACCTAAAAGCTCCGAGGCATTGAGGCTATACCCCTGCAACTGTCTCAGGTTTGCCATGTGCAGCATTTATATGGGCGTACAGGACAGCAGCAAATTGAGCCAGGCTGCTGCAGCCCCCTGGTAGTCAGCCTGCCAGCCTGGAGCTGCTCTGCCCTGGCTCAACATGCTACAGAGGGGCTGGCTGTGGCACAAAGTTGCTATAGTGTAGGGCTAGTTGGCAGGGAACCCCCTGCACTGTAGCACCCTCATGCCCCAGGCAGCATAGGTCCCTATCTACATATGCACTGTGGCACACCACATAACTCTGTCACAGGAGAGTACTTGTGTTGGGCAGTACTGTCCTACAGCACAGTTAATCGGTTTACTCCAGTGTAATAGCACAGCATGTGTAGACAGTGATGCTTCAGTGTGGGGCTACCTAGTCAACTCTGAAGTAGAGCGCTCTAGGGCTAGCTATGCAAAGCTTTGGGTGGTGATTCGATTTGGAGGAGATTTGGCCCGATTCAGTGCCCGGATCTCCAAATCTGAATCGAATCAGGGGATCAATTAAAAGGTCTGAAGCAATTCAAAGGTCTCTGAATCTTTGGAAAAGATTCGGAGAGCTTTGGTGATGCAGGCATTCCCTGGTGGCTGCAACAGGGAGCTGCAGCCGACTCCGAGCTGGTAAGTACAGGTGCGGAGGGAGGGGACCATGGGGGGACCCCTGCCAGCCCCCATCCCCTGCCTGCTCCCCCAGCCACCCTGACCCCTGCCCGCTCCCCCAGACCCCCATGGGTGCCCCACCCCGGCCCAGCTCCCAGTCCTTTAAAGAAAAGCCCCAGTGCTCACCAGGTGCTGCTGGGCAGGGGGCAATCCCCGCTGCCCCCCACTGTCCCACGCTGCATGGGGGGCTCTGCATAAGCCCCCCTGACCCCTCCCCCCGCTCCCCCAGATCCCCCCCCCCCCACAGCTACCCCACCTGCTGCAGCTCCAGCCCTTTAAGAAAAAAAAAGACAAAAGCCCTGGGACTCACCAGTCCTGCAGCAACCTTGGAGCTTAGGGGGCTCATGCAGAGCCCCCCACATGGCATGGGGAAGTGGAGGGCAGCGGGGATTACCCAGTGCCAGCAGGAGCAATGAGTCTGGGGTTATTTATTTATTTTTTCTTCAAAGGTCAGAGCCGTGGCAGGTGGGGCAGCCACGGGGGGTGGCGGGGAGGGGGCTCATGCAGAGCCCCCATGCAGCATGGGACACTGGGGAGCAGCGGGGATCGCCTCCCAACCTGGCAGCAAGAGCCAGGAACTGGGGCGGTGGGGCAGCCATTGCTGGCTTGGGGGAGGGGTGGGGCATGGGCCTGGCCTGGCTGATTCGGAGATTCGGCAGCAGCTCAATCTCCAAATCAGGCTCAGCCGAATTGAATCGGGACAGTGATTTGAATCACCGAATCAAATCACTGTGCCCTGAATTGGCCGAATCCGAATCCAAAGTGAATACTAGCCACTTCGCACACGCCTAGACCGCACATGTAGATGCCCCCACTGAGTCATCAGAGCAGAGCTGGCCTTTGAGGAGGGCAAATGAGGCAGCTACCCTGGACATTGTGCTGAGCAGTAGCCACACACTGCAATGAGCCTCAGCTCCACTTTTTGGACTACAAGGCAGAAGAACTGCAGTTGAAACATGGAAAAAATCAGATTGAAAAAGGCTTTTCCTCTTGTGTTTTACATTGTCTCAGACAAGTTGGCTGCTCCATCTGCAACCGTGGTTGTAGCCATTAGCATTCTTCTGATACTGTTCATCACGGTTGCAAGCACTCAACAGTTTCCAACATGAGTCTGATAAACAACCATGTAAGATCAAACATGTGCGAAGAACAACGTCATGGTTTGATCGAGGGTGGAATAGCACAGTGAGCCAATGACCCCTACTGGTCTTTGCTGCAAAAAGCCGTAGAAGTCTTGCTTCAAAGCTGAATGATCCCGTCCATACCACCTGAGCATCTTTCAATAACACCAGCAATTTCACCGGGACAGGAACGGATACATGCAGCAGGGAAAGCATGTGAACCACAGCTTATTTCCAAATACCAACATTACATATTGTCTTGCGTACAACATGCAGCCTTTCCCAAAAGCTAGCATGGGAAATTGCAGTGTGACTTATGAGGGAAATACAGTAAGAGCCGTTTCTGCCAGTTACTGAGCAGAAATGAAAGTAAAACCTGCACTCACAGAGAGCAGAACAATGAGCAGGCCGGGCCCCTCCGCTGCTGCTATTCAATTACTTATTACAAGGGAAGCTCTTCTTTTCCTTTAATCTGCCTTTTCTAAATCAGGGTGCATATTTTATTCCAGGGCATTTTGTATGTGAGAAAATGTGGTGATAGGGGCTTTGGTCTATATTGACAGGCTGAGCTACCCACCCAATGCATCAGCCTTGGGATCCCAAGGAAACCTGTAATGCAACCATAATGTACCTCCCACCCTGAAGCAAATAAATTGTAGCAGAGCATAAACTCACATCCAAGTAGTTCAAGAGTGGCTCAGAGACCCCCTGGGAACCAGACGAGCGTGCATATTTGGTGCTGATGTCATAGTGGTGGTGCTTCAGGAAGTCTTCCAGCAAGCCCTTTTCCAGCAGGAGTTGCCTCATCTTCCTCCCTCTCTGCAAACGTATCCTTGTGTGCAAAAAGAAAAACCAACAACCATGATCCCCAATCACTAATGCCCTACAACACACTTTTCTTGTGCTCTGAGCCTGAGAGAAACAGTTTGCATTAAAGCCATCAACTCCCACATCATTCGCAATGGGTTTCCTTATTCGGCTGATGGAATCAACATTTTAAATGGACTGAAATACTCCTCTGCTTATCAAGCGTGGGTATAGTCTCACCATGGCCAGAACAAGCGTCTTCTCCATTTGGAGTGGCCTTGTCCCTCTCATAACTTCCCATCTCTTCCCAGACCTCATCTGAAAAGAGATCTTTTCTCCTTCCCATGTTTAAGCTTTTTACTAGGCCTGTGCAAAGCGGCTAGTATTCGCTTCAGATTCGGCCGATTTGGGGGACAGTGATTTGATTTGATGATTTGAATCACTGTCCCCATTAGATTTGGCTGACTCTGATTTGGAGATTCAGCAGCAGCCGAAACTCCGAATCTTCAAATTGGCCAAGCCAGGCCCATCCCCCACCCCTCTCCCAACCTGGCAATGGCTGCCCCAGCTCCTGGCACGTGGGGAAAAAAAAGCCCCAGCTCATGAGGTGCTGCTGGGCTGCTGTCCCCCCACTGCCCCACGCTGCATGGGGGGCTCTGCATGAGCCCCCTGACCCCCCCCCCCAGCTCCCCCATGGGTGCCCTGCCTGCGCCACCTCTGGCCCTTTAAGAACCCCCCCCTCAAAAACACCCCGGGTCTCACTGCTCCTGCCGGCGCAGTTGATCCCCACTGCCCCCCATTGCCCCACACCATGTGTGCATATGCATGAGCCCCCAAAGCCTCCAGGCTGCACCAGGAGCGGTGAGTCCTGGGGCTTTTCTCGGCTTTTCTTTTTCTTAAAGAGGCGGAGCTGGCCCAGGTGCGGCACCCATGGTGGGGCTGGGGGAGCAGGGTGGGGCGGGAGTTCATGCAGAGCCCCCCATGCAGCGTGGGGTAGTGGGGGGCAGCAGGGATTGCCCCCCCCCCCACCCTGGAAGCACCTGGTGAGCACCAGGGCTTTTCTTTAAAAGGGCTGGCAGGGGGGGTGGGGGGGGTCTCCCCATGGTCCCCTCCGCCTTCCCCCAGGCCCACCCCCCCCACCCCTGGTAAGTACCAGGGCTATACTTACCTGCTGCAGCTGACTGGGACTGCCCAAATCATCAAAGCTCTCCAAATCCTTGCCAAAAATTTGGAGAGCTTTGAATCAATTCGGACCTTTAAATTGGTCCCTGATTCAATTCGGATTTGGAGATTCAGCCACCGAATTGGGCCGAATCTCCTCCGAACCGGATCACCACCTGAAGCTTCACACGGCCCTACTTTTTACATTTCTTATCCCTCTGTTGTTAAATTAAATGACCTGGGAGTCAGAAAGGACCATTAGATCATTTTATCAACATCCTTCCCTTTCCTTTTTTTTATAAACAAGCTAGTTAGCAGCAGCAGATGAAGGAGAAGTGGTAAAACAGGAACTTGCCTGATAAAGCCTTCCGAGAGAGCAAAAAGAGCACAGAAAACCACGAGAAACTTCATCCTTCTGTTTCTGCAGAGGCTGCTACAGATGCTGAGCTGTTGAACATAACTTGCCTTCTTTTATAATCTGAGGTTGACTCTCCTCAGGGGGGACCTCCAGGAAGTCAGATTACAAGAGAAATTCCAACTCAGGCTGGTGATAGCAGATCACTCCGCAAACACCCCAACAGCTGACCAAGGCCTAACCCCAAAGCACACAATTTCTAATACCAGTACAGTGCACTGAAGAACAGTGCCTGTGTTACCTGCTGCAGCAGACTGTGCCTGTGATAATCAGTTGGAGTGTTTTTATCTTTTGCTGATTTATACTTCCCTTTTTTCAGTTTAAATTTCCTCCCTTAGCCTTGGATAAGATTGTATGAGTCTCTGACTGGTTTCACATCCTGTTAGTCCATTGCCAACTGGGGATTAGATATGTAGACCTATATCCCAGTGCAGCATATTGGGTTTATTGATTCCAGCCCCTAACATCTATGAAAGTATGAAATTAGAGAACTAGGAAATGCAGCCATAGAGCACCTGATCTGAGTGAGAAATACTGAGAGGTTGAGCTAGTGATGTAGACTAAATGAAGGTGTCAGTCAAGACAGTGAAAGGTTTTCGCTGCCATCTTTTAAGAAGCTAGATGCAATTTAGCAATGCTACAGTCTGAAAATGAATGACTGGCCTCTCCACCAATCAGTGGCAAGGGACAGGCTGCAGGGGCAGCTTCACCAATCAGTGGTAAGGGGCGATATTGCCATGAAATGTCTGTGAAATGGGCTCTATGCACCGCAACCAGGCCATGAAAAACCCCTTTGTCTCACCATGGTTTAAGCAAGTCCCTAGTAATAGCCGCTTGCAATTAGCAAACTCCTCCATGAGGCTGGACATGAACTGATGAATCCAAAACTGGTGGGACTTACACCAGTAGCAGGTTAACCTAGATTCTTTCCAGGTTAATTCTCCATCAGGTTGCGTAACTTCGTGGTTTGTCTTCTAGTTTTTCTATTGTAATTTTAATGACAACAGTGTAAAATATCATCTCTCTGTGTTCCCAGACTGCTAAAATGCCATCTCTTCCCTTCATCTGCTTTGTGCCCATGCCTTTCCACCCCTCTTTCTACACTACAATCTGCCCTCTGTCCCTTTTCATAGTTTCATAGATGTTAGTGGCTGGAAAAGAACTTACAAAAGCATTGGTGTGGCAGCACAGTAGGGGTGCTACTATGCAGAGACCCCTGCCTCACTGCCAGGCCTAAAACCTCACTTTGAGGGAGCCTACAGCCAGCTGTCCCACTTCCTGGAGAACCCCTGCAAGCCAAGGGTATGGGATGCTCCTGTGGTTTCCTGCATGTTATCCGGCATCTTTTTCTGGACAGCGAATCTGCCATCACATTCGCGCATCCCTTTATGTGTTCCACTGTCATGTTGAACTCCTGAAGCTGCCATGCCCACCTTTGAAGGTTGGCATTGGTATTCTGCATTGTCTGCAGCCACTGAAGTGGGGCATGGCCTGTTACGACCATGAACTTCTGTCCCCACAAATAGGGCCTCAGCTTGTTCAGTGCCCAGACACTTGCCAACCTCTGAGCTGCTTTTTAGTTTGTGGTGGTGGGCAGTCATTAAAGGCCTCAATTTTATTCCACATTGGGGTGATCTTGCCTCCACCCACATGGTGTTTGAACTACACCACTTTGGGCAATGCCAACTGACATTTCTTTGCTTCCACTGTTAGTCCAGCCCCTTTAATCTATCCAGCACAATGGTTAGGTGAATCAGGTGTGAGTCAAAGTCCTGGCTAAAGATAGCAATGTTGTCAATGTGGGCCACTGTAAACTTCCTGAATCCTTGTAGAAAGTTATTAGTGAGTCTTTGAAAGGAAGCAGGAGAATTGTGCATACCATAAGGAAGGATTGTGAACTCAAACAGTCCCAAAGGCGTGGTGAAGGCATACCTGGCCATAGCATGCACATCTAGTGCCATCTGCCAAAACTCCTTAGATAGATCAAGAGTAGAGAGGAAATTGGTTAGGACCAGGGTGTCAAGCAGTGAGTCCATCCTGGGCATATGATATGTGTTGGGGTGGTGATCACATTCAGCTTCCTATAGTCCACACACAGTTCATCCTGGTTTCAGACAAGTATCACAGGGCTTGTCCAGGGACTCATCAATGGCTTTTTACCTGACTTATTCATGGCAATAGCATAAGTCACATCATCTTTGAAAAGGTGTCAGTGACTATGGGGGCCTTTATGAAGGTTAGGGCAATTTCCTCCAGGGACTGCATCGCAAAATCCACATGAGTTAAAATATATTGCTTCCCTCTCTGAGTCGTATGCCTCAGGTGGCCCACAATGTCTGTCCCCTCTCTTTGGAAGGCCTGATCAATGATAGGGAGGGGCTGCAGGGGAGCTTTTCTCTTATCCCCACTCTTGCCCGTCCGCTGGCATGTCTCACAAGATCTTCAATAATCCATCACATTCTGAGCAGGCCTGAGCTAATAAAAGCTTGCCAACAGCCGCTGGCGAGTCCGACCCATGTCCAGGTGACCGGTGCAGGGTAGATGGTGGGCCATGGCAAGCTGCTGCCTGAATTTATGTGGCACCACAAGCTGGCGATAGGGCTCCCAGGACACAGCATGGTTCCTAGGCACCCATAGCTGATAAAGGAGTCCCTTATCCCAGACTACCTGTTCTCTCTTATCCTGGGTGAACTCTGCTGCTTGCTCCTGAGCCATCCGTTGGAGTTCCTCCAAGCTGGCGTCTCCTAAAATTTCCAGTTTAAGCTCCTTCTGCCCAGCTATGCAATCGTTGGGGATCTTTGGTGCTTCCTCATGGCATTTCTCTAGTTCCTGCCCGTGAGCTTTGGCATTCTGTGCCACTGACTGACTGGGCTTCTCCCTGAGGCCATCTATTAGCTTTTCCCTGGGGATAACGGTTCCCTAACTGGCTGCCACAGTGAAAGCGGTTCTCTTCTCTTGTCCTTTCTACCACCATAGACAACTGGGTTACCTGGCTCTGGGATGCTTCCCCACCTACCGTCTCTGACTTCTTCCTCTGAGTGCAAATCACTGCATTAATGCAATGGGGTTCTATAATATTCCCCCACACTCCCTTCCTTCTGGTGATCATCTGGAAACTACATCGTGCTATTAAATGAACATCTGCCAGGGGTCTGAGATGCAAAAAGATCACATGACTTGCTCACAGTCCACAAGGTATAGGTAGCAGATCCAGGAAATGAACTGAGATCTCCTCAAACCACTACAGCCCCAGGATGCCCCAGCCCCACTCCCTCCCTCATCGCTACCTGCACGCCCCTCCCCACCCCTGCAGCTGGGCTGCCTTGCAGCCCTACCACTGCCCCGCATTTGGGGGGGAGGGGGCCAGCCCCATTACCCCCATTTCTGCTCCCTATGGTGGTATTCCCTGACTTCCAAGTGCTTAATTGGGAGGGCTGGAAGTAGCTTTTCTAGGTGTAGCTTTTCTTTTTAAAGTGTCAGCACTGATGATGAATAGCACCTTACTTCAAGGGAAGTCTCAAAGATAAAGGATGGTCTAGTGAATGGATGTTAACCCAAGTTCAGTCCCCACCCCATCACAGACTTCCTCTGTGAGCTGGGACAAGTCATGTAGCATCTTTCTCTCTCCATTCACACTCTGTAGCTGTGGATGATGGCACTGCCCTCTCTCACAAGGGTGGTGTTGTAATGGGGCGCTCAGATACTGTGGCAATAGTAACCAGGTAGGGGACAGCTTCTCAGACAATAAGAGCCCCATAGCAGTGTTCAATTCAGTGGAGCAATGGCAGTTTACACCCATTGAGGATCCAGTTCAAAGCCTGCTAGAAGTACTTACGGAGTACAGTAGGAAGAGTCAGGGGAATGGAGCATGGCTCTGTGAGGGGGTGGTTGCATGTGTTTAGCAGTTTGAACTGGGAAGTGCTTTATAGCTTATATTTTATACAAATGAATGTGTGGCCAAACAAATCTGAATCATTCCTGCTTTCTTTATGTCTCGATAAGAATGTAATTGGCTGCATACCAGGTCAATTGCTTACAGAAATATAATAACATGCTATTATCTGGTAAAGTATAATTATGGTAAATTGATTCCAGGATGGATCATAGCACCCGCTCCTGGGTGATGTCTAAACAGACTTGGCCAGACCAACCCGGTTGTTTTCCCTGTCAAAGATGCTGTAGTACTCCCTGATGAATATATCTCCCAAGATCCACAGGTAGTTATTTGTGACCTGAAAACTACTTGTGCAGTCTCCTGGGCCAAACTAGATTTGGACAGAAACAAGCAAACAAACATTAAAATCAATGGTTAGTACATCTCATTTGTTTCCAAAGGAGTTGGTTCTGTCACTGTAATTCCCAAAAGCTTGGGCAAAATTCTCCCACTGGCTCCAACTAGAGCAGCAATTGGCAATATTCATTAGCAGCCGGCTGGAATGACCCAGCTTGGGTCTGACACAGGCTGGTGCTAGGACCCAACTACTGACACTACTTTATTCCCCTTGCTGTGGTGCAGGGGAAGCTCCCACTGCCTGGCCATGGCATGGGCAAAGCCCCTCCGCCATGAGACTCCCATCAAAGCCCCCCAGCTCCATGGGCAGGTTCCTGTAGATCCACAGGCCGATCGTAGCCCACAGGCCGTAGGTTGCCAACCCCTGATCTAGTGAGCTGGCAGAGCCATTGTGGCTGGAATACCAGCAGGGATTTAGACCCCTAGAGATATAGTAGAGCAGAACTTCAAGAGATCATCAAGTCAACCATCTGCCCCAAGGCAGGGTAAAACTAAATGAAAGCTAGCCTCAACAGATGTTTGTCTAACCCTTCTTAAAAACTTAAATGAAGGAGGTCTCATAGCCTCTCTAGGTAGCCTGTTCTAGCGTACTTTTCTAGTTAGAGAATGTTTCTAAATATCTAGCTCAAATCTTCTTTTCTTCAAATCATGTCAATTCTTTCTTGTTCTTCCTCCCTGATACACATCCTAATACCATCTTCTCAATAACAGCCTCTTGCATATTGAAGAGCTGTGATCATGTCTTCTCCCTACCCTACTCCCCTCTTTTCTAGACTAAAACCTCCCACTTCTTTCAAGTTTTCCTCATAGGTCCTGTGTTATAAACCTCTTAGGGTGTTTGTTGCTCTCGTCTGGACTCTGTGCAGCTTGTCTTCTCGAAGTACAATGTGCAGACCTAGACACAACACCCCTACTGATACCTCATCACCACTGAGCTGAGCAGAACGACCACTTTTCCTGTCTTACATAAGATACTGTGAATACACTCCTCAGGCAGTAGGTCAGACCTCTCCTGGCAAACCTGATACAAAGCCTCCTATGTCAGTCTTTCTACTGATTTCAGTAGGCCTTGGACCAGGCTACTAACTCCTTATTCCCAAAGCCTTCTCTCAAGCATGCTCCTTGCTCTGCTCCCCAAGCCCTTCCCCCTGAGCAGCTGTGCAATGGGAGGGGGCAGCTGAGCTGAGACTGAACCCAGTCCATTTAGCTGTGCCCCACTGTGCTACTGTGTCCCATGAAGAAAGGCTCCATATCATACCTGCTCAGTGTAGGCTGAAGGAGGCAGAGGGAACTGGATCCCATTGATTATGAAGATGATATCAGGCAGGCTAGAAATGTCATTGCAGTTGACATTATACTACAGAGCACCAAAAAAAAAAAGAAAAAAAAAGTATCCAGTTATGAAAGAAACAACACGGCCATTTTACAAGGGAAAAAAGACTAGAGGGGCAGTGTCAGAAAGTAAGTGGTCTGGGGTCTGGGTACTTGGATGAGAGGCCACCCTGGAATCCTGTATTTGTAGCAAGAAGTCATGGCCGAATGCCTTGAGAACAGTAATTTATAGAAACCTAATAGGCACGTCTACACATCACCCTAGATATGTGCTATGTCACCGTATGGCACACTACGGCAATGTAGAAATCACGTGAGTCTACGCATGATTGTCAGCAAATTCACCATAGCAGCTTGCTGCCCCGTTTTAGCGTACCTCTACAGCAAAGTAGCAGTGAAGTCTAACCATGTACTACATGCATGGCACAGTATAAACGGAAATACTAAAGCATGGCAATGTGTAGATGTAGCCAGTGAGTAGCAAGACTTAATTTGGTCCCATTGTCACTGCTGAGAAATAGATGGAACTAGGTCAAGTTTGGATTTAGGTTGGTTTGGCTGAACATCACCAGCACATCATCCTGACTCTGATCCAGGCCAAGAGATAGGACAGATTAACCCCCTCAAAAATAATTAACTGTTTCTATAACAGTTGTAATAAAATAAAATAAAATGTAATAAAATAAATTCAGAGCTTCCAGTCCTCTGTCCCCCCCCCCCCCCCCATAAATATCAAGCCCTGGAGTCGGCCAGAATAGTGCCCACGGGAAACCCTAGGACCAAACAGGACCCTGAGGCTTTTGTAGTGTTGCTTTGTCCAATTGACTAGTAAAGCCAGAGCTCAGGAAGTGGAGTGAGGCCGAGCCTGCAGGCTCTGCTGGGCATGGCCAGGGGACTTAAACCATTTGAGTGCAGGGTGCGGTGTGACAACTGGCTCCCTGAAGGACTCTCACCTGGCCATACTGTCCTGGAGTAGCTCCAATGACTTTCCGTATGTTGTTGATGTCTGGCGAGGGCCCAGTCACGAGAGAAGTGCCGGTATCAACAATAGTTTGGCAGCCAGATTCACAGGCGATCACCTTGCCGTTCACAATGATGCTGAATGATTGAAAACATAGATAAGATGTTGAACTTGAAATGGCAAGGATGCACAGGAGGCTGTAAAATGTTAGACCTTAACAATGCAACAAACAGCATTACTTCCTCAGGCTCAGGCCTCGAGTGGCTGACTCAGTAAATGCACTGTCCTTACACAAGCCAGCTCTCATTGACTTCATCCTGACATCTGCCTGGACAAGGACTCCAGGAGCCTGGCCTCCATACAGTCAACTGCCATAACATGAAGGATGCAACCCAAAGCCCACTGAAGTCAAGAGGAGCCTTCCCACACCCGCTAAGGTTAGCAACAGCTCCAAGAAAACTGGCCCAGATCCCAGTCCAGCTCCACTGGCATAACTGAACTATGCCAATTCATACAAGTTGAGGATCTGGAATGAGCCCACGCTCAGCTGGGGCTGATCCAGTTCCTAGCTCCAGCTGGAGGTGATCGGGGCCCTGACTTGAGTGATCCCCAGGGCCCTCAGGAAGAGGTCCCACCCACGCTGCCCTACATAAGCTCAGACCAGCTGGCAGAAGGCTGTCTGAGCAACTAAACTGCTAGTCTGGGTCTCCCGGGCCACTTAGACCCTTGCTAGCCTACTTGCCTGCTTGCTTTTGCCTAGATACTAAATCTTGCCTCACGTGGGCCCATGCCTTGTTCCTGCCAGTACCTTGCACTGCCTGAACCTCTGCCTCACTCCTGCCTGGATCTTTCCCTAAGTCCTGTCTGTCTCTACTCCTGTGTCTGCCTGATCCCATCTTGGACTGGTGATCCTGTCCTGCCTGCTCTTGAGTGGTCCTGTCCTTGGCTTGGACTTCCTGGTACAATCAGTGGCCTTCTTTGGGCCAGATCAACCCTGGCTGTATGATTTGGACTTGGACTGATACTACCTTGACCACAGTGTGATCTATGGTAACTCCTGCTCTAGCACATCCCCTTGGGCTGACGGCAAAGTCAAACCTTATGTGAGCCCTATCTGTCCTACCATGTATCTGGAATGGAGATGATAGCAGAACATCTTTATAGTGTAAAAGTCCATAGGGATGTACCGTGACATCATCAAAGTCACTCAGCCGGTCAGTGCCAAGGTTGGGAACATATCGGTTTCCTGTGTTCCAGTTTATTCACTGGAGTATACTGCTTTCCTCGATAACTTGGGAGGAAGCTCAGGAAAAGTGAGCACAGATATTTAAAGGAACACTTCGGGGACATGGGGCCTGAGGCCAGATTTACAAAGGTATTTAGGCAGCCCAAGGATGCACATAGCATCTAACAGAATATACAAGAAAGGGCCTAAGGGAGTTAGGCACCACTGACATCCTGACTGCTCAAGTCAATGTGAATTTGGTACTAATAGAGGAAAAATGAGCTTTGACTTTATAACTGCAACTGTGGAAGTGTGCCAAAGACCACTAGATTTATTTAACCACCTTTGTGTGTTACATACCTGTCCATTGGGATCTGCCAATAGCGCTGGTAAGAGACAGGGATCCAGTGGATAGGGCCAGTAAAGTAAGATTCATCAATTCCCCCAAAAATGACCACACTACCATTTTGTTCTCTAAAAATGACAAATTCATATAATTACTTGAAATACCAGGGTGTTCGGTGCTGTACAAACACAGAAACTAAAGAAGACAGTCCCTTTGCCAAAGAAGTAGAGTCTCAGTAATGGACCATTCCTAATAATAATTGCTTTCATTAAAAAAAACAGGTAAAAATACATGCATTTGTTTCTAACTGAATCATTTCAGAGAAATAATCAATTTAAGAATATTTCCACCAGCAAGACCATCACTCCTTTTTCACCATTTGCTGTTCTTTTGTTTAAAATTCTTTAAGTCATGTAGTAGGGGCAGCAGAGTGTGACTTCGGTGACTGATCAAACATCGTAACAGCTAGTGAATAATTTAGCTCTCCTAGGATACTTTTCACTAGAGGTCTGAGAGTGCTTTCAACAGCAGTATCCCCATTTTGTAGAGCAAGAAACAAAGGCACAGAGAAAAAGATTGTCATGCACCAGGTCATGTAGTGATTCAGGCCAGGATGAAACTCAGGCTAGCACTGTAATCACTGCTTCCTAAAGAGTCACTGGGAACAGCCCACAGACAGGGAACAGGACTTTGTTTCAATGAACGGCAATGTGTTCTCATGGACCATACACCAGCCATATTCTTGGTTCTACCACTGGTGATGGGTGGCTGTAGGCAAGTCATTGCACCTCTCTATGCCTGAGACATCACGTTTATAAAATGGAGCTAACAACGGCAGGAAGCAAGCAGAGTATCTTGGTCCAGGATTTTCCCCCACACTCCTATGGTAATACATTACTTCCATGTTTAACAAGTCACTTACTGACTGAGGTACACTGAAAACAAGTGCTGCTGCACCACGTTCTCGGTCATCATATTATCAAAGACAGGAATAAGCCCACCAACAGCTAGGTCTGGATAGCCCAGGCCCAGGATCCCATCAAATTTGGTGTAGGTGAAAAAGGGTCCTGGCTCGCTGGTGCTCAGTGCTAACTGCTGGTTGGTGTCGATGAGGGAGGAGACCTGGGAAGGAGATGGATCAGTTCTTTAGCTCCTTATCTGGCCAGAAAACCACTGAGTTGATTGGTATTTGAAGGAAATGTCATATAAAAGCAATGCTGAGGGGGTAAGGCTGTTTTTACAAGAGAGGGTTTTTGCTGCTTAGTGCTTTACACATCCTGAGAGCATGAGAGACAGTTTACACACACACATGAGTACTCATGGAGAACTTTATTCTGATTTTCACCCCTCTTCTGGGAAAGCTCTGACCAGTCAAGCTATCTCCCCTGCCACTGAGGCACCAAACACAGTCAAGGTGCCTAGTGTGGGCAGCTGGCTTGAGAGAGGTGTTGTGTATCTGCTCCTCAAAGTGCTCACAGCTCTCAATGCCTGACCATGTGTTGGGGACTTCACTGGAGGTATTCACCCCAGGAAAAGACAGACTGGCAGGGCTCTGGGTAATGTGCTTCCAGAATGGTCTCCTTCCCCAGCTGCCTGTTGCAAAAATGCTGGTTTAGCACTGTGTAGATGGCCTTTATGATAGTTTGTACACTCACTTCTGGCACCACCTCTGTGGAGAGCTATATAAGAAGGGAGCCAAAGAAGCGTGTGCTCCCATGAGGTGTGAAAAAGGTAAGTACTTGTGCTGTGAGTATACTCTGCATGGGCCTATGGCCAGGGCAGATGGCAGATGGCTGTTGTAAACCTATTGATGAGCTTATGGAGCTGCATCCCCAAAAAGGGTATTGTGGAGAGGCCAAGTACCCCACCCTGTGAAGAAGAGGCATCTTTGAAAACAGTGTGCCCTATGTCATGTGTCCCTGGGGCAGTGTGCCTATGTCCTAACTCTTAGCCAGGAGTTATGCACCTAAGTCCCTTTGTGGGTCTGAGCCGCAGTGCCCAATTGTACAGCCCAGCCTGTTTCACTGTTTGCATAGCAGCTAGGGTGTAAGTGGCTTTACTAAGAGACTTGCCATGTATTGCCTCCTCCAGAGTGAGATCTCCAGCATGTCAGCTGGCACAGCGCTACCATGTTTGTGAATCACTGAAATAATGGGGAGGGCTGTAGCCTTTCTGCTGCATTAGTACTTACTAGCACTGTATCGGATCCCACAACCCCGTCCATGCTGCCTATGCCATACTGAATGGATATGCTGGTCTCTGTGCTGTGGTAGGTGGAGGATTTTGACGGATCAAACCTCTGGTGATTTTCTGCCAAAGAATATTTAGAAAAAGCATCAGCATCCAGCCCTACTATAAAGAAGAAAATAAAGCTCAGCACATAACTATTTAGTGTAATCAATGCTCTTAACTTCATGTTCTGCATTTAGAAAGACTTAGTAAAATCTAAGGTATTTCTTTGGCCTCTGCCCGCATACCATGTTTTTCTTGCATCAAACATCTGCTCTCCCCCCACCTCCCAGATCAGGGTGTGTATATTAAGGAGGGAATCTGGATTTCTGCCTGAAGTAGAAGCCCCCTGCTTTGATTTCTTTTCCAAGTTCGACTGCCCAGCCGCAGCACTGGGATTTCCTTTCAGGCACCTGAAGGAGTCAATCGATTTAATGATTCATTGTTCTTCACTCAACAGATGTTAAAGGTCATCTCTTTCTCTCACTGTCTCTCTTTTTTTTAAGGGTCTTGATTTCCATCCATTAATCAAGCTAACTTTTCTTCTGGCAGTTTAGATGTCTTCTAGCTACTCCTTGTGTCCCTTTTTTTTTTTGCAGCCTTTTACAGAATTTTTAGATCTGTGCCACCTCTATGAAGCTATAATACTGAAAATCCTTTTTTTCTTCATTTTTGCCTGCCTAAAACAAGGTGCATATTATTCCAGGGTATGTTGTATTTGATAACACATGGTAGTAGCATAGTTTTTCATAGTATTTAATGCATTTATCCTCAAAACTTCCCTCCGGGGAAGGGCAGGGCAGTGCTGTTAGTCTTTGGGTGATGAAAAGGGGATAAGTGCTTCACCCAAGGTTACACGGGAGCTCTGAGAGCAGGGTCTGAGTCCGAGAGCGCAGACAGAAGAGCAGCCCCCTGCTGTAACTGAAAACACTTTGCAGGAAACATTGTGAGTTGCAATGATCCCCGGAACAAAGCACAAGTTCACTGCTGGCTCCAGGGGGAAGGGAATCTAGCTTCTGGCTGCAGTCTGCACCTGATTTCCACTGGCAACGGCCCCTCTTCCTCCCAGCCTGTGCCTCTTTCACAATGGGAGGGGAGAAAGGGGGCAGAAGGAGCTCATTCTAGGGTTACCCAGCCTTGGAGGAGTCCTATACACCCACCCCACCCTCCAGCAGGGGCTGAAAAAAGCCCACACTGAACTCCCTCTGCCCCCTTCCCCCCATCCCATTCTGAAAACAGGCTGGGAGGCAGCACAGACAGAAGTTACAGAAGACGCTTTGTTTTGAAATGTCTTCATCTGACCCCTCAGGGAATGACGGTTCAGATTTTAACCCAATCAGCCATTTTTTGCAGCTGTCTGCACCCGTGCACTTGTTTGGTCATGGCTATAGACTGCTTTCTGTGACTGGATTGGGTGAAAAATGTCATTTCTGTCTGTGCCCTGAATCACTACCTAGTGCCTTAACAACTCTGACATTTCTGAAAATCGGAAAAGCCACCAGAGTGAGAGAAGAACAAGACAGGCATGGAGATAATACTGTGCAGATGAAAACGAGCCTGCCTAGAGGACTTTGCTGTATCCAAGTTTCAGTCCCTGTTCCTAAACACCTAGTGAATCTTGTTGAAATTCAAGAGACTGTTCTTATTGCATAAGAGTTTGTAGATTTGGAGTCCCCTTTCCCAACCTTTATTGGCATTTGTGCTTTGATATGGTAACCAGGTCTCCACTCCTACAAACATTAACTCACCAATTTAAAATGAGCTCAGGAGATGTTTATCACAGATTTTGAATCTTGGCCCACTGATAACTATACAGCTCAAACCTTGGTAGCATTAAGATGGCCATTCAGCAATAGCCCAGCCAGTCCCATAGAAATCTCTGTCCCATCCCCGTATCATCTAGGAAACAAGCCCTCACCTCTGCCAAAAACACGCCCAAGTGGCCACCCTTCAGCTTTCCTGGGAAGCCACTTTGGTCTCAAATAGTGCAAGTTTGTTAAGGCACAAAGTCCAGAGGTTTTACTGAGCCCACTCTGACAGTCATTCCTCCTCTCCCATGACAAGGGGGACCCAGCTCAGACATGCAGCTGGCTACAGTTGTGGGCAGTGTCTCAGGGTGAGTGAGAAGCGATTCTTTCAGACCCCCACTCCTGCTGTGCGGTTCCCTAGGTCTTAACCACTGGGCATGCCTACACATGAGTGTTATGTGCAGTAGCCTATTTTATTGTTCATAAAAGTTATGTAAAAAAATGCAATTATACTAATGTGCCGTAAAATAAGCTACTGTGCATGAAGTGTCACTTAAAAAGCACACACTTTTGGTACTGCATGTTAGGGCAGACTAATGTTCATTTATTAAGTACCTTGCATTGGAAGTACCTAATTTAATGTCATAACCCTTTCTAAGATCTAAGTTATTTGCAACAGAAGAATTACTCTAGTATTTTTCTGTAGCCAAAAAATGAGAGAAAAGTAAGAGGTGGTATTTTAAGAGTGTCTTGAGCCTATTGTGGGGTTCCTTGAACCCAAAAAGTTGAGAAGCAGTGGCAGAGAGTCACACTGGGAGTTAGCTGTGAACATGGGCATTAAAGCCAGGTCTCCTGAGTGGCAGCTATAGGGTCTCTCACACAATCTGTTCCATCACACCATATTAAAGCAGTAGCGTAGATGGGGGAGGAAGCATTCAGTTACTTACGGCAGGCCTCACTCTGGCAGGTGACGGAGGGAACCCAGAGGTTGGATGAACCGGTATCAAATACAACGCTGAACTCCTGAGGGGGGGTCCCGATGTAGATTGTTCCAAAATACTCTGCCTGGTCAGGTAAGAGAGACAACAGTGATTCTCAGCAGCTAGTTATACATACATGTGTGTCCTCTACATGTTACATGCTTAACTTCAGCCATGTGACATGCTCACTGGAGTATGCACCAAAGGCCAGAGCCAATAAAGGACTTAAGCATCTGGGCAAATCTCACTTTAGGCACCTAGTCCAAACTTATCAAGGGAAAGGTGCTTCTCAGCTGCTGCCTCATATTGCATGTGCCTGAATGCTGGGGGTGCTGCTGTTAGTGAATTTGAAAGCTCCTGGGCACTGAGGCTCTACCCCTGCAACTGTCTCAGGTTTGACAGGTGCAGCATTTACATGTGCATACAGGACCACAGCAAATTAAGCTGGGGTGGTGCGGCCCCCTGGCAGTCAGCCTGCCAATCTGGAGGTGCCCTCAGTGTGCTGCGGAGAGGCTGGCTGGGGCACAAGGTTGTTATAGTGCAGGGCTAGTTGGCAGGCAGTGCCGCACTGTAGCACCCGCATGTGCCAGCCAGCACAGGCCACCATCCACACGTGCACTGGGGGGTACCAGTGTACATTGTTCCATAGACTCTGTCTGTTGGGGTACGACACATACATATCATATTGTCTTGCATACAACATGCACCTTTCCCCAAAAAACTAGCTCTGGAAATCGGGGGACTTATGAGAGAAATACAGTAAGAGCAGTTTCTGCCCACTACTGACCTGAAGTGAAAGTAAAACCTGCACCCACAGGGAGCAGAACAATGAGCAGGCCGGGCTCCCGCGCTGCTGCTATTCAATTACTTACTACAAGGAAAAATCTTCCTTTCCCTTCATTCTGCCTTTCAAAATCAGGGTACATATTTTATTCCAGGACATTTTGTACGTGAGAAAATGTGGTGAAAGGGACTTTGCTCTATATTGGCAGGTAGACATTCCCATCCAAAAATCAGCCTTGGGATCCCCTATAAAGGAAACATAATATACTTCCTGCCCTAAAGCAAATCTATTGTACCAGAGCATAAACTCACATCAAGGGAGTTAATGAGTGGCTCGGAGACGCCCTGGGAAGCAAACGAATGTGCATATTTGGTGCTGGTGTCATAGTGGTGCTGCTTCAGGAAGTCTTCCAGCAAGCCTTTTTCCCTCAGGAGTTGCCTCAGCTTCTTCCCTCTCTGCAAAGGTATCCTTGTGTGCAAAAAAAAAAAACAACCACCAAGATCCCCAATCACTAATGCCCTGCAACAGACTTTTCTTATGCGCTGGGTCTAAGGGAAACGGTTTGCATTAAAGCCATCAACTCCCATGGCATTCGCAATGGGTTTCCTTATTTGGCTGATGGAATCAACATTAAATCAACTGAAATACTCCTCTGCTTATCAAGCATGGGTATAGTCTCACCATGGCCAGCACAAGCGACTTCTCCATTTGGAGTGGCCTTGTCCTTCTCATAACTTCCCATCTCTTCCCAGACCTCATCTGAAAAGAGATCTTTTCTCCTTCCCATGTTTAAGCTGTTTACATTTCCTATCCCTCTCTTGTTAGATTAAATGACCTGGGAACCAGAAGGGACTGTGAATTTTTTTTATCTACATGCTTTTTTGCTTTTTTTTTTTAAAGCAAGCTGGTTAGCAGCAGCACATGAAGGAGAAGCAGTCATAGAGTGACTTACCTGGTAAAGCCTTCAGAGAGGGCAAAAAGAGCACAAAGAACCAGCAAGACCTTCATCCTTATGTTTCTACAGGGCTGCTGCAGATGCAGGGCTGTTGAACATAACTTGCCTTCTTTTATAATCTGAGGTTGACCCTCCTCAGGGGGGAACCTCCAGGCAGTCAGTTTGCAAGAGAAATTCCAGCTCAGGCTGGTGATAGCAGATCACTCTGCAAACACCCCAACAGCTGACCAAGGCCTAACCCTATAGCACACAATTTCCAACACCAGTACATTGCACCAAAGAACAGTGCACGTGTTTCTTGTTGCAGCTGATTGTGTCTGTGATAATCAGTTGGAGTGCTTTAATCTTTCACTTGTTTATACTTTCCTTTTTTGGATTCAGCTTTCATTCCCTGCTCTAGCCTTGCATAACATTGCATGAGTCTCTGGCTGGTTTCATGTCTTGTTAGGCCACTGCCAACCAGGATATTGATACATGTAGCTATATCCCAGTGCGGCATGTTGGGTTTACTGATTCCAGGCCCTAACATCTATGAAACTATGAAATTAGAGGACTAGGGAATGCAGCCATAGAGCATATGATGTAAATGAGGAGTACTGAGAGGCTGAGCTAGTGATGTAGACTAAATGAAGGTGCCAGTCAGAAAAGCAAAAGGTTTCAGTGCCATCTTTTAAGAAGTTAGATGCAAGGTAGGAATGCTGCAGTCTCAGGATGACTGATTGGCCTCTCAGCCAATCAGCAGCAAGGGTCAGGCCACAGGGGCACCTTCACCAACCAGTGACACTGTGTGGGACTGCCATGAAATGCCTGTGAAATGGGCTCTGTGCACTGCCAGCAGGCTGTGAAAAACCCTTTGTCTCACCATGATTTAAGTATGTCCCTAGTAACTTCCTGATCGTATTTAGCAAAGTCCTACATGAGACTGGACATGGATTGATGAATCCAAAACTGGTGGGACATACACCAGTAGCAGGTCAACCTAGATTCTTTCCAGGTTAATTCTCCATCAGGTTGGGCAACTTCATGATTTGTCTTCTTTTTGTATTGGTGCCATGTTAATGACAACAGTGTAAAATATCATCTCTCTATGCCCCCAGTCTGCTAAAATGCCATCTCTTCCCTTCATCTGCTCTCTGTCCCTGCCTTTCCGCTGCTCTTTCTACAGCACTATCTGTCCTCTGCCCCTTTTCATAGTGTCATAGATGTTAGGGGCTAGAAGGGACCTTACAAGATCATTGGTATTACCAATGTGTAGTAGCGCACTGTAGGGAGCGCTACTACACAGAGACACCCACCTCACTTTGCCAGACCCAAAACCTCACTTCAAGGGTCTCTCTCAGGGACCTACAGCTGGCTGTCCCACTTACTGGAGAACCCCTGCAAGCCTAGAGTAACGCTGCCTCCACCCGGGTACTGGTTTCCTGCCTGTTATGCAGAATCTTTTCTGGGCAGCGAGTCTGCCACCACATTCAGGCATCCCTTTATGTGTTCCACTGTCACGTTGAACTCCTGAAGCTGCCATGCCCACCTTTGAAGCTTGGCATTGGTATTCTGCATTGCCTGCAGCCTTTGAAGTGGGGCATGGCCTGTTAGGACTTCACATAAATCGGGTCTCAGTTTGCTCAGTGCCTAGATGATTGCCACTCCTGCTTACCTGATCCCCTTCTTGCTCTGTCTAGAACTGGTTTCTAGACTCTGCAGGACAAGGAACTGACAATATAAAAATAAGCAGTATTTGTATATCTGTTGTCCATGTGTCTGAAAGGCCACTACAAACACGAGGCCAGTGTTTGAGACAAACACCAGACCAGTGTTTGACATTGACATATATAAATGATTTAAATCTCTTTTTATTGTTCCCTATCTTGCTGGATAAGGGCTATGTGGTGTTACCTTTTCTTGAGGGTCACCTTTCTCAGTGTTTGCATCTGACTCTACAGTGTGATTCTGTGCTAATAACAGGCGACGCTGGGGAGCAGGACCATCTTCACAGGTACTGGTGTTTGTGATTTGACCCATTTCATTATTGCCACCAAATAGGAGGCAGCAAATGTCCTAATCTCATTCTGGCAGTAGATGATATCAGATTCTTGGTTTGCAGCTCAGTTCTCTGTCATAGTAAAGTTCAGGCAGAATGCTTTTTTTTCAAACAAAGGCCTATCATATTCCTCAATGGACTTACACATCTGACGGGTATGTACTTCCACTCAAGGTAGTGTTTTAAGTCTGGAGACTGTTTGTTTAAAATATCTAAAAAAAATTCTCCCAAGCTTCTTTCAATCTATGGCCACAGGTAATCCCAGCAGTTTAAGCAACCAATAAAGTTGCAGGGAGATGAGTGACTGTACATAATTCACTGGTCAACAGTAAAACCCATGTCATTGATTAGGAGGAGACAGCCCCAAACTGTAGACGAGGGTTTGGTTTAGGCATTGGAGAGAACAACTAAAGAAAAACAAGGGGGTTATTGTATTAAAAACATAAGACTTCAGTGCTTCTCAGCAGATCAACTGCTGACCCACAGATCATAGGGGCATAGGAAAGCTAGGCTGGAAGGGACCTTGTGAGGTGACAAGGCAGGGTCATCCCTTACTAAACCATCCCTGCCAATATGAATGAATGTGACCGACACATGGCAGGGTAGGAACCTAAAGGCTCTTCTTTTTCCTGTCCCAAATCCCCTGTGCTTCCTTGGCAGCATACAGCATATTCTAGGGTAGGATACAGCCCCCTGCTCTGATTTAAAGGGGACCCACATAGCACAGAGCCAGCCTGGAATCCAGTTAACACAACTGTTCCCCTGGCCATCAGACCTGCCTCATCTCCACTGCATAGCCCAGCATTTGTCCCCTGACTTACCCAGCTTTCCCTTTTCTATTTCCTCTGTGTGTGTCTACAGGAAAAGTTTATCATGGAGCTGTCTAATTAGCTCAGCAGTAAACATCTCTGCATCTACACATGCGGCCCTATTAGGCCTCAGTAAACGAATAAACTCCACTATAGGATATTACTTGTATCTACAGCGGAGTACTACACTCAAGCACCCTCATGCACCAGCCTTGGGCTGTCAGGCTGAGCCTCTTGGGGACCTCTGCCAGATGGGACTGCTCCAACCTGAGTCAACATGCTGCAGTCCTGGGCACATGTTCAAACATCCCAATATGTGCCAAAGTTTATTGCCAGGTGTTAATTGCATGTGTAGACATGAACGGTGACTCCAATGTAGCTAGCAAAGGTCGAGCAGTGATTAATAAATTGACTCCTGCAGACTGTGCCATGTAGGTGGGTGCCTGGGCCTGCACTGGGCATTTCCAAAGTCAGGAGGAGGTGCAGATGTCAATCTATTTCCATTTTGCAGCACAGAGGGCTGCAAGGTAGGATAGAAGCTGGAGAGGTTTGAGCTGCAGGTATGTGAATAGGAGGGGAGGGGATTATGAGGCTGTTTTCCCAAACTAGGATGGCTGCCTAGCTGGTATATGTGAAGACTCAGTGGTCAAGCAGTGTCTCATATTTGGTACTATATTGTATATACTATATATATCACTTGTGACTTCACAGTAATCAAAGGGCTGAAACACCTACATTGTTAAGCTGCAAAAACTGTAGCTTGAGAGGCAAATCTCCATCTGCTGTTAGCATTTGATGAGCCATGGCACAGAGGGTGTAGACACGCATGTGTACTAATTCAGCTTACCTTGGGATAAAAGGAACAGACACCCAATATACAGCATTTTACTGGGCAGAAAAGAGAAGGCTAAGTGAGCTGTAGAGTGGGCTCTCCCCCATTTCTGTAAGTCAGCTGGGCTCTGGTGGTGGAACCTGTCCCAGCAGCAGGCAGGTCCTGGGGGTAGACAGCAATCATCCACCCCCTGGTCAGGGGTCTACACATGCACTACTGTGCAGTTACTAATCATGAGTAAATCTGCATTTGCAGGTAGCATATTTACTTATGATTAGAGCCAATTACTGCTAAGTTAGCATCCTCATGTGTAGATGCAGATGCTTACTAGCAGTAATTAGCTAGACTGTGCAGTAAAGTGTCTCATGTAGATGCACCCTGTGAGGTGAAAGGAGGCACACCTGGAGCTATCCATGGTCCCCAACTGGCCAGGGTTCGGGTCCGTCTGCTTTCAGTATCTCCAGGTCTAAAGCAGAACCATCAGGAGAAGTGCTCCAGGGCAGGGGACACCAGAATGGGGTATTGCTAGCTCCAGGACAGTCTCACTAGTAGGTCCACCCCCGGCCCCACCAGGAGCCTGGAGATCTCTGTTTCCTGGCTCTCCAGGTCAAGGACAAATCTACTTGGCAGACCTCCCAGATCCAGGGTCACCTCCAGAATGTTTAGCTCTATAGTAGACTCCTCCAATGGACTGCTATGGTGCCAGAGACATCACTAGGATCCTATCTTAGATTTGGCAAAAGTTCATTGCACCTGAGAAATTTCAAGGGAAACACTTTGGGCTTAATGAAATGAAGTTTTCCTATTCAGAAAATTTCTGAGCAGCTCTAAGGACAACACTACTACCCTCCACCATGACAGAGGGCTACTAAACAGGCCCAGGACACCTGTGGGGGCCAGAGTTGGCAAAAGGAAACACTCTGAACCCTGAAAATGCCACTGTTAAGGTGGTCCATGTAAACCAGACTCTGCCCTCTAATCCTGTGCTGGTCAAGGGGCTTTAGCCAAAGAATTACTTACAATCAGAGCTGGTTGCTGGTTGCAGCCTTTCCAACATGTTTTTTTTTAAGATGGTTTAAAATCATATTATTTTGGTACAGGTCTGATCTGTTTTTTTCTATAGGCAAAACATTCACACTGACATGGATTTTTCCTTTTCCCTTTGAAATGCAGCTTTTACTTTTACATTTTAAATAAATAAAATTATACCATTTTCAGCTTGAAGACATTTGCCTTCCTTCACTCAGATACTCCCTGACTCCCCATTTCTACCCCTCTTCTTTTCCCTGAGACATGGAGCTTAAGGCAAGTAATGGGTAGAAAGTAGAGGGGGAACACCCACCCTCAAATTCAAAAAGTGAGTTCCTCTGGGATTCCCTGCTCCAATCTGGTAGTGTCTGCAGGGGCAGATTATCCAGGTCTATTTGTCTAAACTCAACCTGACCCACATGAGCTGGGTAGATGCTCTGCCTTTCTGCAGCATCTTTCATTTAAAGTTTCCCAGGAGCAAACCATACGGCTTCCATGGCACTCCCAGGCATGCTGGTGTCAAGCACTCACATCCACCTGTTGCAGCTCCTTGCATGCCAGACCTGGGATGGAGGTCGGGAACCTGTGCTGAGGGCACCCCCCGCCACTGCTCTCAAGCACACCAGAGACAAAGATCTCCAGAGCAGTACAGCTTCCCTGACTCCTTTCTGAGTCTGGCCAAGCAGAGCAGGAGCAGGTAGGCTGGGTATGCTTGAGAGCAGCCCCCATGGGAGTGCTGGAGAAGCTGCATAGCTTAGTCCAAGAGTGCTCCATCCCCATGCAAAGCACTAGCACTGGGGCTTTGCATCTTTTAGACAGGAGTGTCCAATGCTTGGCTCTGTGATTTCAGCAACATGAATCTGTGAACATATTGTAGTTGTCTTTTTTATGTTTTCTGAGTATTTGAGGCCAAGTGGTAACACTGTTTTCTGCCCTGCACACTATATAAAGTAACCCTGCCACACATTCACTCAAGTAACTGTGCAATAAAATGAGAAACAAGCCATAAAGATGGTTCGCATACAATAAAGACCTCTTTGGGGCCGATTTGCATTGCACCTTGTATTGAATGTGTGGCACCCAAGGCTGCTGCACACCATCCCATCACTCCCCATGCTGACAATTGACTAGTCAGACAACTTTCAGCATTGGGAGGGGAGCCAGTTGGGAATGCACCAGGCTGCCCTGTCTTCATGCTAATAATAATCAGCTCAGAGTATCCAACTGGTGCTGCCCAAGGACCTGCAACTGAGGGTGGAGAGGAGAGTTGGTCATCTCCCCCCACAGACAGCAATTTCAAAGCTGAGCATGGGGACTTGCCCCTCTGTGGCACTTGCAGAGCCAGGCAACCACAGCCCTACAAGCAGAGCTGCAAATGCCTGACTTTGAACTTCCTAGTTCAGGTGATCCCAGACTCTAACCTATTCTGGCAAATAGAAAGGGTATGATTGTGATGTGAGCCCTGATCCCAGAATCACATGTTCTGTCATACATATGTTGCATGGCATGGCAAGGATGGGCAATTGTTGGGGTCTAGGATCAGATCCCATCATGCTAATAAATGAACATTTTCCAGGGGTCTGAGATGCAGAAAGATCACACGACTTGCTCACAGTCCATAAGGTATATCTAGCAGATCCAGGAACTGAACTGAGGTCTCTTAAACCACTGCAACCACTCTCCTCCCTCGATGCTGGGGATTTAACTGACCTGTCCTGTTGCCCCCTTACCAACCTGCACAGTCTGTGTTCTTTGACCATAGTCTCGAGAGCATTGTGGTACAGGGAAGAGATGCCATTTGGCCACTCAAATGGATGGTTTAATAAATAAATAAGAAAAAGGAACACATTGTATGCAAAAGGTATTTGTGCATGTCCATGACAAATTTCTATAAAAACAACAAAAATCCATCAAGATTTTGAGGGCTATTGAAAATTTCCTTCATCAATGGTCTCAGTGGATGTTCTCTTGCATTCTGAATGCTACAAGTAGCTGTTCAGTGGCATGGGCGACTAGAAAAGCCAGGTGCTTGCTGTGATGTCTGTTTTGTGATGCTTCTGTGTAAAAGCTGATGTCAGCATTTGAGATACCTATTCCCACAGCCTGTTTCAAGCTTCATATCTTTTTCTTTCTATTTTAGTATTTTTGGCAAAACACTGACCCATCGGAGCCACAGAAAATGCGATGGGAGTAGTCTCCATGCCTGTTTGCCTCCACTGGTCTGACGCAGTGGAAGTAGGATGGGAGACTGTGCGTGTCTGATTCCCTTAAAGCTCCTGCATCACCAAATAATGTCTCTGTTCTCCAACCTTTGAGTGATAATGCCTTGAGATGATGGATGTAGAGCCATCAGGCAAAACTATGCCACTTCATGAGATGGGAGCTATGAAGTCCTGATTACCCAACCTTTCCCCTGTGCAAAAGCAATTTAGTTTGATGAGAACGTGCATGGATTCCTTATAGCTGAATTCAACCAGGTTCTTCTTGGCCTAATTTTGAGACTTCTCTTGAAATTAGTCCTATGGTATTCCTTGGAGATTTTCCTCAAGGCACAAATGTCAATCCAGAAATGGGGTGATATGTGAGATCGGGGTGGGGCATGGGGTGCAGGAATGATCTTTTGTGCACAAATCTCAATCCAGAATCAGATTTTCTGTCTTCACATTTGGAGTGATATGTGAGATCTGAGGGTTTGGGGGTGAGGGCAGGGATGATCTTTTGTTCTTTGCTTTACAGAATCTTTTCTAATTCTCATTTCTGTGCAAACTGTCTCATTATAAGATCTAGGATCCAGGCACTATAATGGATGATGGATAATAGACAGATACACCATGTGAAATGTCCTAGGTCTGATAAATAATTCCTGAAAGTCTGAGAGTAGAAAAAAAGGTACTTTCTACTGCTTTATTTGAGAAACGACTTTTGATCAAGGAATCAAAAGTGGGGGTAACAGTGAGGGAGGAGCAGTCAGAGCAAGGTTTGCATGTACGGTTGGAAGTACAATAGGAAATGTAAGGGGACTATGATGTGGCTGTGTTATGGGGTGGTGGGTATGTCTAGCAGTTTGAACTGGGAAGTGTTTTGGAGCTTATATTGTATACAAATAAATGTGTGGTCAAAAATTCAGAATTATTCCTGATTTCTTTATTTCTTGATAAGAATTTTATCAACTGTATACCAGAGCGATTGTTTACAGAGATATCATATGTAAATTGATTGCAGGATGGATCGTAGCACCTGCTGCTGGCTGATGTCTAAACAGACTTGGCCAAACCAACCCGGTTGTTTTCCCTGTCAAAGATGCTGTAGTACTCCCTGATGAATACATCTCCCAAGATCCACAGGTAGCTAGCCGTGGCCTGAAAATTACTATGGCACTCTCCTTGGCCAACCTAGATTTGGACCAAAAGAACCAAACATTAAAATAATTGGTTAGTAAGTCTTATTTGTTTCCAGAGTGTAACAAATGGGCATCCCGGGGCCAGTCTGAACGTTGGCCCACCTACTTGTTTTAAGGCAAACCACCTGCCTGTCTCGCCTGCCGTGCCCTTGATGAAATCAGTAGAAAGTTGATAACAAGGAGGAAGGTTGCCCATTTACTTGCCCTGATGCCAAGGGCCTATACACGGCTCCGAACCTTCCCTTATACCATGTCTCATGCTTCACAGATGGCATACATGGCCTAACACCCAGCCTCATACTAGGACCTACACTCCAGTTCCTTGCATTAGGACTCTCACTCCCATGCCCTCACACTAGGGTCTCAATCCCCGTGCCCTCATACTAGGCTCTCAATCTCACTCACTCGGGGCTCCCAGTCCTCTTTTCCTTGATCTCCCTGCTGAGCTCGGGACCTTCTTGGTCCCCTCATGCCCCCACACTGGAGCTTCATCCTCTGACCGACACTGGGCCTCAATCTGCTTGAACCTCCGTCCCCTTACCTGACACTGGTACTCAGTCCCCTTGCCCAAGGAGCCTCATACCCGGCTCCCTCATAGGCTCAGGGCCCCACTTGGCTAGAGCCTCACACCTGGCTCTTTCATACACCTCAGGACTTGCTGTCAGCCTGGGCATTGCCTCAGGTCCCTTCACATGAGTTGGGCCCTGTCACAGGCCTCACTGTAAGGCTAAGCTCTTGCTTTGTCTTTGGGGTGTGCTCCCCTAGCCTTTCTCCTCCATGGGGTAACCCACAAGCAGCAATGGCTGAGGCTTTTTGGTGCCCCATACTCGCCCTTCACTGGGGAGGCACAGGTGTGGCATTTCCTGGAGACTGCCCCACCACTGGCAATCCCACCACACCATCCAGCTGCAGCAGGGTGGAGTTTTAAGTCATGCCCCAGGACCAGGAACTTCCAGTCATCCCCATAGTTCCTGCCCTATACCTCCAAGATGTTATGAGCAGCAGCTCCAGCCAGATGATACTCTCTCTGCCGGCTGCTGGCAGCAAACTGCTGGCTACACTGCTCAGAGCCCTGTTTTTATAATAAACAGCTGGGACATGTCCCCAATCAGGTAATTGTGCCTGACTGGGAGTGCAGCCACCTGCAAGCTGCTCTGCTGTTTGCTCAAGCCCCTTCGAGTAACAGAGCACACCCTGTTCTCTGTTACATAGAGGAGTTGGTTCTTTCACTGAAATTCCCAACAGCTTTATTTAGTCAAGTTTTACAGGGCAAAATCCCGTCACTGGCTCCAACTAGAGCAGCAATTGGCAATATTCGTTAACAGCTGGCTGGAATGACCCAGCTTGGGTCTGACACCGGCTGGTGCTAGGACCTGGCTCCTGATACCAGTTGCTTCCCCTTGCTGTGGCATAGCAGAAGCTCCCACTGCCTGGCCATGGCATGGGCAAAGCCCCTCCGCCATCAGACTCCCATCAAAGCCCCCCAGCTCCACGGGCAGGTTCCTGTAGATCCACAGGCCAATCATAGCCCACAGGCCGTAGGCTGCCAACCCCTGATCTAGTGAGCTGGCAGAGCCATTGTGGCTGGAGCACCAGCATGGATTTAGAGCCCTAAAAATATAGTAGAGCAGAACATCAAGAGATCATCAAGTCAACCATCTGCCCCAAGGCAGGGTAAAACTAGATGAAGGTTAGCTTCAATGGATGATTGTCTAACCTATTCTTAAAACCTTAAATGAAGGAGCTCTCGCAGCATCTCTAGGTAGCCTGTTCTAGTACACTTCTTGAGTTAGAGGATGTTTCCAGCTATCCAACTCAAATCTTCTTTTCTTCAAATTAGGCCAGATCTTTCTTGTCCTTCCTCCCTGGAGAGCACTCCTACTGATGCCTCATCACCTCTGAGCTGAGAAGAATAACCCCGCTTCCTGTCTTACATAGGATACTGCTAATACACTCCTCAGGCAGTAGTTCAGACCTCTCCTAGCAAACCTGATACAAAGCCTCCTGATGTCACTCTTTCTACTGATTTCAATAGGCTTTGAATCCCTAGCTCCTTATCCCCAAAGCTTTCACACAAGCCTTTGCTCTGTTCCCCAAGCCCTTCCCCCTGAGCAGCTGTGCAATGGGAGGGGGCAGCTGAGCTGAGACTGAACCCAGTCCATTTAGCTGTGCCCCACCGTGCTATTGTGTCCCATGAAGAAAGACTCCATATCATACCTGCTCAGTGTAGGCTGAAGGAGGCAGAGGGAACTGGATCCCATTGATTACAAAGATGACATCAGGCATGCTGGGAATGTCATTGCAATTGACCTTAAACTACAGAAGACAAAAAAAAAAAGAGAGAGAGAATCCAGTTATGAAAGAAACAACATGGCCATTTCGCAAAGCAAAAAAGAGTAAAGGGACAGTCTCAGAAGCTAAGTGGTTTGGGGCCTGGGTAGTACTTGGATGGGAGACCACCCTGGAATCCTGTATTTGTAACAAGAAGTCATGGCTGAATGCTTTGAGAAGAGTAAATTATAGAAAGCTAATGGGTGCATCTACACATTGCCCTACATTGCCATAGTTATGTGCTATGTCACCATATGGCATACTATGGTAACATATGGATCGCATGAGTCTACACATGATCAGCAGCAACTTTGTGATAGTGGCCGGCTCCCCGGTTTTAGTCCATCACTACGGTAAAGTAGTGGCAAAATCTAAACATGTGCTTCATGCATGGTGCTGTACAGGAAGTTACTGCATTGTGCTTTAGATCTTCCACAGTGATGTGCAGACCTGCCCAATGAGCAGCAGGATTAAATTTGGTCCCATTGTCACTGCTCAGAAATAGATGGAACTAGGTAGAGTTTGGATTTAGCTGGTTTTGGCTTTAAATTAGGCAGGCATTTGGTTGAAGACATCATTGGTTTTCTCTAGAGATCAACCACATCTGAAATGATTATTGATTCATACGTATAAAAGCCTTAATAATTACCCACTTTCTGTTTGTTAATTCCATGGATAACCAAACCAGACCATCATGAGCGCATCATCCTGACTGATCCAGCCCAAGAAAAAGGACTGATCATCCCAAAAAGAAATAATTAACTGTTCATGTAACAGTTATACTAAAATAAATCCAGAGCTTCCAGCCCTCTGTCCTCCCCCTCTCACAAATGTCAAGTCCTAGAGTCAGCCAGGATAGTGCCCAAAGCTAGTTTAGGATAAATTTTCTCCCCTAATTATGTTAATGTAACTTCTAAAACCTTTATACCTATAAACCTATACATTCCCCCCCCCCATAACTAAAGCCTTATGGTTTATCCCCATATATGAGTTAATCCAGAATAAATCAAAGGTGTTAACAACCCTAATGGCCATGTTGGGCTAGTGCATGCCAGTTTTGATAGCCAACTGTACACTTGGGAGTTATGTGGCCTTTGCCTTCCCACACTGACCAAGCCCTATGTACAGTTGAGTCAGCTGGGGGCAGCTTTCAGTGCAAGTCCAGATCGGGGCTCAAACTCACGCTGCTGGAGCTGTAGTAAGACATACAAATCATTTTGCTGCCAAGGACCCATCTGAGATAAAATAGTTATTTGGACCAATAGGAAGTAGGGAATTAGAATAGAGAAGGTCCCACAGGAAACCCTAGGACCAACCAGGACCCTGAAGCTTTTGCATTGTTGCTTTTTCTGAATTACTAGTAAAGCCAAAGCTCAGGAAGTGGAGTGAGGCTGAGCCTGCAGGCTCTGCTGGAAATGCCCCAGGGACTCAAACCCTTTTGAGTGCAGGGTGCAGTGTGACAACAGGCTCCCACAAGGACTCTCACCTCGCCATACTGTATCAGAGTAGCTCCAATGGCTTTCTGTAGGTTGATGACATCTGCTGCAGGCCCAGCCAAGAAAGAAGTGCCGGTATCAACAATAGCTTGGCAGCCAGATTCACAGGTGATCACCTTGCCGTTCACAATGATGCTGAACGATTGAAAACATAAATAAGGTGCTTGAACGTGAAATAGCAAAAATGTACAGGAGGCTGTAAAATGTTAGACCTTAACAACAGAACAAACAGCATTACTTCCTCAGGCTCAGGCCTCAAGTGGCCGACTCAGTAAATGTGCTGTCCTTACACAAGCCAGCTCTCATTGCCTTCATCCTGATGTCTGCCAGAACAAGGACTCCAGGAGCCTGGCCTCCATACAGTCAACTGCCATAGCATGAAGGATGCAATCCAAAACCCACTAAAGTCAAGAGGCGGCTTCCCACACCCACTAAGGTTAGCAACAGCTCCAAGAAAACTGGCCCAGATCCCAGTCCAGCTCCTTTGGCATAAATGAACTATGACAATTCATACAAGTTGAGGATCTGGAATAGGTCTGCGCTCAGTTGGGGCTGATCCAGTTCCTAGCTCCACCTGGAGGTGATCAGGGCCCTGACTGAGTAATCCCCAGGGTCCACAGGAAGAGGTCCCACCCACACTGGCCTATGTAAGCTCAAACCTCCCAGCAGACGGCTATCTGAGCACCTAGACTGCTTTGTGTGTCTCCTGGGCTGCTTGGAACCTCGCTGACCTGCCCGACTGCTTGCTTTCACCTAGATCCTGAGTCTTGATTTGTGTGAACCCGTACCAGTACCTTGCACTGCCTGAACCTGTGCCTCACTCTTGCCTCGATCCTTCTCTAGGTCCTGTCTGTTTCTACTGCTATGCCTGCCTGATCCCATCTTGGACTGATGTTCCTGTCCTGTCTGTTCCTGAGTGGTTCTGTCCTTGGCTTGGACTTGCTGGTACAACCAAGGGCCTTCCTTGGCCCTGATCTCATTACAACTGTGTCTTGTTGCTGATACCCAGTTTGGGAATCAATTGCTTCAGACCGCTGTGTGTGGAAAGCCTCCATGGAAAGCCTAGGGAATGACCTGCTGGGTGGCACAGAGGTGGAAAGGGATCTTGGAGTCCTAGTGGACTCCAAGATGAACATGAGCCGGCAGTGTGACGAAGCCATCAAAAAAGCCAATGGCACTTTATCGTGCATCAGCAGATGCATGACGAATAGGTCCAAGGAGGTGATACTTCCCCTCTATCAGGCGCTGGTCAGACCGCAGTTGGAGTACTGCGTGCAATTCTGGGCGCCACACTTCAAGAAGGATGTGGATAACCTGGAGAGGGTCCAGAGAAGGGCAACTCATATGGTTAAGGGCCTGCAGACCAAGCCCTACGAGGAGAGACTAGAGAAACTGGACCTTTTCAGCCTCCGCAAGAGAAGATTGAGAGGCGACCTTGTGGCTGCCTTTAAGTTCATCACGGGGGCACAGAAGGGAATTGGTGAGTTTTTATTCACCAAGGCGCCCCTGGGGGTTACAAGAAACCATGGCCACAAGCTAGCAGAGAGCAGATTGAGACTGGACATTAGGAAGAACTTCTTCACAGTTCGAGTGGCCAAGGTCTGGAACGGGCTCCCAAGGGAGGTGGTGCTCTCCCCTACCCTGGGGGTCTTCAAGAGGAGGTTGGATGAGCATCTAGCTGGGGTCATCTAGACCCAGCACTCTTTCCTGCTTATGCAGGGGGTCGGACTCGATGATCTATTGAGGTCCCTTCCGACCCTAACATCTATGAATCTATGAATCTATGAACCAGGGACTACATCGCTTCAGGATGGCAAGGGTCAATGATGAGCTAGAGAAGAGGAATCAGAGACCGGTACTTGGCATGCCAGACCAAGTTTAACTGAGTTTGTATGTGCAACTTCCTGGAGGATCTGCCTGTCATACATTGGACTTCTCAGCCACTCCAGAAGCTGTGGTGGTACCCAGTAACCTACCAAGGGTGTAATCCTTAAGGTCTTCTGAGACCAATGGCTCCCAATGACTGATACCCGACTTGACCTCAGTGCTGTCTATGGTAACTCCTGCTCTAGCATGTCCCCTTGGACTGATGGCCCACACCCCAGTCCAACCTTACGTGTGCCCTGTCTGTCCTACCACATATCTGGAATGGAGATGATAGCAGAAGAACTTTATAGTGATTATTGTAAAAGTCCACAGGGATGTGAAGTGACATCATTTAGGTCACCCAGCCAGTCAGTGCGAAGGTTGGGAACAGATTGGTTTTCTAAGTTCCAGGCAGATGGGGCCTGGGGCCAAATTTACAAAGGTATTTAGGCACCCAAGGATGCACATAGCATCAAATAGGATTTACATTTAGGCCTAATGGGGTTAGACACCATTGATATCCTGACTCCTAAAGTCAGTGTGAGTTAGGTACTAATGAAGGAAAAATGGGTGTTGGGTTTATAATTGCAACTGTGGAAGTGTACCAAAATCCATCATAGTTATTTAATCACCTTTGTGTGTTACATACCTGTCCATTGAGATCTGCCAATAGCCCTGGTAAGAGACAGGGATCCAGTGGATAGGGCCAGTAAAGTAAGATTCATCGATTCCACCAAAAATGAGCATACTACCAAATACCTCTCTAAAAATGAGGAATGCATATAATTAGTGGAAATACCAGTGTTAGGTGCTGTACAAAAACAGAAACTAAAAAAGACAGTCCCTTTACCAACAAAGTACAGTCTCAGTAATGCACTATTTGTAATAAAAATTGCTTTCCTTCAAAAACAGGAGAAAACATGTACATTTGTTCCTAACGCAATCATTTCAGAGAAATAATTAATTTAAGTATATTGCCACCAGCAAAACCATCACTCATTTTTCACCATTTGCTAGTCTTCTGTTTAAAATAAGTCATTTAGCAGGGGCAGCAGAGTGTGATTTAGGTGACCGATTACACATCATAACAACTAGTGAATAATTTAGCTCTCCTAGGATACTTTGCACTAGGGACCTGAGAGCACTTTCAACAGCACTATCCCCATTTTATAGAGCAAGAACCAAAGGCACACAGAAGAAGATTGTCTTGCCCCAGATCTCATAGCAAGTCAGGCCAGGATGAAACCCAGGCTAGCACCATAATCATTGCTTGCTAAGGAGTCACTGGTAATAGCCTACGGACAGGGAACAGGACTTTGTTTCAATGAGGAGGTGATGTGTTCTTGTGGACCGCACACCACCATGGAAGTTGGGACAGCAGGGCTCTACTCCTGGTTCTACCACTGGGGATGGGTGGCCGTAGGCAAGTCATTGCACCTCGCCATGCCTGAGACTTTGCATCTACAAAATGGAGCTAACAGCAGCAGAGAGCAACCAAAGGATCTTGGTTCCAGATTTTCCACCACACTCCTATGGAAAGGCATCACTTCCACATTTAGCAAGTCACTTACCGACCCAGATACACTGAAAACAAGTGCTGCTTCACCAAATTCTTGATCATCAAATTATCAAAGACAGGAATAAGTCCTTCAACAGCTATATCTGGATAGGCCAGGCCCAGGATCCCATCAAACTCAACGTAGGCAAAAGCAAGTCCTGGCTCGCTGGTGCTCAGTGCTAACTGCTGGTTGGTGTCAATGAAGGAGGAGACCTGGGAAAGAGAAGGGTCAGTTCTTTAGCTCCTTATCTGGCCAGAAAGACACTGAGTTGATGGGTATTTGAAGGAAATGTCATATAAAAGCAATGCTGAGCAGGTAAGATTGTCCTTAGAAGAGATGTTTTTGCTGCTCTGTGCTTTACGCATCCTGAGAGCAGGAGAGACAGTTTACACACACACAACTTGAGTACTCATGGAGTCATTTACTCCAGTTTTCACTCCTCTTCTAGGGCAGCTCTGAGCAGTCAAGCTATCTCCCCTGCCATAGAGGGACCAGACACACTTAAGTGCCTACTGTGGGCAGCTGGCTTGAGAGAGGTTGTTCTGTATCCTCTCATCAAAGTACTCACAGCTCTCAATGCGTGAATATGTGCTGGGGACTTCACTGGAGGTATTCGCCCCAGGAAAAGACAGACTGGCAGGGCTCTGGGGAATGGCAGAGTGGGTAATGTGCTTCTAGAACGGTCCCCTCCCCCAGCTGCCTATTGCAAAGATGCTGGTTTAGCACTGGGGGGATGGCCTTTATGATTGTTTGTCCACTCACTTCTGGCACCACCTCTGTGGAGAGCTATATAAGAAGGGAGCCAAAGAAACCAGTGCTCCCATGGGGTGTGAAAGAGGCAATACTTGTACTGTGAGTATACTCTGCATGGGCCTATGGCCAGGGCAGAGGGAAGCTGGTTGTTGTAAACCTATTGGTGAGCAAGGTATAAGTTTATTGAGCTGCATCCTTAAAAGCGTATTGCACAGTGGCAGAATACCACACCCCACCCCACCCCATGAGGAGGAGACATCTTGGGAAATTGGATGCCCTGGCACATGTCCCTGGGGCAGTGGGCCTGTTTCCCACCTCTTAGCCAGGAGTTATGCACCTAAGTCCTTTTGAGGGTCTGAGCAGTGGTGCTCAGTGGTACAACTAAGCCTGTTACATTGTTTGCATAACAGCCAAGGCTTAAGTGACTTTATTCAGAGACTCACCATTTATTGTCTCCTCCAGAGTGAGATCCCCAGTGGGTGCAAGCTGGCACAGTGCCATGCCACTTGTGAATCATTGAAATAACGGGGAGGGCTATATCCTTTTTGCCATATTAGTACTTACTAGCACTATATCAGATCCCACAACTCCGGCCATGCTGCCCATGCCATACTGAATGGATATGGTGGTTCCTGCGCTCTGGTAGGTGGAGGATTTTGATGCATTAAACATCCGGTGATTTTCTGCAAAAGAATATTTAGAACAAGCGTCAACAGATGCCCTACTATAAAGAAGAAGATAAAGCTCAGCACATAACAAGGTTTACCCAGCTCCAACACTCGGCTGACTACAGTTGTGGGCAGTGTCTCAGGGTGAGTGAGAAGCGATTCTTTCAGACCCCCTTTCCTGCTGTGCAGTTCCTTAGGTCTTAACCAGTGGGCATGCCTACATATGTGCATTATGCGCAGTAGCCTATTTTACTGCGCATTAAAGAGTTTCGTTAAAAAACCATGCAATTCTGCTACCGTGCAGTGAAATAAGCTACTGTGCATTAAGCATAACTTTAAAAATACGCACTTTTGGTAGTGCATATTAGGGCAGCCTAATGCACATTGATTTAGTATGTCACATTGAAGGTACTAAATTAAATGCGCATTATGAAAAGTGCATTAATGCATACGTAGACGCACCCAGTATCATCAACTCCACTTACACATGGGCTTAACCTTACTTGCACGGATAGTCCCATTAAAACAAAGAAGACAACTAGCACTGTGGGCAGAATTAAGCATAAGCCTCTTTGCAGCACAAGATGTGAGTGATTCTCCGTGGCATCCTGGAACACCTCGAGATCCAAGGCCGTGGGGTGCCACACATTTTTAGCACTGTTAGGTGTGCAAACCTTATTCAGAAGGTAAACCCAGTGATTTCAGTTGGAATACACAGTGTTATAACCCTTTCTAAGATCTAACTTCTTTGCAACAGAAGAATTGCTGTAGTATTTTTCTGTAGTCAAAAAAATGAATGAAAAGTAAGAGCTGGTATTTTGTGAGAAGCGTCTTGAGCCTATTGTGGGATTCCTTGAGCCTAATAAGATTGAGAACCTGTGACAGAGAGTCACACTGGGAGTTAGCTATGAAATGGGCATTAAAGCCAGGTGTCCTGAGTGGCAAATATAGGGTCTCTCATGCAATCTGTTCCATCACACCATATTAAAGCAGTAGCGTAGATGGGGGAGGAAGCATTCAGTTACTTACGGCAGGCCTCACTCTGGCAGGTGACGGAGGGAACCCAGAGGTTGGATGAACCGGTATCAAATACAACATTGAACCCCTGAGGGGGAGTCCCAATGTAGATTGTTCCATAGTACTCTGTCTGTTCAGGTAAGAGAGACAACAGTGATTCTCACAGCTAATTATACATATATGTGTGTCTTCTACATGTAAAATACTTCACTTCAGGCATGTGAAATGTTCACAGGAATAAGCACCAAAGGCCAGAGCCAATAAAGGACCTAAGCATCTGGGCAAATCTCGCTTTAGGTACCTAGTCCAAAATTATCAGTGGGAAAGCCCCTTCTCAGCTGCTGCCTCATATTGCATGTGCCTGAATTCTGGGAGTGCTGCTGTTACTGACCTAAAGCTCCTAGGCACTGAAGCTGTACCCCTGCGACTGTCTCAGATTTGAGACGGCAAAGCAGCTTGAGCCTTAGCACAGACCTATAATTGGTTGGGATCCTGAACCAAGGCTTTCCTCTCAGTGGGTACATCTACAAATGCAATTAGTGCAACTGAATAAACTCCAGCACAGTTCACGCTGCAGTTGGTTGCTCCCAGGTGCAGTGTTTATATGTGTGTTCAGGCCCCCAGCAAATTGAACCAGGGTGGTGCAGCCCTCTGCCAGTCAGCTTGCCAGCCTGGAGCCGCTCTGCCCTGGCACAACGTGCTGCAGAGGGGCTGGCTGGGGCACAAGGGTACTACAGCGTAGGGCTAGATGGCAGGCAGACCCCACACTGTAGCACTCTCGTGTCCCATCCAGCACAGGTCACCATCTACATATGCATTGTGACACACCAAATAACTCTGCCACAGGATAGTACTTGTGTTGGGCAGTACTATCTTACAACGGAGTTAATTTGCTTACTCCAGTCCAATAGCGCTGCATGTGTAGATGGTGACGCTTTAGTGTGGAGCTAATTAGTCATAGATTCATAGATTCATAGATGTTAGGGTCGGAAGGGACCTCAATAGATCATCGAGTCCGACCCCCTGCATAAGCAGGAAAGAGTGTTGGGTCTAGATGACCCCAGCTAGATACTCATCTAACCTCCTCTTGAAGACCCCCAGGGTAGGGGACTCTGCAGTAGAGCATACATGTAGTTGCCCCCACTGAGTCCCCATACCAGAGCTGGCTTTTGAGTAGGGCAGATGGGGCAGCTGCACTGAACATTGTGCTGAGCACATTGCCCCACACTGCAATGAGCCTCGGCTCTAGTTTTTAGACTACGAGGCAGAAGAACTGTAGTTGAAACATGGGAAAAATCAAATTGAAAAAGGCCTTTCTCCTTGTGTTTTAATTGTCTCACTGGGTTCAGACAAGTCGGCTGCCCCATATTCAAACATCTTTGTAGCCTTTAGCATTCTTCTGATAATGTTCATCACTGTTGCAAGCACTGAACACAGTTTCCAACATGAGTCTGAAAAACAACCATGTAAGATCAAGTCCGTGCTAAGAACAACATCATGGTTTGATGGAGGGTGGAATATCACAGTCAGCCAATGACCCCTACTGGTCTTTGCCGCAAAAAGTCTAAAAAGTTTTGCTTCAAAGCTAAATGATCCCTTCCAGACCACTTGCGAATCTTTCAATAACACCAGCATGTATTTTACTTCATTTGGAAATATAGTCAGCTGCCTACAAATCTTGTCCATTTATTTTTGTAAATATATTTAGATACTTCAATGGCTAGAACATGCTGGTACCTAAATGCAACCCTATGGTCCTGACCCAAAGGACATTGAAGCCAACAGGAGCCTTTTTACTGACTTTAGTGGGCTCTTGATGGGGGCACAAAAGCCCTTAGCACCAGGAGCACAGAGCTGCACTGCCATTGCTATAGCATGGCAGGACTTGCACATCTAACCCATGGATGCTTGAGGTTGGTGCCTGAGGCCAAGTCTACTTGCAGGGTCTCATCTTGTAGGGTCCAATCCAGTTGGCAATTCCACCAGGACAGGAACAGGTAAATGCAATAGGGAGAACATGTGAACCACAGCTTATTCCCAGACACAAACATACTGTATTGTCTAGCATACAACAAGCACATTTCCCAAAACTCATGCTCAGTATTGTGGTGTGACTTATATGGGGGAAATATGGTACAAGCAGTTTCTGCCAGTTACTGAGCAGAAATGAAAGTAAAATCTGGACTCACAGGGACATAGGCAACTGCTAGTGAGGCTACAGGGGGTTACGTGCACCCCTTGACAGGGCTGTCTCCTGCCCCTGATGCTGCCAGTGGTTTCTGCGGGTGCTCACCAGCCCTGTCTCTGCCGCCGATTCTGTTGGTGCCCCCCCAGACTCAGGAGGCACCAGTCGCTCATGCACAGGGAGCAGAACGATGAGCAGGCCGGGCTCCCTTGCTGCTGCTATTCAATTACTTACTACAAGAAAAGATCTTTTCCCTTCAGTCTGCCTTTCAAAATCAGGGTACATATTTTATTCCAGGGCATTTTGTATATAAGAAAATGTGGTGGTAGAGGCTTTGGTCTATATTGACAGAGAGACCTACCCAGCCAATACATCAGCCTTGGGATCCCCATGAAACCTATAAAGCAAACATAATGCACAAGGCCGAATTAACCCTGTAGCGGGCTCTAGGCAAACAAACTCATGGGCCCCTGTACTATATATTTATATTAATTTTTTCACTCAATAGTAATAATATGTAAAATAAGAACAAGTGGGCCTCTTCTTTACTTAGGGCCCTAGGCATGTGCCTAGTTCACCTATTTGTTGATAGAGCCCTGATAATGCTCTTTCCTCCATGCAGCGAATGAATTATTCCAGAGCATAAACTCACGTCAAAAGAGTTCATGAGTGGCTCGGAGACACCCTGGGAAGCAAACGAATGTGCATATTTGGTGCTGATGTCATAGTGGTGGTGCTTCAGGAAGTCTTCCAGCAAGCCTTTTTCCCTCAGGATTTGCCTCAGCTTCTTCCCTCTCTGCAAAGGAACCCTGGTGTGCAAAAAGAAAAACCAACAACCAAGATCCCCAATCACTAATGCCCTACAACACACTTTTCTTGTGCTCTGAGCCTGAGAGAAACAGTTTGCATTAAAGCCATCAACTCCCATGACATTCGCAATGGGTTTCCTTATTTGGCTGAAGGAATCAACATTTTAAATGGACTGAAATACTCCTCTGCTTATCAAGCATGGGTATAGTGTCACCACGGCCAGCACAAGCGACTTCTCCATTTGGAGTGGCCTTGTCCTTCTCATAACTTCTCATCTCTTCCCAGACCTCATCTGAAAAGAGATCTTTTCTCCTTCCCATGTTTAAGCTTTTTACATTTCCTATCCCTCTGTGGTTAAATTAAATGACCTGGGAGCCAGAAAGGACCATGAGATGGTTTTATCAACATGCTTTTTTATTTTTTTTTGCTTTTTTTTAAAGCAAGCTGGTTAGCAGCAGCAGCATCAGAGCAAGGAAACGCAGTAAAACAGCAACGTACCTGGTAAAGCCTTCAGAGAGAGCAAAAAGAGCACAGAGAACCACCAAGACCTTCATCCTTCTGTTTCTACAAAGGCTGCTGCAGATGCGGGGCTGTTGAGCATAACTTGCTTGCTTTTATGATCTCAGGTTGACCCTCCTTTTCTATCCAAAAAAGAAATCAGATTACAGGAGAAATTCCAGCTCAATCTGATGATAGAAGATCACTCTGCAAACACCACAACAGCTGACCAAGCACTAACCCCATAGCACACAATTTCCAACATCAATACTTTGCACTGAAGAACAGCGCACGTGTTACTTGCTGAAGCAGATTGTGCCTGTGATAATCAGTTGGAGTGCTTTGACAGTAAAATGAGCAGCTGCTGCCAGATGATTGCACCACTGGTAACATGTGGCCACTGCTGCCCTGTGCCCTGCTTCTGCCCAGAGCACACAATCACCCTGGTAGGTACCCAGGCACACAGTTACCCTGGTTGGCTTTGGCTGGAAAAGAAGTCTTATGCCTGCCCTTCACTATTGCAGAGAACTGAAATGCAAACAAAGAATCTGATATCATCTAATACCAAAATGTGATTAGGGTATTTGCTGCCTCCTATTGGGTGGCAATTATGAAATGAGTCAAATCGCAAATACCAGTCCCTGTGGAGATGGTCCCGCTCCCCAGTGTCGCCTGTTATTAGCACAGAATCACTGTGTAGAGTCAGATGCAAACACTGAGAAAGGTGACCCTCAAGAAAAGGTAACACCGCATAGCCCTTATCCAGCAGGATAGGGAACATTAAAAAAAGATTTAAATCATTTACATATGTCAATGTCAAACATGCCGATAACAGCAGAAGGCATCAGATTGTCTTTGGGACTTATGGGAGGGAGAGAAGGAAATTGCTTGTAAGGGGCCAGTCTGGCATTATCTCTCATCTGAGGAGCCAGGGGTGGGTCTTGTGATGAACAGTGTTCTTTATGAATAGGGGACAGGCCTCTGCAGTGGGTTGTTTGCTGTGGAGTTCGATCCCACAGAGTTCTCCGAGGAAGTAGGGGGAAGAGGAAAACACAGACTCAGATAAAGAGATCCCCCAAACACTCAAATATCATAGTCAGGCTCCTAGCTTTGAGGAGATGGCTTGTTGAAAAGCTGAAAAGAGAGATGAAAGGGAACTTAAAGCTATTACAGGACCTGAGACATGAGAAGAGGAGCATGGTTGCACTAAGACCTCTACCCAGAGAGTCAGTGAATGTCTGTAAGCTTGGAAAATAACCTGCAGACAGAGGGTTGGTCTGCACCTCCTCTGCTCTACCTAGGAGTGGAGGTGCAATTTATGTCCTGCCCTCTTGTTCCTGTTCTGCACACCTCCAACCTCAGCAATGAGGCCATGGAGCCTCTTTGCTCTGGATTTAGGATCCAGATAACTTGTTCCGGGGGAGACTGACTGCGACCTTTCCATTCGATAAAAAGCAAAGTTGTCGATGCACAGTGATAACAGAAAAGAACCAGTACAAGCAATCAAGCTATGCTATATATTCTCAGGGAGAAGGATGGAGAGAAATGGGGAGGGACCCAGGATGGGGTGGGGAAGGAAGAGGGAGATATCTGTGACCTAGACTTAAAAATCAATTAACCCCTACCGCCCAACCTCAACCATTCTAATGCATATACCTATAAGCAAATTCCCCCCCAAAAAAGCCTTTAAATACCATTTCTAAGCCAACAGAGCCAAGCTAGTAGTGCTCAGTATGTGCTAAACATGTTTGAGACAGAGGCCGAAAGACTCATTTATGCCAAATTAGCAGCTGGTCCCAGCTACTTTGCAACCTGCTCCAGCATCTACAAAGACTGACGGGAAGGAGCATATCAAGGATTGTCCTCAAGTCACTCTTTTTGAGTTGCTTTAACAAGCTCACTGATCCCAGGTCCCCAAATCCTTTTACTGCACAGTATGTTTTCCCTCATCAAGGAACGTCAGTTCTGTAACCTCACAATCTTTTTTTGATTGACTAACTAGATGGAGCTTGAAGGCCGCTCACTATGAGGCATTCCTCCAGCCCTCAGGTCATCCTTGTGGCTTTTATACGTACCCTTTCCAACTTTTCCATTTCCTTTCTCAACAGTAGACGCTCAGGGAAGGGGATTGGAGTGGCACCCAGGGAGGGTATGGGGCTAATTTGTGGCATGCCTGCCAAAAAAGTTGGTCTCCACTGCACCAGAGGATCACCTTAGTTCTTTTGCCGCAGCATGGTACTAGAAGGTCAGGTGGGGGTGCTCGTTCACTCTGACCCGTAGATTATTACCAGTCATGGTTTCTATGGTATAATCCTCACTTTGTCCGAGTGGCCTGCATTTCTGTATTCCTAGATCTGTACTTTTGCATCTGGTTATATTCAAACACATTTTTTCATAGATGCTAGGGTCAGAAGGGAGCTCAACAGATCACCGAACATTGTGTTTGAATGGGTCCAGTTTACCAAGCTATGCAACTTGCTCTGTGGCACTGTTCTGGCTTCATCATTATTTATCATTCTGCCAAATTCTGTATCATCTGCAAAATTTATCAGTAGTGTATTTTTTTCTAAATGGCTGAATAGTGTGACACCTAATACTTGAAGAACCTCACTAGAAACATGCCTATTTAATGATCACTACCCATTGGTGAATGCTTCTGATCTTGACATCTGATAGCCAGTTCGTCTTCCAACTGGTGCTTTATTAATACTGCGCAGCATCTCTTGTGTATTTGAAATGTCACATGGTACTAACTCAAATGACATGCAATAGTCTATTAAAGGTACACAATTATCTTTATCAAACAAACTTGTAATTATATCAAAGAACAAAATCAGCTCATTTGACAAATCCTAGTTTCCACAGAACCACATTGAATGACTTGAATTATACTCTTACCTTGTCATTAATTGAGTCCCATGAGTCTTTCCATTCTTTTGCCCAGGTGTGATATGAGACAAACCAGCATAGAGTTAGCCAGGTCCTCCAACATGCCCTCTTTTACAAGAGTTTGGCACTGCTGGAGTAACTAAAAATGTAGGCCTGTATGACACCCAGCTGTCTTATACTGAATAATAAAGCAAAACAATTGAACTTCTAATATTAATGGCAAAAGCATAGACCAAAAACATAGATTCATAGATGCTAGGGTCAGAAGGGACCTGAACAGATCATTGAGTCTGATCCCCTGCCTTGGGCAGGAACGAATACTGGGGTCAGATGACTTTCAGCAACTCAGATGCAGTAGCAATGGGACCATCTTGATAATCATTTCTTTGTATTTCAGGAGCACATCAAAGCTCTAGTCTGTAACCAGAACTCCTTTATATTGCATGGGCTGTAAGCACCTAGAGCATAAATATGGTCCCAATTCTACCAATGAATCATAGACTATCAGGGTGGGAAGGGATCTCCAGGGTCATCTGGTCCAACCCCAAGACAAGAAACCACAGGTACAGGAGTAGGTAGGGGGAATGCATTTTCCAGACAAGCTCTCAGATATGGGCTTAAGTTGGAGTTAAATGGAGAGGAAGTCAAGCGTTGGCCTGCAGAACAAGTTTCTATGAAGTGAAAGGAGGCAAGGCTCTACTGCATATCTGCTGTTCTGTGGTAACTCCTCTTGCGTGTGCTATTAGAGTATGAAAGCTCATCGGTGACATCTCTAGCCTTAATTCATTGAGGCCTAAACCTCTGTGGGTATACTTTTATTTACTGTGTGGGAAGACCAGGCATATGGCCAGTCACCGAGGAATAGCTGGTCTATTGTAAGCTGCACCCACTTTTATGTTATGGTAATGTGTGTACCAGGTCCTCCCTTGCACAGGATCTGTACACACCAGCAATTTGTTCAGAACAATGAGGTCCCAGGACCTGAACGCTCCTGCCATAGAAACATAATATAAAATAAAATCTTTTAATGGTTCAGTTAAATTCCATCTTGATAGCTTATCTAACTGGCTTATAAAAGCCATTAATAATATAATTCTTAGATACTACTTGATATAATCTGGGCAAAAATTCAAGGATCCTAGTTTGTCGTACCCAAGGTATATTTAACCAGAACCCCAGATAAGAACTGTAGTCTTGTGTTGGAGAGACAAAGACTGGGCAAATACTGCTCTCCCTTCTGACTCAAGCAAATAGCTCAGATTTGGGTTCTTGCAAGTCATTCCAGGTAGGAAGAGAGAATGGTGGTATTTCTTTGATGTAATCTTACATATTTATAAGAAATCTATAAAGTCCTGTTTTCCTGACCATAGCAGGAGGAATCAGGGAAGAGAAGACAGCTCTTTTCCTCACAAATGCCAACTTCTTTCAGCCAGCATCCCAACCCAAAAGCACATCTGAGACTTTTCCCAGGTTTCTACTGCCTGTAGCTGTCCCCTTGCTTCTCAGCTGGAGCTGCCGCCTTTACCCAACAGCCCTAAAAAGAGCTCAGCAAATTTTCTGTAGCATTTCCAAAGTCAGGAGGAGGCGCAGATGTCAATCTGTTTCCATTTTACAGCACAGAGGACTGCAAGGTAGGATAGGAGCTGGAGAGGTTTGAGCTGCAGGTATGCGAGCTATAAGAGCGGAGGTGATTGTGAGGCTGTTTTCCCACAGCAGGGTGCCTGCTTAGCTAGTATATGTAAAAACTCAGTGGTCAAGCAGTGTCTCATATTTGGTACTATATTGCATATACTATATATATATATCACTTGTCACTTCACAGTAATCAAGGGGCTGAAACTCTTATATTGTTATGCTGCAAAAACTGTAGTTTGAGATGCAAATCTCTATCAACTGTTGGCATTGAGTGACCTATGGGACAGAGAGTATAGAAATGCATGTGTACTAATTTGGCTTACTTTGGGGTTAGAGCAACAGACACCCAATGTCCAGCATTTTACTGGTGTCAGTCACTCCATTCTGATGTAATGTTACTCCTTGTAAATTGAGCAGTACCTATGTACTTGTGGAAATTACTCTGGTAGACTGATCATCGTGTGTCTGCTCGCCTCGGCAGTGTTACCCTGGGTTAGCCATTTCCTCAATGCAGACTGGCTCCTTGCTAGACACTAAGAACACCTACTTCAGGTATCTCGGCTGGAAGTCATACGTCTGCTTCTCACATCAGAGTTCATTTACTGTATTCACTTGCATACCACATGCACCTTTCCCCTAAAACTGGCCCTTCGAAGCAGGGAAGCTGATTTTCTGCGCTGGAAAAGAAGCATGGAGAAAAATGCCATGGCCGCTGCTTCTTTCGTTTCTCTTCCAGGCAGCAAGCAGCAGGGACAGAGTTCACTAGAGGTAGCCCTCTCACAGCTTTCCCATTTTGGCAGCCGGTTTCGGGTGAGCGGTCACAAACTTCTCGAAACTGAGCAGCAGCTGAGAGGGGTAAGTCTAGTTTTGTCTGAGCAGGAAAGAGAAGGGGAAGTGAGCTGGAAAGCGGGCTCCCCCCCTTTTTGGTCACGACTCTGGGGAAAACTTTTTTTTTCTTCATTCTGCTTCCAAAAAACAAGGTGCGCGTCTTATTTGGAGGCACGGTATGCAAGACAATATGGTATTGTAGTATAACGAACTGGGTGAATTACTCTATAGTAATCATTTGTATGCCCTCTGAAAATACCCTTTTTATTTCCTCGATAGAGATTAGCACTTGTTCCTCACGTAGCAGTGAATATTGGCTGGCACATTTCTAGTTAACTTGGTCTTTGGGAGACTGGGGCCTGATAGGCTGAAGAACGTCCCCAGTTAAGTCTGAACCCTAATGAACAAAAGGAAGGCATGCGGCATTTGTCTCTTGCTAAATGACTCTTTTTGACTGGCCGCTAGAGTTGCTGGCTCTCTCAGTGCCCAGCAGTGAATCAGCTGCATTTGTGAGGCCATGCCATGGCTAATTTAACTTGTGCTTTTTTTGTGTATCACACACGCAATCTTTTGTAATGACTAGAACATCTATATCAAGGATCAGCAACCCCTGGCATGCATGCCAGACCATGGCACATAAAACCATTTTGCACGACATGCCATAGCGGGACCTGACCCTGGGCAGCCCCCTGCCACTAGCCATGGAGCCCAGGCTGCTTGCGGCAGGCATCAGGGAGGCTGCAAGCTCTGCTGCAAGCAGCCTGGTCTTCATGGCAGGTGGCAAGGGCCTGCCCAGAGCCTGGGCTGCTCACAGCAGGCAGTCGTGAGGCTGCAAGCTGCTACATTGGGGTCTGGAGCCCTGGGCCTGGCTTGATGCCAGCCATGGCTGCATGTGTGGGCACATGACAGCACTGCCACAACAAGGATGGGGCTCCTCACCTCTCTCCCCCCATCCGTTCCTGGCATGGCAACATTTTTCAAGTCAAGGTTTGAGTGGGGTTTTGGCACTCGGCCCAAAAACTGTGCGGACCCCTGATCTATATATAGTGTGATAGCAGCACTTCCAGCTGCCAATCTAGGTCTTTGTTTGAGAGCTTTGAAATCAGGACACCTTTTCTGGCATATTGCAATGATGTGTTTCACCTTGGAATGAGAACATTAAACAGCAAATGATACACAGGTGCAGGAGAGCTATTAGGTAGAGAGAGTGCTTGGCCTTTCAGCAAACAATGTGATTAAGTTCTAGCTTAATCAGCCTTTGATATCATTGACTATGAGGTCCTGTTAACTTCCCCACAGATCCTGGCTGGTGAAAGATTAGCCTGAACACAGCAAAGATTGATAATTGTAGGTTTGAGGAAAGGTCTAGGCCAGGAACTCCCAAACTATGGTACGCATACCCTTTGGGGGTAAGCAAGACATCTCTGGGGGGTACGTGAGAGAAAGTGTGTAATGGCAGATTTTATTTTCATTATAATAATAATGGGCATTTAAGGAGTCAAAATATAAAACGTATGCTGGTAGGGGTATGTGGGCAGCTGGTAAATCTGGAAGCGGGTAAGCAATAAGAAAAAGTTTGGGAACCTCTGGTTTAGACAGCATAGCAGAGATGGGGTCTATCCCACCTTTCTAAGTGGATGTCAGTAAAGACCACAAACTGTAGGTGCACCTGGATCCCTGAATGAGCCCCAAGTCCCGGGAAACATGGATCAGTGGTGACCAAGGAGAACCTCTTTCCATATGTATGAGGCTGGAGGCTTTATCTGATTTGCAACTTGTCACAGTTAGACTTCTGAACCACAAACTGGATCATGGCATTGTGTTGTGAACTCCTTCCGTCATGTTTTGGAAGGCTGTAATTCTTCTAGCACTCCCTGCTGTGGTCACGACCACCCTGTAGACCACCAAGGCCCTTTGCACAAGTCTGAATCTACCTTTGAAAGCTGCTTATGGGCAACAGCTAAAGTAGAGCATGACTTCCAATAAATAGGGTTGTATCTACATGGTAAACTTAGTGTCCTCAAGCTTTCTGTGCTGCTCTGGAAGGACTGCCTCTGACATGGATTGCAATATAGTTGCATCTATGCAGACTTTTGCATGTTTTAATTAGCACTACTGAGTTGCAGGGCCAATTAGCTGACTCCAAGCTAATTAACCTGTCCATGGCACCACACAGACTGCTTCTGGTTTTTTGGTCTCAAAAAAATCTTCCTGGAGAAGCACAGCCAGCTTGAGGATGCTGCTACTGGAGATAATAAACTTATCATGTGGACATGGTTTCAGCAGACTGTGAAGTGGGGAAGCATATGATACCAGTTATCCATCAGGCTTCTCATTTACTTCCAAGTGCATTTCAAAGGGTTAGAGTAGTTGGAGTGTTGTTGTAGCTGAGATAATTCAGAAAATGTACTAAAGTCAGGGGTTTGGGTTTTGGTTGGTGGGTTTTTTTTGTGGTTGGTTGATCAATTTGGGAATATCTTTTATTAAACAGCTGTATAGTTGGGAGAGATGTCTGGCAAGCTTTTGGGTACAAAGCACCCTTCTTTGTGCTTTGAAAGTTTGTCCAGTTTCAAGGAGTCAATTGGTATTTTTAAAACCTGCAGCGGTTTGAATATTGACTTCCTGGGCATTCATGGAAGATAATGCTGACTTCTGCAATTCAGTTCCTTCTTGAGCGAAAAGAATCCTAAATTTGTTGCCCTTTAGGCTTTTTCCTGGAGAGGTGTCCACACCAGGCCCTTTAGATCTCGTGAGTCCATTACATTGCATTCTGACCTATGGTCTATAGAACAAGGCGGAGCAAAAAATAAAACTGGAAGAGTAATTGTGGCGGTCTCATAGAAGAAATAGCAAAATGAGACATGGTCTCTTAGCTCTTCAGACTGATTCAGACCCATTTAATAGTGACAGGGGCCCATATCACAGGTATTCAGGCACCTAACTCCTATTAGTTTCCTACTAAAGTGTTTAAATACCTTAGGGCACTTTTACATGTGCTCCGGGGGTGGGAAAGGAGGGGTGCTTTAATTAGAGACCCGCTCTAATTAAAGCACCTCAGCATCTCGTGTATTAGCCTCCCCGTGCTTCAAAATGGCAGTGGGGGTGCTGGAATGAAAGCTTGTTGGATGAACTTTAGTTCAAGCACTGCCGCCACCCTTTTGAAGTGCAAGGATGCTATTAGACAAGATGTGAAGGCTGGCTGGAGCACAGTTATTATTACCACACTCCAGCAGACTTGATTAATTGGGTCTGCTCTGACACGCTGTAATTGCAGCACGTTGAAGCAGCCCCACCGCACGTCTACAAGCACCCTTAGAGGTTCTGGGACCCATAGCTGTTAGCTGCGATTTCAAGGTCTGCATGGAAGGTGGCAATCCCAGTCCTGGCTTCCCAAAATCACCACCAGAGCTGATACTAACTAGTAACTAACCTCCCCTCACACGCAGTCACAGCTCAAACAGCCAAGAAATGAAGACAGAACAGAGACTGACACCCGTTTCTTCAGCTGGCATAAACTAAACTGACATTTCTGTAGTGATATCACTGGGGCTGCAATGATTTTCACTAACTGAACATTAGGGCTGTGTGAAATTTCGCTGGCCGTTTCATTTCAAAACAGCAACATTGAAACAAAACAAAAGGCCCTCGAAATAGCCTCGAAACAAAATAAGGCTGGTCGAAATGTTTTGAAAGTCGAAATGTTTCGACCATAGGCTGGGGATGGGGAGTCAGTTCAGCTGGGCTGATTTCCCACCCCCAGTGCAAGATCTGGTAGGGAACAGAAGGCAGCCCAGCTGGGCTGCTTTCCCATCCCTGGTGCGATCTAGCGCTGGGGATGGGAAGTGAGCCCAGCTGGGCTCACTTCCCATCCCCAGCAAAACTCGAAACAGAGTCAAAACAGCCTTTCTGTTTCGATGGAACAGAACGGAAAGGAACGGACCAGCTATTTCAACTCAAAATGAAACTCAAGGCAAAACGAAACAGTGCCGTTTCACACAGTCCTACTGAACATGTATCCTGGGATTATGGTCTCTTGATTAGAAGTGAACATCACATATGAACTCTTTTTTTTTTTATATGTATATAGTGCTTTTTCTTCTACAAGTGCATGCTCCTCTACACATTAGATCAGTGGTTTTCAACATTTGTTGAACCCTAAAAAATTTTGAATGAAAGTGCAGACCCTTTTGAATGATAAGTGAGCATTCACATACTGTTGATTGATCAGAGTCATCTTTTGCAGACCCATTAGGCATAGTCTGTGGACCCCCAGGGGTCCATGCACCACAGGCTGAAAACCTCTGTATTAATTTGGCTCCCTTAACCTCAAAGCAGTCCATGCAAGCACAGAATCAGGAGATCACATAAAGAAAACAGGACAGAGAAAAAATGTTTTAGGTCCAGTCATTGTTGATAGAAGAGGGAAATATTCTTCCTTTGAAAAACCATGTCCCATGATGTACTGAAATAAAACATGTTTTCAGCCCTAGGAGGCTATCACCTGGAACTGATTTACTTGAAACAAACACACTTTAAAAAGATAACTCAAGTTTATATAATTTGACTCAGAAAATAGCTCTTTTGTATTGGGTTTCTCATGGGGATGGAATCTATCAGGCCTTTTTAAAAATATGAATTCATATTACATATTTCTAAAACAGAAGCTGGCATCCAAATTGCTAGAGACCTTTAAGTTAATTCTTGATGAGTACCTAGTTAATTTTCTCTCTAATAGGTTGTTTTTTTCCAGTTCTTATGTAAATCTATGCCTGCGTTCATGTGCTAGTTTGTCTACGGGTTTATGCAGATTTAATTCAGCCTTGGGTGTCCAGATATATTATTCAGGTTTTTATGCCTGCAATGATAGTCATATTAAAAAATGAGACTTATGTAATAGAATAGTCTCCTAGTGCTACCGTTTAAAACAGCTGAAGAATAACACACTTTCTCCGCTAGGAGGCAAATGAAACAAGAAGCATTTTTAGAAAGTGAAACAAGGCTGACTTGACAGGGCTTGTCTATGCATGACTGTAGAATAAGGTGGGTTGTCAAATTAAATTGGTTTAGGTATTTCTGACCCAGCAGGGCGCCTTGTTCCTAATCAGTTTAGATTAATAAGAACTTCCACACAGTCCATCTGAAATCTAAAATAGTCATTCTGGGATAACCTGTCCTGTCACCAAATCCTGGTACTGACTAAAGACTGCAGGAATATCTAATACAGAAATCAAGTAGAGCTGCTCAATATTTTATGACCTAAAAATATTGGTCCAACCACAACAAATTTTTTTCATAGGAGAACAGTGTTGTTTCCAACATTATTTTCTGATCTGAGATTTCACAAAGTGAAATGAAACAATGTTTTATTTCATTTCAAACCTGCACTTCTCAGTTTTCCCAAAACGATACACAAACAGCATGTTTTTGAATTCAAGAGCAGTTCTTGGTAGGGTGGCCATCATAGAGGACAGTCCAGTTGTCCTCTCTCCTCTGTTGATATGAAACCAGATGCCTTTACGTCCTCTATTTTTCTCTTGCCTATAGGTTGTTGCAGAGAAAAATAAGGGACATAAAGGCGTCCGGTTTTGTATCAATAGAGAACAGAGGACAACTGGACTGTCCTCTATGATGGCCAAATAGAAGACGTAAACTTGTCCACTTTTGTATGAATAGAGGACAGAAGGCAACCAGACTGTCCTCTGTGACGGCTACCCTAGTTCTCAGGTTTCATTTCCAAACTTCCTGTAAAAACTCAAGGCTAATGATTATTTATCATCCAACATTTTCTGCAGGGAAAAAGTGAAACTAATAGTGTATGCCAAGGCCTAGCGGGGTGCAACCATCCTCTTAGTGTAACTGAAGACTTGAAATATGTGCAGTGTGTGTTTGTGTAGCTGCGCTATGTACTTTCCCGGACTGTGCGCTCAAGTTTTCGAACTCTACCAGGAGTAGAGACAGTGACCATTTTGTTCTCCATAATACTACGCTTTTTACACAAAAAAGTATCTGCCCTGTGTTCTCTTCTAAGCCACCTTTACTTGTTACTGCTCTCCCATAGTGTGGCACTCAGTGAATGTGTCTACACATGCAGTTATTGTGCCTTAATTTTCTGCACAGAAAATTCAGTCTCATTACTGCACGCCCAGGTGCACATCTACATGTGCGCCCCTATCAGGAGCAAATTGTGTTCCTAAGTCCAGGGCTGCTCCTTCCCTGCTCTGCCCCCCACTGCTGCAGCCAGGGCGAGCTCCAGGCTCCCCTAGGTGCCAGCTCCAGCAGCTGGCAAGGGGCATGGGGGCTGGTTGCAATCCCCTCTGGGTGCGGAGAGCTGTGTTGGCTGCAGGAGCAGCTGTATCCCAGCCATGTGGAGATCAGGACCCATTTCAAACCCTATGTGGTGGGAAGACAGATGTCTTTGCAGCTGACACAGCTATCCTGCCCATGTGGGGATTGGGACCTGTCCTGATCCCCATGTGGCCATGAGACAGCTGCCCCTTCAGCTGGCACAGCTCTCTCCAGCAGGCCCCCTTCTGCCTGGGCTGGCTAGCAGCAAATTGCCAGTCCACATCTACACGTCTATGGGGCATTAGCTGATGAGCCATTTATCTAGTACCTGTATGTGTTGGTACTAGCAAACAGCTCATTAGACTAATTTAATGTGCAGCAAGTTCTGCGTACTTGTAGACGGTGACACTTTACTGCGCAGCAAAGCATCTTGTGTAGACGCTCCCAGTCTGAATTATTTCTGCTTTAAATTTGCTGCTGGAGTAGTCAGTAAAGTTGATGAGGTTGCATCCATTTAAATCAGCAAGGAATTTAGCCTTGAAAATGCCATGTCCCAACTCTGTGGCTGTGGATAATAGTTTTACTACTACTGGCTACTTATGTTGTTTCTTTAGCTCAGATGATGATCTCCAGTTCAAACCCTATGCACAATTCATGAAGGGAGTCATGCCGGTAATACTTTATTTTGTTCCAACAATGAACTAGGCTTACATGGAAAAGTAACATAAGAAACAACATCATTAGCTCACTCACCTGGTGTAACACCCATTATGTGTAGTCTGCAAAACAGGGCTTAGAAAATCAACAGCTTAGCCCAGGGGTGGGCAATTATTTGGGCCTGGGGGCCACATGGGGAGTTCTGCAGAGCTGTCATGGGCTGGGTCGGGTCCTGAGTGGAGATTGAGGGGTTTGTCTGGGTCCACAGCTGCTGCTGCTGCATCAGTGCATCAGCTGCAGTCCTGGGCAGTTGCCCTGATCCCCACTGGGAACTTGCCAGCAGTATTCATAGCTGATGCCAGCACCTGGCCAGTGCTGCTTCTGGCACACATAGCAGGGGCTGGTATAAGTTGCAGCTGCAGCTGAGACATGCCCACCTGCCCAGCTGGATGCAGCAGGCATGCGCCAGAAGCTGGTGTAAGCTGTGGATTGGGCCAGGACGTGCCTGCCCACCCAGCAGCAGCTGGAGCTACCGGCTCCCCGTGGGCTGGATCCCATGGCTTTGCAGCCACCCACCTGCAGCCTGGGTACATTCAGCAGGCGGGCTACATCTGGCCCGCAGCCTATCTTTTGCCCACCCTGTCTTAGCCCCTCAACTGATGCTGTAGATAAACCAGAAATACTTTTCCCCACCTCTTGTCTTTGTTTTTTTTTTTAGAATATAAATAGAATGGGACAAGGATGTGTTTTTGGGGGTGCTTTTTGCTGGGGGGAGAGGAGTTTAAGGTATTACTAATTGTGCAGGGGAAAAAATGTCCCAGTTGAGAATGAAAAGCTTTATTAAAATGTTTTGGGAAATCCAGCCTTTAGAAATTCATTATGGATCTAGTTTAAGTGTATAGTTTAAAAAAATATCTCCAGCTTTCCTTTGGGCTTTAGTGTCATTTCACCCCCAAAATACCAATATTTGATCCCAAAGTCGCAAAATTGGCCAACTTGAAGTTTGGTAGTGAAATTCATGCAGAAACTTTGAGTAAGAAATCTGCAGTTTTCACTGGGGAAAAAAATAGATGGGGGCAGGAGCAGAGGACTTCACCTAACCCTAATTCTACATTATAGGCAGCCAGGCCAGTGTCCTCTTCTGTGAAACCCTGGTATCAGCTGAGTCCTTGGGTTGTTACTGGAATATAATATAGTGTTGAGCTATACTCCATAAAAAATGAAATGCAAAAAAAAAAAATCCCCTTACAATTAAGTACACTTACAATAATACAGTCATGTGTCCAATTTTCTCACATACATATTACTAATTATCAGTCACATACAAGTAGAATTTTAATTTCCAGTGAACAAATGTGTCTGTGAATTTCAAAAGCAATATTTGCATTTTAGCACTCGTGCTTTCTGAATAAAGAAAAGCATACATTTTGCAAGAACTGCTACAATTAAACTCAGGACACTACTACACACTTCAGTTTGTTTTCTTGAAGCAGAAGTTAAGATCCAACCTTTGAAAAGATCTTTTAAATCTTTTGAACAGCTTCTTTGAAAAGGGAACATGGAGGAAGTTTCCCAAGCTGAGATCTTTTTCCAAAAGGTAATTTTTATCACACACATAAAACCCATTATGTTTAATATCTTGCTTTCTTTTTGGAACAAGCTTGACAGACAAATATAAGATCTGCCCATGATATTGTAATGATAGGGGATCTAAGGCTCAGACACAATACTTGACACACTTAGACATGTGCTTTAATGCTCATTAGCCTATTTTAATGCACATTAACACGTCATTTAAAAACCATGCCATTTAGTTAATGCACATTTAAATAAGCTAATGCACATTAAGTGTCACTTAAAAACCATTCTCTTTAGTTAATGAGCATTAAGACAGGCTAATGCGCATTTTCCTGGTCCCTCACAATGGAGGTACTAGATTTAATGTGCATTAACAAAAGAGCATTAATGCATGTGTAGACACACCCACTGCAGGCACTTTTACGCCTGCTCTGGAGGAGGAGAGGGCAGCACTTTAATTAGACTGGCTCCAAGAGCTGCTCTAATTAAAGCACCGCTGGGTCTCGTGTATCAGAGTCCAAAAGGAAGTACTAAAGCACAGCGCAGTAACAACATTGCCATAGGGCAACATGTAGACATGCCCAAAGTGATGGATCAAAGAGATCCAGTGATCTGCTTTAGATGGATCAAAGTGATCCATTTCAAGTGTTCATATTTCTTTCTAACTTTGCCTTACAGAAAGCTTGTGATAAATTTGAATGCATTGAAGTTGGCAGGGCCAGGAGAAATTCATCCCAAGGTACTAGAGGAGCTGGTTAAAAAATCTCTGAGCGACTGGCAATAATATTTGCAAAGTCACGGATGGCAGGCAAGATCCCCGATGATAAGGCACGGACTGACAGAGAAAAAGAAGACCCAGAGAATTATGAACCTGTCAGCCTGCCTTCTATACCTTGGAGGTTACTGAAGCAAATGATAAAACGATCCATTCATAAACAGCTGGAGGAGGAAGGGGTGATCACTAGCTGCCAATGTGGATTTTTAAAAAACAAATCATGCCAAACCAAATTGATATCCTTTGACAAGAGAATTAGTCTGGTGGATGAAGGGGCATACTATTCTTGGACGTGAAGGCTTTCAAGACAGTCCCATGTGACAGCGTCCTAATTAAATGGAGACGTGTGGGCGAGACAGAATTTTTGAAGGGGTGGACGCACAATTGGTGGCATAACCACAAGCTGAGATCAAGTTTAAGTGGATCAATGTCCAATTGGCAGGAGGTTTCACATGGAGTTTCACAGGGGTCCACCGAGGGTCCAGTGCTGGTTAACCTTTTTATTAAGGATATGGTGACCAGGATAAAGAGCTTTCTAATCAAATTGGCAGATGACACCGGTCAGGCATCAGCTAAAGTACTGTGTGCAGGTTTGGTCTCTGTTGAGAAGAATAGAGAGAGCCTGGAGAGGCCTGTAACATGGATGATAAAGGGTGTGGGATGCAAGCTATACAGGGAATGAATGAGAGTGCTAAGTGTTTTTAATTTGGAGGAAAGGGGATAAAGCGGGGACATACAATAGCCCTTTTCAAGTATCGGAAAGGCTCCCATAGAGATGAGAGAGCACAACAGTTTTCCCCTGCCATGCAGAGCTGGACACGAAGCAGCGGGTTTAACCTGCAATAAGGCAGATTCGGTTTAAATGTCAGGGAGAACTTCCTTGCTGTCAGAACAGCAGGGCAGTGGAACAATTTGCTATAGAAAGCTATAGAAACTGCAAAATGAAGCAGGGCTGGATAGGTATGTAGTTATGGGTTCAGAAGTAGCATCTGTGCAGGGGCTTGGGGACCCTTTCACCTCTGATGCCCTGAACACAAAATTTAGCTTCAAAAGTCATGCCAGAATAAAAACATGCCCATGCTTTGTTTCATAAAATGTGGAAATGACATTTGATTTTGTCAGAATTTCCCCCTCCCCTGATTTCTTCCCAAATGAAAGTCTGATGAAATCAGGCTGATTCCCAAAGCATTTTGACGGTCATGGAAATGCGTATCCCAATGGAACACGAGTCTATCAATTTTTCCGACTGGCTGCACACAGGATTTTTAATAACTATGTGTCTAATCGCTGTCAGAAGCTACGTTACAATTTAGACATCGAGAATAATAAGCTGGTTGTTTTGTCAGCTTCATTTTTCTGATTTTGGTGCATTAGCATAACTCTGTGCTTGACCTACAACAGGTCAAATTTGCCTGCCGGTGCTCAACGAGTCAGGTGGATGGATACACTTTCTGCAACAGGCCAGGCAGCGTGGTGCAGCTGGCATTGGGGTGTAAGGACGCACAATCAGCTACAGCACCCAAAGGCTCTGCTTCATTTAGGAGGTGAAACACTGAACAGCAGGAGGCAGCTGAGAGGCAGATGGCAGCTTACAGCAGGCTCTGCTTCCCATCTCAGGTGCTGCAGGAATAAAAACAGCTGTTAACTAGGAGCTGGGTGAGTTAAGAACAGCGGAGCCTATTTGTGAGCAGACACAGCAACATGAGGCAGGATTATACATCAAACCCTATTTTTTTTACATCCTGAATCCCTTCTTTGTACTACTAAAAATAGATTAGGGGTCTAAAATATGGTGACAATGTCCCTTATATTACATGCAGAAAGACGTCGGGGAGCTTTCCAAAGCCACAAGTGGCAGGTAGATGCCATGTTCCTCAGAAGTCAATGGGAGTTAGGTGCATACCTAGACATGCAGGGAGCAGTGTAACCTAGTTAACTGGAGGGACTAGGCTCTATCCCTGGCTTTAGCAAGGTCCCACTGATTTGTGTCAAATGACTTGGTCTCTGTGCAAGCTCTCTGGGATGTCCTTGTAAAATTGCTTGGGGATCTACTGAGGAATTGTTTGTGCCTTTGAAAATCCCCCTTGTCCTTATTTTGTCTTGACAATCATGATGTACAATACATAGTGTCAGTATAAGGCAATACAACCAAAAGAGGCAGGAAGGAAGGTGAGGTGGGAGGTTACTTATTTCTGCGAGAAGTGCTGCACAGTTCTCCAGATGCAAAGATCTCGGCGGTGCTGTCCTGTTTGTTAAAAGTCTATGTTCTTGAAGTTGATTGAACACCGGTATCGGCCATCAGTGAACTTGGAGCATATAAAGTTTGGAAGGCATGGGCAGGCGTGGTGTTGGCGCTTTCCAAAGAAAGGGATCTAAAACAGAAAGTGGAAGAAACTGAAAAACATGCAGAATATTGTAACTCTGGCCCCAAGAGAAAGCCGGAGATGGGCAGCATCAGCTTCTCCATATTGTCACACGAGGGTTCAATGCTCAGTAACAAGGGACAAGTTCTTCACTTGGATCCTGACCCAGCAAAGAACTTCAGCACAGGCAAGAGTAAGGCATTACAGACTTGTCCCTATGGCCCTTGCTCAGGAATCCTCCCTCTGTCCCTTCCTTTAGTCCTCCATCCCCTTTCCCCTTTTCTCTCTCTCATCTTAACACCCTTTCAGCCAGTAAAAGAAGTGGCCTGATTCCCAGAACAGCTCATTGTGTCTGTACCTCATTGTGGGGGCTGCACCCTAAAAAATTGCCATTAAGTTTCCAGTTTGGTGGTTGCTGTATAATTAGCATCAGTAACCCTAACCCAGGGACGGGCAATTATTTCGGGCAGAGGGCCGCTTACTGAGTTTTGGCAAGCCATCGAGGGCTGCACGACAGGCAGCCAAGGGCAGATAGATATTAATTTTCTAAATTTTTTTTAGGGGCCCCATGGGCCAGATAGAACGGCCTAGCAGGCCACATCTGGCCCACAGCCCGCATTTTGCCCACCTCTGCCCTAACCCCTGTGCCTTGGTTTCCCCTTCCTATCTCCAGTCAAACCACCTTGCTCACAGGGGACATCTACACGTTCATTAGTGCACCATACTTACAGCACATTAAAGTGCTAACTTCATACACAGTAATTGGCACTACTGTGCATTAGTGCAGATGAACATTTTTGTGAGACAATGCACATTAAACTAAGTCTACTGCACATTAGCACATCAGCATGCTTTTTGCATGACATGCTAATGTGCAGTTGAATTAATCTAATGCGCATTAAGCACCTCGTGTAGACGCACCCAAGGAGACTTAACTACAGCATGCATAAAGCGCATCATAATTAGGTCCTTGTGACAAAAGGGATCAAACTTGGGTACCAGTAACAATAGGTTAGCCGTTATCCATTCCAACTGAAAACTGAATTAAATTAGGGGTGCCTGGAGTTTATATTAGAGCAGGCAATGATGGAAAGGACCTGAGCTCTTCAGTGTATGTACAGCTCCCTTTCCTCACTTCTCTGTTTTCTTCCCTTGTCTCCTCTCCTTCCTGGCAGTAAAAGAGGAAACTGAGTTGCAAGTATTTGCTTATCTCCCAGCTTTGCAGCAAAATCCCAAATGAAATTGAAGTCCTAGAAATTTATCTTTATTTCCCGAGCTTGACAGTTTCACCATAGACTTGTCTGAAATGAAATTCTGATCCCTCGGAGACTCTTCAGTCTCCTGCAGTTTGAGCCAGGATGGAAAGCACTGTATTATTTAGTGAGTCTCGCTCCTGCCACATGAAATCAATAGCGGAGTAGCTATTAGCAGCCTCCTCGGTGGCTGGTGCTAAATACTCATGGCCAAAGGAACAGCAGCAAATCGTCACTTTGGACTAATCCTCCTTCCTTTGTGTTTCTTGCTGGACAAGAATTTCAGAGCTTTAAAGGTTCAGAGATGTTATCTTAACATCTGCTTGGTTGAGTATTTAGGCTTCAGTCGGAAGTGCCAAGAGACCAACTGAGCTTACAGATCAGCCCCCCAGCTCAGTTAAACAGGGTTAGTGGTGGATATGTGGCATTCTCAGTCCAATGGCAATTATTTAGTGGCAGCTTTAACAGGCTGGTGTTTTAAAGTGTTGTTTGAGAGCCTGACTAAGCAAGTCTAATGATCCCAGGTTCTCAAAGGTGCTTAGGTACCAATCTCCCTTTTGAAAGCAATGGGTATTAAGTGCCTATTTACCTTTTGAGGTAGAGCTTGTAGCACTTGTACTAGAGGACATTGGGTGGAGGACTGAAATTATCTTTCTGGTTCTGTGGGCTTGGGCCGTTCAAGGGGGGATACTGAGGCACAGAGCCATCACACAATACGGGCCACACATGAAGTCTGTTGCAGAGACGAGTCCGTAACCCAGATCTCTCGAATCCCAGCTCAGTGCTGTCCTACTCAAGCCACATGCCCACTGCTTGACAGCATAATGGATCCCAGCCTCAGGAGGCTCTCCTCGTGTCAAAGGATAAAATCTGATTAGCAAGTGAATCATTCTGTCTAGGACAACAGGGTGGGCTATTTTCTTTTGCAAGAGAAGTTGGTCTGGGACAGTACAGATGCAACAGTCAGGAAAAGAATCAGCTTGGGCTGTTGCTTAGGAGAGGGCCTGGAGGGGTTCGGGCTGCTCGACCATACCTTGTGACTGAACGGGTGGCATTCATCCCCTTCCTGTCCCAGGGGAGTGCACATCCTCAGTCCTCGAAGCCACAGGCTGATCGCGCAGCATGTCCCAGGCCCACACTGCAGGTCCTTCTCACAGGCCTAGGAAGAGGCACATCAATTAGCCAGACCTATATTCTTGAAGGGAGGGTGGGATTCCCTCTTCCATGGGGACTGGCAAATAAATCAACCTGAGTACAACACAGGGGCATGAATTCCTAATTGGAACAAGATACATTTTAAGACCCAAGTGCTGAAGGATAAGTCAAGGAGGGCTTTTGAGGAGAGTAAAAAACAAGTTTTTAGTAGAAGGGTTTCACAGCAGCACCTGGGACACAGTCAGGACAGGGAGGAAAGGTCTTTGTGCTCCCAAGGCTCATAATTACAATGCAGAAAGAGAGTCAGAGGAAATCTGCTGAGTTCACAGTGGCCCTGCATTAAACCAGAGGATTTGTAAAGATAATAAAATTGTCGCTTGTTCGTATTAAAGGAATCAAGACTCCATTGTTCTTAGACATAAATGTTCTCATGGGGATTACAATCTCCTGTATTTATATAGAATTTGTCATCTAGGGTTGGATGAAAGCAATATGTAAGTAGATAGAGAGAGAGAAAGAAATAGATAGATAGACAGACAGACAGATTGCCTCTCTTCAGCAGACCTCAAAGCATCTTTCGGCCGCTGGAGGACCCCCTCCCTGGTTGGTGATCAGCAGCTGGTGCTCCCCCAGAATCAGGAGGCGCCATTCACCCATGATCTTACAGACATGACTTCATAAGCCCAAACAGGCATTAACAAGTAAGGAAACTGAGGCACGGAGAGGGAAGGTGAAGCATAAAGATGCAAATGTTGCAACGGTTGCATGGAGCCGCAGAATGCAAATTACACTGCTGGGCAACTGATGGATACATCCTCAGGTGCCACTTCTAACAGGTCCCTTTCCACCTGTTGGGCATACTTTATGTAGCGCGTGTTAGTGCTGTTACCCCATCACTCTGTGTCTGCGGGACAGTGTGTTCCCAGATGGTTTCTTATTGTGGTCTAAAAGATAACCCAGGGCATACAGACAGCACCCTGCTTCCCAAGTGACTCACTCAGCACAGCTGTGGTAGGTGATTTCCCCAATGGTAAAATGACTCGTGCAATTATGGCTATACTCATTATTCATAGCCACCGATTATCTTCTGATTTCTGATAAAGCTGATAAAGTTGTACAGTGGCAAGTGGAAAGCCCTTCAATCTCGGCAGCTTCATTGTTTCCAGGTGCCCTAAAATCTATGCAAAAAAAAAAAAAAAAAAAAAAGGACTTCCAACCATGGACTTTTTTCTACATCCGTTTGTTCAAAGGAAAAAAAAAAGGAAAAAAAAAAACAGACCTAGGACTTTCTTCAGTTTATGAATGTGAGATCACACCAGTGCCACACTGGGGTAAATGTGCTGATTTCAAGGGCACAACACCAGCGCAGGACTACAGGAGCACATCACTGAATGCCAGGTATGTTTCTAATACAGCCAGGAGCTGAGAACTTGCCCCTTCCATCCGTACTGTGTCACATATTAATAGGGAATGATTCCTCGCCTCCTCAGTAAATAAGCCATGAGATCCCTTCAAAAGCTTATCGATCTTTCTAGTCTGGGGCTCATTCATGAGTCACCATAATATGTTTTGTAATGATTGGAGGTCGGTAACACCATGAACATGGCCCTGTCTGGGCTGGAGAATCTTGACAAACAAATTAATAACATGCCTGACACTCCAGGCTCTGAATTCATCCCTCGAGGGCTGGAAACAGTGAGGACATTTCTTTTAAATATAAGAGGCTGAGGAAGTGAGTGTGCAACACACCCCCACTAGGCAGGTCACCAATTGCAAAGCCAGCTGGATCGTTCAGGGATGCATTTGATATCCAGCCTAAGCTGGTGGAGCTTGGCAGCGAAGATGCTCTTGTCCTTTGCTCACCTACAGCTTGGGGCAGTTTGGGGACCTTTTGCTTTGCTGATGCCTGTGCTGTTCCTGCCACGCTTACTGATGACAGGGCTTGCTTCTAATTTGACACCCAGCTTTGTGCTGGGGTCAGGCCCTTGACTTCATCTGACTTAGTCCTGACTCACACCTGTGCAAGTGAGATCAGAATCTGGTATGTAGGGAGTCTCCACCACTTTCAGTGTAGCGCTTTTCATCATCGTGCATCCTACATTGGAGACCAAGGCTCAAGAACACATCTGGGGTGAAGATACTAAGAGCCACATTTCATAGGTATTTAAGCACAGAGCTTTAAGCAGTGCCCCTGCTTAGATTTCAAAGGGCTTTAAGTGCTTAGATGCCTGGGAAAATCCTGAGGCATCTATCTGCACCTTTACGCATCTAAATACCTTTAAAATCTGGCCTTAATGATTAATAAGAAACATAAGGCCTTGTGTTCAGATTTGCTAAAGGCTCACCCCACTTCATTCCCATGGCAGGCAGTAAAATCATGGGTGTTTATCATCTCATCCAGACCATTTGTTTTGGTTTTTAAAATAGGTATTTAAAGTATGGAGGAAGAGTTTAAGCAGATTGATATTTTAGTGATAGGTGCACAATCCTGGCTCAATTATAATCATTGACATGAGTAGGAAGTTCCCCAGTCAGATCAGAGTCTGACCCCACTACCTTTGGATGACAAAAGGCCAGTATCACTGGACTATTGTTCATTGTGGTATTACAGAATGGGTCCACTGTATCACAGGGCTCAGAGTAGTGAAAATTTTGAACAAGGTGGTGTCAGTCAGGAGGAGACCTGCCTAAGGAAAGATTTGCCCCTCAGTTAACTAATGAATGCAAAATGTATAGTTAAAATCTGAGCCCCTCACCCTCCCTGCATACCATCTTATTAGGATGGCCATCATAGAGGACAGTCCCGTTGTCCTCTGTCCTCTATTGATACGAAACCGGATGCCTTTATGTCCTCTATTTTTCTCTTCAAGAGAAAATACATAAAGGCATCCAGTTTCGTATCAATAGAGGACAGAGGACGGAGTAGCAGAAAACCAGAATGTCCTCTATGATGGCCACCGTGGTCAACCAGACTCCTTTTGTGTACCAGAGAAACAGTCTTCCCGGATTTCGAGTATACTGTAATGGTAAGTGGGTTTTTTTTAAATGAAACGTACCATTTAGGACTGGATGAGCTGAAGTGAAAGGCGTTCATTGTATGGGCTTTATCAATTCAAAAGTAGCCACTGGACTTGAAAAGGAAGAATACAAAAGGGAAGCCAACAGAACGGTATTGCAGCCACTTCTGGAGTATTTACTACTCCCTGCATGCATGTTTCGGAGAGAGACTGAGGAGTTTCTATTGTTTTCAGTAGAATCGATCAGTAGTGCGCAGATATATAATGCTTTTGAGAAGATCTTGACCCTATTTAAAACCAGTGGTAAAATTCCCACCAGTCAGAATAGGACAGGCTCACCAAAAAGCAACCACAAAATACGTGGTGGGGTGCGGGATACTGTACATTCTTTCCTTAGACTGGAGTAGTCTCTTTTTTGCCCAGTTTCTTTGTCATAAAGATCCTATACTATACATTTATTTGCAGGAAAAATTCTGACTTTTTCTTTCTCACCTGAGAAAGTGCATCTCCTTCTTTATATTTGAATCACAGCCTCAGTTCTGGGCACCCATACTGCGTCCAAGACCAAACACAAGTGAAGCAGCAAGTTAACATAAAGGTTTTAAAAGAGGTTCAAGACTGACTACTCTGCTGTACTTCGACATAAAACTGGCTGCCCTGCATACTAATCACTGTTCACTTCAGCCCTATAGGAGAGAGAGGTAGTTAAACGTGTTAGTCTGAAATCGGGCAGACAGCAGGGCACGGTGGCACTTCAGAGATACCTTAGAGGTGTCACCTCTCCTTTGGAGAGACATAAGCTTTTGGAGGTGACAGCCTGCATCGGACAAAGTAGGCTGTTGCTTATTAAAGATTGTGCCTTGTTGGAAGTTGGTCTCCACTGTCCTGCCTTCTGTTTAATGCAACAGCAATTGAAAAGTGTCTCAGATAAGCAGAATGTCTAAACATCCATTGCAAATAAAGAGTTAAAGTCACTAGAGGACACTGATTCCCCCTTTTTTTGCCTTTCTCTTTTTCTTTTCAAGTTCTGATTTGATTCTCAATTGTAAATCTCTCTAGTGTTTTAGTGTAGGCATGACCCCATCCTTCCCCCCCAACCCCCCAAAAAAAGATTGGTATCTGTTTGGATCCTGTGGCAGATTCCCAGGCAGTCTAAACTGTCATGAAATCACTGACTTCAATGGAGCTACAACTTTATCCACAGAGGAGCTGATTATCCACCCTTCTGCAAATAAAAAAGCACTGCCTCAAAAGATGTGTTGATCCTGTAATGCCTCATCAAGTCAGCAGGGGTTTGGGGGGCTCAGTACTGCCTGCAATCAGCCCCCAACATGGCTAAAGCACACCCTGACTTTTGTGTTGATGTGGTTTGATACAGCGATTCGTCCCAGCCTGGAAACCTTTTGACACTTCCTCCCTACCTTCGCCATTTAAATAGAAGTTTGTGGCACAGTGTGTTAAAAAAAAAGACACACTGAATTCCCCAGACTGATTTTATGTTCATGTGTTTGGCTCTGTGGTTTTACAACTCATAGATAATAACACAGCCTATTCGTGCAAATCTAGCAACTAGGCTTATTTATAAAAGTGTGTAATTGGTATAGATTACCTACTTAAACCAGCAGTTTTCAACCTTTTTAGACTCAAGACACCCCTCATAAATTGCCAGCTCTTAGCTTTCACTCATTTCTTAACTACAGAAAAATAATAGAGCAATTTTTCTGTTGCAAAGAGCTCAAAAAGACCACAACAGGGCAGAATGTTTTTAACATTATGGATTCCTATTTGCAAATTGGGTTTATGAATCATGTTTGCACACCTAATGGTGCTAACATTGTGTAGCACCCCATGGCTCCCTTGAAAGGATCTCAAGGCACCACAGAATGCCACTGCACCCTGGTTGAGAATTACTGACCTAGACCAACCTCACTTTGGAAACAATTTAGATAAGCTTAGCTGAAAAAATAATCATATAGCAGTAAAAAAAAAAAAAAGGCAGTGTTATTTATAAACCTACATAAACTAAGCAGTGCTTACAATCAATGAGGGCAGTTTCACTTTCAGATGCATGGAGCAGCACAGACTGCTGGCAGAAAGTGAAGTATTTTCCAAAGCAAGAATTAAAATGAGAAATTAAAATCATGCAAGCATTTCTCTTTGAGGCTTGATTATTTTTTATTGCCTCTCCATGTTGGAAGAAACTTGTGAGTTAGTTAATAAAACTTTCAAGGATGTTGAGTTATAAGTGCTTTGAAAATTGAAAAAAAAGCAGAGTATAATGGTTGCTGGAAGTCTTCTTATCTGAACTGTCAGGAGGACCGTTTTTTTCCTGCACAATTGAAATAAATATTTAACCACTGGTAGATTCCCTGAAATCTAGCCCCCTGCAATTTTATGCCTTCTCAAAATGAACACAAAGTTGCAAACGTGCTCATATAAGCAAGAAAGTTAGAGACTTACCCCAGTAATGACTGCACATTTGTAAAAAGTTATTAAGAGGAAGAAGCATAAGATTTGGATGACCGTTTTCATGTCGATGGGGAAAATAAATAAACTCTCCCTTGTCTTGGGAGTGTCACAGTAACACTGCAATATCTGAAGTCCTCTGCTCTCCTTGCTTCCCTGTTGATGAGATCTGAAAGCATCCCCCTCTTCTGGCTCTGTATATAACACCTCAGCCCATTCAATCTCCATCACTGATGTGATGCTTTTTCTGATGATCTCAGAATAGGGAGATGAGACCTGAATCTGTAATGATAAGAATATATATATATATATATATATATATATAATAACAATGGCAAGAAGATAGTCAATCTACACATACAAATTACCTGTTTTTTTTCAGTCACATTTAAGTCTGGATTTTATTAAGTACCATTTTATAAACCCTCTTGATTGATTTGAGAATAAAATGTAGGTTTTGCAACTTTTTATGAAAACAAGGCAGGAAAAAAGAATAAGTTTGGGTCCTCCAAAATGCTGCTACAAAACATTATACTTTGGGATGCGTGGTAAATGCTCTCTAGAAACGTGTGTGTTGAGCAGGGCTAGGGTGGGTCTGTCAGAAATGAGGTGGAGAGTCAGAGAAAATTGTATGACTGTAGGGTGTACAGGTCTAAATGATGAAATTATCATAATTTAGGTTTGACAATATTTTGTGCATCTTTGGTTGCATTTGGAGTATCTTCTAAGACACTATTTCATGAAAACAGTGGGGACACTACTCCAACAAGGCATGTAGCCAGCTAATTAGAGAGAGAAGCCAGAATTAGCAACTACTTTGAAACATCATATTTGTGCATCGTGGCATGATCCAGAGGTCCATGCACTGGGATACAGGTGTGTGTTTAAATCCCGGGTCTGCCCCGAGTTTGCTATAAAACCATGGGTGATTGACTTCTCCACTGTATTTCTGCTAGAGAAGGCCAAAACATAGAGCTTCTGACCTCTGGGGAACTCCAACTTTTCTAAATATGGTTTTGTTTCATATCAGAACAAGAGGAAAATTGCAGCGTCTTAGGGAATAAAGTTTGTGTCACAAATCATTTGGGGCCAGTCAGGTGCTTTGTTTTGGTAATATTGAAAAATGGTGTCCTTCTTGCACCTCTTTTAATTGTATAATTGCTTACATCAACTACAATCTCAAAATGAAAAGACATTTTGGAATTGAAAGAAAATAGTAGCCATCTATTCCAATCAGGTTAAAACAGAACATTTTCAACTTAGGGAAATGCTGCGTTTCATTTCCCCCCACCCCCCTTACTCCTGCAATAAGGTTTGATTTGAAGAAACAGAATTTTCTAATGGAGATTGGAAAACTCTTGAGCAGCCCTATCTCCCCACCCCTCTGTCCGAATTGTCTGCCCTCTGGGCTTGTTCTTTGGGGAATAGTCTAGGTAGCACAGTGGGAGCCCTATCCTAGATGCAGCCTCTGGACACCCTTGGAATAAAAATAAGAACAACACAGGAATAATGATATTGAGTTTAATCTGTGCAAAGCTTTGAAGTTTATGGGTGAAAAAGTACCATTATTATTGAGGCGTGAGGCTGTGATTATCAAAGATGCCTCTGAGACTTAGATGCCCAGTTTCCATTGGGAGCTGAGCATCCTTAGGTACAAGGCTATCACTTCTTTATAATAACACACAATCTAGATGTGGCCTTAATTCTAATGCAGATTGGGTGTGTCTACACGTGCATTTACACTGGCTTAAATTCAGTGCACAGTGAGTTACTTCGCAGAAAGTGGGAATAGGCAGGCATCTACACATGCAGGCATTAAAGCGCATTAATACTGCATGTAGGCTGACTTGGGACTAAAGTTAGTCCCAAGTCAGTCCACACCCACAGTGTTACTGTGCAGTAAGGCATCTATACACGCATTACTGTGGTGACTAATTGGAAGTAAATTTGATACCTAAATGATTTCAAGAGTTTGGGTCACTTTCTATTGAAGGCCATCTTCTTTTCTATCAATGCAGCTACTGTGTTCTTCCCGAGAACCTAACCAGGTTGTGTTCATTGTTGCTGTTTAATTTATGACCCCTGAAAAACTCACACAATGGCATGAATAAAAATTGGCCTCCTGTCTCAGGAGACAGGGCAAACTATTCGGTTTCCCTTTCATATTCCCTGCTGCCCCTCCCAGACATTGCAGGTGTCCCCCTTCCCCCTCCTGGCCTGCTCCCATCTACTCTCTCTTCCCATTTCTTGCAAGCAATATAGTTCCCTAGGAGAAAGTTTAGTGTCAGAAAAATTTAAAGGAATGGATCAGAAACCTATTGGAAATAGCATTGAGTGATACACACTATGGCCCGAATCCTGGAAAGAGTTGAGGTTGGTGGGCTGATCCCTGCATGGCCATGGATCCATCACGATCCCATGGATGTGCTCCCTGGGAATAACATGAAGACAGAGGTCCTGGCCCTGAGAGGAGGGAGTTTAGGTACCAGGAAAAGCTCCAATGGATAGATTAGTCTCATATACGCTAGATCAGTTCCTTAGTCATTTCTGTCTCTTAGCCCATTGCTTTGGTTGCACTGGAAGGAGGGCTAGGTGTCATCTCCACAGTAGCCAAGGAGGCTTATGGATGATATCTGGAACATAGCAGTCAGTGTAGTTTCGGCTGCAAGATTAAGTTGTCTCCTAAATGGATTGCTACGTGTTAACAAGAATTAAAGATCCCTGTTTCTCTTCACATATTGCCTCCTCCCTGTCATAGCCGGAAGAGAGATCTTAGACTGAGAGGAGGGCTGCTGCACTGAACTGCTTGCTCATGCTGAAAACTAGAGAGGGCCTCAGTGGATAGTGCTTTTTTTTGTCTTGGCATTTAGCAAGAGAGCCAGAAAGGAAGGGGCACAGTTTTGGCCTGGACAGCACCTAGCGCAATAGCATCTCAGCAGTACTCACACTGGAAAGGAGGATCTCCTTGTGGTTAAGTTGCTGGCCTGAAATGGGTTCAGTTAAGCACAATGAGGGCCTCTAAGTTGCCTAGAATTACATACTGCCAGCAATAGTACACCTCTGCCCAATGCAGGTTTAGCCCCCAAATTTAGGTGTCATAAGTAGAAGACTGCCAATTCCTTGTCCCTCTCTGGGGGTCCCTCACACCCTGCTCCCCGCTGAGCACACCTCTCTGTGCTGCACCTCTCTGCAGTGCCGCGGATTCACCATCTCTTCTTGCCTCTCAACCACCAGTGAGGCGGGACAGGGAGGACTCAGAGGCTTGCTTGGCAAAATCCTGAGAAAAAAAGGAAAAAGATCTAGGAAGTTGGCAGAAACCCAACCTGCAGCCTTGACTACTGAGCAGCTGCTGAAGCTCCTTGATACCTGTGTTAATTGGAGCTGGGGAGTTGGGAGACACTAGGAAGAGTGATGGGTTTGAATTAGCAGCAGCAGTAGTCAGCAAGGATAATAGGTGTTACGGGGAAGGCCCCTCATCAGGGAGTGGACAAGTTTGCCTAAGAGATTATGGCATAATGATTAAGGGAGAGGCTAAATCCTGTTTGCTTCAAGGTGCTGGGGCTGGTCATCCTGACAGGGCCCTTGGATCAAGTCCTCATTGTGGGTGCATGGGGTTAAACTGGTGTATCCAAGAACAGAGCCCAGCTTCCAGACTTTACAGGGCTGTAATAGAGGTTGGTCCCCTCCAGGAAAGCCAAATGAGGTCATACTACAACCAAGGAATTATTAACTATTGCACTGCAACAGCATAAACTAGTACAACAGATACCACTAAGTAGCTGGGCCCCAGGTTGACCTATGAGTATGTAAAGCCTTTGCTGTGTTTAAGGGCTCTAGTTTTAACTTTGCTAGCATTGGGTACATCTGCATGTGTATAGTATAGTTAAGGCTGAAGAGTTGACTAATTAGCTCTGCAGTAAAGTGTCACTGTCTGCATGTGCACTGGTAATGGGGAGCAATAAATTAATTAACTCCATCATAGGATACTTGGGGACAGTACTAGCCTACAGCAGGGTAATTACATGTGCTGAAATGCATGTGTAGACAGTGACGGGGGCTGGCTGGGGCACAGGGTGCTAAAGTGTGAGGGCTCCCTGCTGCCTAACCCTGCACTTTAGCACCTCGTGCCCCAGCCAGCCCCTCCACCACCTGATGCTGCTACCCAGAGAATGTGGGGACACTGGAAAAGAAAATAGCCATGGGAAGGGGATGTGTATGTGATGCCAGTTCTGTGCTGAGGGCAAGCCCAAGGGCTCAGTAGCAGAGCTACAAGCATTGTGCAAGCCCTGTGCTGGGCCCTGCTCAGGGTTACTCTCTCCCTAAATCCCCCACAGTTACACTGAAGAGCTCTAGCATGACATGGAAGCAGTTCACACAGGTAAAAGGCTGTGCTTTCAAGCCATGTGCCCCTTTCCTCAGTCAGATGTGTGAGCGATTCCCTGCTTAAGGAGAATATGCAGATAAGGAAGCCAGACTGGCACAGGCAAGGCATTTGCACTCGTGCCAGTTGCTGCTGAAACAGTGGCATGTCCTTGCTCCAGGCTTCCCTGGGGTGCAATTCAGCTGGGTGCAGGCAGCCAAATAACAAGGCACCAATTTAATCCCGTTTATGATAACAAAATAGGGATGAAATGAGTGGTAAGGTGATGCCCGGGCCCTGAACGGGCCCGCTGCACTGGAATGAATTTAACGCACTGAAGCTCAATGAACAAGGTTCCCCTCCCCCTCGTGCTTTCTTTTCCTGCCTTTCTTTCCTCCTCCTAGTTTTCCTTCATGCCCCAGGATGCTGATGCCTTCAATTCTCAAGGAAGCCTGAAGGAATGAGATGCTCAAATCTCACTGGAAAGAAATCAGTGGGAGCTGGTGCTTGATTCTCTTTAGCTCCTTTGAGAATCTCAGCCTTAAAGCTCGTTGCACAGATAATGGACAACCCATTTAATCATAAGACAGGCCCCAGTGATGCACGATACCCTGACAGCCCTGGTAATATCTCACCAATGGCCTGGGTGCAGCAGAGGCTCCTGTCTACCAAGTTAACTGGGAAGGAGGCCAAGCTGCCAGTTGGCCACAAAGAGCCACTTGTGACCATTGATGTATTAGTTTAACACCAGGCGCATGATAAATCCTAGAGGCATCTGCATCATCACATCCTAGTGGACGTGGGCTGTGCTCGGTCATTAATCAGCTGCTAACCTATCTCCATTCATCCCCAGAGAGCTTGCTTTATGGTGACATTTACTGTTTCATGAAGTCAGCACTTTCCTGCCCCCGGTGCAATCAGCAGGTTCATCTAGTCCTGAAGGGGGCTGGCTAAACACCCCAAATATTATTATTTATGGAGCCCATAAATTTGCACACAGTGAAATAATTTAGAGCCACCCAGCCAGTCCCTCTCATGGAGAAAATCCTTACTTCTATGCTGAGATCTCCAATGATGGCCATCAGCATCCCACTGTTGGCTGCAATGGAGCTGCATTGATTTAAATCAGCTAAGGGTCTGGTCCCCAGGTACAGAATTAAATGGATCTGCGGGAGTCAGGACTTGCTTCTCAGCCTGCTAAGCTCTGCAAACCCACTCTAGCACCTGGACTGCACTGTCTTGAGGGAGTTAAAAAAACCCTTGCTTCCCTGAACCTCAAGACTGGGGCAACTCATAGCTGGGATGGAAGTTGAGGGGGGAAGCATTGTTTTTTTGGAGTGCCACAAAATACAACAGGATTCACCTGTCAGCAGCTCCAGACCAGGCTTCATCCCCAAGATGTGCAAGGCCCTCTCCAGAAGGACTTCCAAGTGCCTGAGTATTGAAGATCCAGTTCTGGCACCCTGTTGACTTTATCCTGTCGACATCCCTGAGGACATAAACCAGAGAAATCCCCATGGGGTGAGGTCTGGGCCCTACAGCAGTAGTTATTTGGGTTATAATAGTACAATTGCTTTTTATATGGCAGAAGTGCCTAGGAGCCCCAGTCATTGAACCATTGTACCAGGTGCTGTACAGACACGAACAAACACAAGCATCGGTGTTAAGATCACTTGATTTTAAACAGAGCCCATAGCAAATGAAATCTTAAATGTATGTTGACAGCGGTAGGCAGGAACTAACATTTTGTTATTATTATTCATTTTAATGTCTCCAGATGTATAGCAATAAGGCATCTCCCACCCCCCCAAACACCGGTGGATTTAGCCTTCCACCCTGCTCCTTGGGAATTTCATAGTTTCTAGGGTCGGGGGGACCTGAACAGATCATCAAGTCCGACCCCCTGCCCTGGGCAGGAACAAGTGCTGGGATCATAATACCCCAGCCGGATATCTATCCAACCTCCTCTTGAAGACCCCCAAGGTAGGGGAGAGCACCACCTCCCTTGGGAGCCCATTCCAGAGCCTGGCAGCCCTAAGAGTAAAGTAATGCCTCCTGATATCAAGCCTGAACTTACTCTAAATCAATAGTTTGGTTGATACTGCCTCCACTTTGCCGATGGAGGAACAGAGTCACATTAAGGGTCAACTTTTCAAAAGTGGCTACTGCCTTGCAATACTTCCATGTTGGATGCCCAATGTGGGGACCATGAGTTGTCTGGGATCAGGGTCCCATAAATCATGGCACTCAAAAATTAGGGGTCTGGAAATTGCAGTCTGTGACATGGTCTCATGTGGAGTCTGGGAAGAGAACTCAGGTCTCCTGGATCCAGATCCTGGGGTCTTCTGTGTTCACATGCCCCCCTTTACATAATCCCTTCCTTTTCTTTGGATGTTGGCCTCACAGCACCCCATGGCCCTGGCCAGTGCTGTTGTTCCCATTATACAGAAGGGGGCCTGAGACTCAGAGGGCGTAATGTGACTTACTTAAGCTCAGGCAGGCAATGCAAGGTGCTGAGGCCTAGCAATTTCAGCCCCCTGGATAGAGATGCTGCTGAGCACCAGAAAGCAGAGGCAGAGGTAGGGGGGAAGCAAAGCCCCACCTCAATTTGACAGGATGGCTGGTGTCTCACTCACCTTGCCCTAGTTATGCTACTACTGATGGGCAAGGTCTTGCACAGCCCAGTCTAGCACTCTGGACTCCTCCCCCCCACCCATCCTCTGCTGATGCTACTGGTTCCTCACCAGCAGCTTTTCCCATACTCCTCAGAAGCACAAGGCACAGCACACCCCCACCCATGGGGGGGACCCTTAGCAGTCATAGAGGGCGAATCTTCCCAGAGCCTGTGATGGGAACCCAACCTCCCAGTTAAATCTGGGCTCCATAAAACACAAGGCTAATAAGATGCCTGCTATTTATCCAGCTTTGTCATGCGGGGGTGCGCCCTTGCAATTACTTTCCAATCAAATATGTTTTGCCTGCAAACACTCTGCATCTCAAGTTTATTTGCTCATCCTTCCATCTCACCATCTGCTTTTCCAGCTGTAATCAAGAGTGATTTTTGCTTTCACTCTTGAGCAATAGCTGCTAACACTGGACTTCGCAGGAGATGCATTAACATTGACGCAGGCTGTGCCTATAAAGTAAATCAGGAGGGTTTCTGTCAGAGTCAAAACCTCCAGCATTAAACTGCCAGAGCTTAGAGAGCCCGATCCAAGCCTGAAGAGATCTGTGGAAGTCTTTCCATTCATTTCAATGGGTTTTTGATCAGGAACTAAGTAAAGGGGAGACCTTGTATAATGCTGAGATGCAGGTCTGAGGCTGGGGAGCTCTTGGAAACAAGCAGGGCAGGGCAGACAGGGAAAGTAGCATGCAGGGGCAGATGGAAAAGCAGTAAAAAGCCTGCAGGGATGCATTGGGGTGGAGTGGTGAGGACTGAGCTGAGGACCAAGACACAAGGGAGATGGGGAAACAGGTGTGTGTGTGGACAATACAAAACAGGGGGCTCCTTCAATTGTACCATACCTTTTGCTGATGCCTCCATTCTCATTGCTAAGTGGAATCCCTGATGCAAAAGGTTTTTAAAAGGTGGAAATTATTAGATAATATCTCTATCATGGTAGCACCTCAGAGCCAACCTAGCTGCCCCCCCAACTCAGTGCTCAGTGCTATGTGCATGCAGTGGGTTTCGGATATACAGACCCAAGGCTTAACAGATTGTATCTGAATATGAGTACAGAGCCCTAGTCACACAGGGACTATACAAACGTATAAAGTCCCTGTTCCTCTGTTTCAGGTTTGGTGTCTTCATTGAATTCTGGGGAAGAACAAAGTTTACCGGTTATACTGTCTTCTAAGTGTCCTTAAGCCAGTTTTAAAGAGCCACGGACAGATGCTACACTGCCCTAGAGTTATATAATCCCACTCAATCCATGGCAGAGGTAAACTGGGGTGAATTGGGATTTAATCTGGGTAGAATGTGTAAGGCCAGGTTTGCTCTGTCGACATCCTCAGTGACTCAGAGGGAGCCAGACGTCTATGCCTTTTGCACGGATGTAAAGCCACTACTCCTTTGCAGAACTCAGTGGCGTGACTCTACATTACAGTCATGATCTGAGGATCTGGCTGAGAATCCATGCTCCCTTGCAATACCCCTCCATCCAAATCTACCCTGACTTCTAAATATCCCTTCATCTAAATCCCTCCCCACTGTGCAAGAAATGCTTTCACGAACCAACAACTTCCCTTAATTCCTTTATCTGACCTCACCAAGACACACCTCTTTGGTCATTGTATTTATTTTTGGTACTGTATTGTAGCAGACTAAAAACCGAAGGTAGGAATTATGACCCCATTTTGCTATGCACTGCATACTCATCGACTGCCAAGGCAGTCATTGCTCCAAAAAGCTGAGAGCCAAACACACCAAGGTTAAGTATTTTTTGAGCACTAGAAGAGGATGACAGCCATAGGGCCAGATTTCCCAGCACGCTCTGGTTGCAAAGCCTCTGCAGTCCCCATTTAAATGGCCAATTTGGCTGGGCTTCTGGCTACGTATCATTTCTGGAGAAGCATAAGGCAATGGGCGCAAATCGGGATTATAGAGTCAAATGCCTCTTTTTGATGAAGCTAAGACACTTGCTCCAGGGAGAAATTTGGCTGGGGCTGTTTGATTGTGAAATTGCCAGTCAGATAGATGGGCAAAAGGAGGAGCAAAATAGATTAATACCGGTGTTGCTCATTCTGTATAAGACAGTTGGCTTTTCCCATTGTGAACAGAATTCCTGTCTGTGAGACCATTATTAAAATGCTAAATTGTCTCTATATTTTGTCCATTCTCTAAAAATACACTAGCAATTTTCTCCACTGGAGGCCAGTAATGTGAAGTGGCAGCTGCTTTAATATTACTAGTACTTCAATAGGGAACAAGCCATATGGCCCCGAACTTATTACTCCTAGCCCCAAAGGAGACAAGCAATAATAGTTTGACCAGGAAGGGACCTGAAACCAACAGAATCATAGAAAATGAGGGCTGGGAGGGACCTCAGGAGGTCGCATCTAGTCCAAGCCCTGCTCAAAGCAGGACCAGCCCCAACTAGATCATCCCAGCCAGGGCTTTGTTGAGCTGGACCTTAAAAACCTCCAAGGATAGAAATTCCACCACCTCTCTGGGTAATCCATCCCAGTGCTTCACCACCCTTCTAGTGAGAAAGTTTTTCCTAATATCCAACCTAAACTTCCCGTTTGAAACGGTTGCTCCTTGTGCTGCCATCTGCCACCACTGAGAACAGTCCAACTCCCTTCTCTTTGGAACCATTCTTCAGGGAGTTCATAGCTCCAATGATGACCCCCGTCATGAAGTCCAAGGAGGCATGTGCTGAATCATGTGCCTGGAGCTTTCCAAACCTCACTGTTACTCTGATTTCCATTTAATATTACTGGGGTCCAGTGTCATCCATGCAAACCCACAGGAGGGAACAAGTTGGTCAGGCAAATCAGCAGCTTTGAAGCCAAGGAGCTTCCAAGGGAAGATATCATTGCAGGGGAGAGATGCACAGCCCTGGAAAGGGGAGAAGCATATGGTTCTTGAGGTGGGTTTAAGTTCACAGACCTTGGGTCACATCCCACCTTGTTGCCCTCCCCCTTCCTAGTCCCTTCTCTGTGGCAGGATGGTTTTTTTAGTGTGCATTGAACTGCTCTTCTGCACTGAGTGATGCATTCGTGTTTTCATGGCTTATTTATGGACTTACCTAACTATGAGGCTAGCTAGGGTGATATTTGAAAAGGTATTTTGCTTTCCAAGCTGCAAGTTCAGAGTTATATTTTGGGAGAGGAGAGGAGGAGCAGTTACAGTTAGTTTTTCAACTTTTCCCAGAAAGGACTAGAAAATGCAAGCTGAGACTACATGATCCCTGGAGTCTGGACACGGGGGATTGCAGAGAGACATTCAGATATTGCAAAACCTGCAATAAAATAATGAGAAGTGACAACACTGGGTCACTAGTCTGAGAGGTTGTTTGATTGCTTGATTGAGACAATAAGTGTGAGTAACCAGACAGCCTAGGAGTGGAGAAAAAAATAACATTAACTTGCACATTCTCCTGTTTCTATTACTAAAACTTTGCACTTGGTTTGATTTCCGTTCAAGACAGTAAGATGATTATTCCAGAGTCTTTTATCTGAGGATCTCAAAGCACTTTACAAACACTTTTGTCTCTTCTTTTCCATAGTAGATCGGATGGATGCTAGTGTCACATCAACGGCTGTCTTGCCCACTGTAAATTGACAGAGCTTTTCTGCATCTATGCAATATTGGTTAGTCCAATGAAAGCAGTGAAGTTACACTGTTTTATACCAGCTGAAGATCTGGCACCTAAGTATTTATGCTTAGAAGTCCTGTGGAGGAAGGTAAGTTTTATCAGAGACACCTGAGCCACACAGAGGTTTAAGGAACTTGCCCATGCTGACCTACTGAATCAGTGGCAGAGCTGGAACAGACCTTGAATCTCTGCTCTTCAGCCTCTTACACTGAGTCAGCCCCGGTGCTGCCATGACTTGGAGCACAGCACAAGGATGCATTACTCTGCTGATGAATGGCAGTGCTCCAAAACATTTTTTGAAAGGCACTTAACTTCCCTTATCAATAACATTTTAATTTTCTAATCTGACAAGCCAAGATCTGTTGAAAGGAGGTGGTTGAAATGACTGCAGCCAGCACCTTATCTCTGCCTACGAGACACTACAATTGACTCTCCCTAAGATAGGCTCCTTCTTCTTTCAAGTGGTTGTTTGAAGGGTTTTGGTAGGGGGGAACCTGATCCTACTGGAGCTCACAAATCCAAGTTTAGCAACTCGGACAGCATAGTCATGGTGAGCTGGAATGTGCCAAATCCAAAGCCATAACAATTAGCTGGATCCGAAAGGCTTATTCTGATGTATTTAGGCTGCCATTTAGCCCATAAGCTTAGGGCATTGGGTATGTCTGTATGTTATGTTTGTATAGCACTGAACACAATAGGGCCCTGGTCCTTACAAGACCTAAGCCCTCAGCCAGGGCAGAGGAGGCAGGAGAAAGGCCATCCGAGGAGCCCCTGATTCTTGTTTTTCTGGTGGGGGTCCACAGGATGGGTGAAAAAGGACCGGACCTGTCACATTGCCTTTACTACAAGCTCCACAATGTGGCATGTGTGTCTGCCTGCCAGGATCCACACAACTACAGGAGGGACGTGACCCCCAGAGACTCTTCTCCTGGCATTAAAAGAGGGGTCCAGGTCCAGGTACCATGATTTGGGGTGTTGAAACCTCGCAATTAAAAGATCCTACATGGATGCAGCATAAACAAATGGGAAACATAGCTTCCCGTCTCTTGGTTTAGCGATATAGTAAGGGAGGAAGCAGAGCCCCAGAGAGAGGCTTATTGCAACCATAAGTCACTTGCAAATAAAAAGCTTCCAGAGAAAAGAAAAATCAGTTTGCTGCCAAACTTATGTGACTAGGGCCAACAGGGAGTTTTTTCTTTTCCTTCCTCACCTGAAGGAGCACACTTTTCTGCTCCTTCCAGACCACTCTTCAAACATGCTCAGGGATCAGACAGCAACACAGCAGCTTATGGTTCTCTTAACATGCCATCTCCCCAGTCATGGTAAAGCAGTGTAGCTTCCCGGACTGTTTGTGGACTTATGTCTGTTTACAGCAGCTCAGCCCTGACCTCTTCTTGCAGCTGTGTTATGTACTATACAAGCTGCATGGAGATGCCAGCTGCAAGGGAGGGGCCTTTTGTGCTAGCTATACAGACACATAGTAAAGGACAGACCCTGGCTTGAAGAGTGTGCATTGTCTGTATGCATCTTGCACTGCCCAGTTGTTAACACACTTGATGGGGAGTTAGGGAATTTGAGGTCTAGTCCTAGCTGCCCAGTTGGGTGGCTTTTTGTGAGTCTCTTAAACACAGCATCTCAGTTTTTCTGTCTGTGAAATGGGACTGATGATACTGCTGTTGCAAAGATCTTTAAGGTTGAGGGCTTGGAAGCGCCTGATATTATTAAAGGAAACAGCATTACCTTCACTTTACATGAGGCGAAGCTGGGACGCAGGGGGGGTGCACCTACATGAGAGGCACTCACTGCAAATGGAAGAGTGGCCTTTGAAACAAAAATGACCCAAGGAATGACCTCTGGGAAATCAACTGTTGCTGCAAGACAACTCTAAATACATCCCACCCTGTGTGGGAGGCAATAATATGCTGCCTGTGGTGGAATGTATTGATAAATGTACAGAGCTTTTCCCCCCCACCTTGCTGATCAAATCCAAAAAACAGATCGTATCACTTTCCTGGTGTCCAACTGGCTTCCTAAAGCTATTCCCAAGGTAAAAGAAGACGTACCCCATTATGCTAGCAAAAGACAAGTTCACTCCAAGGAGTTGCCATCTAATTAGACAAAACAGGCCAAAGTAATACTGTGCAACAGTTCAGGACAGCAAGTGCAAAGAAGGGAAACAAGAGTCTCATTGAAACAGCTGGAAGAATGTAGGGGGCCACGGTATGGTCATCTGAGTTCAACATGAGCCAAGGTAGTAAACTACTCAGAACTTCATCAGGGCTTGTCTCAGGTGCAGTACAAGCATAAAGAGATGCTGCTTCCCTTCCTCCTGCTACATAAAGTGCTACGGGATTTTTGTAAGCTGCACAGCTCGCAGTCCAAGATGTCCTTTCTCTGCATGAACTGTGGTTGGACAGGACTAGATAGCTGGGAGGAGAGAACGCTATGTCCCAAAATCCAAGGGAGAAATTTCTGCAGGCAAAATGGAAGATGTGACCAGGACCCTGTCCCAGCTTTAATCCAGCCAGCGTGGGTGTCGCAACAGCTTGGGCTTCGGTATGGACTGTACGTCCCCAAGACATCCTCCGCGCTGAAGTCTGGGCCACTGGTGCCCAAACAGGCTAGGCTAAAGCTAGCTCAGGTATGTCTGTACATGTGCAATCATACCCCAACTGCCATGTTAACATACTCTGAGCCGTGCAGTCTCCCTGACTTCTCCTGTTGTGAGTGGAAGATGAGCCACGCAGAGTGATCAGTGCCCTGTATTCCTGGCACCCTCTTCTCTGCTGGGCACCTCAGCTGCCAGGAGATCTAATCAAAGGACAGGCCTTTGTCACTTTTGGCTCTGAGCACTGTTGCCAGAACAATGCCTTCTTTATGCTCTACAACCACTATTTAGACATGAGACTCAACCACATAGAAACAAGAATACCACCTAGAACAATGCCATCTGGAGTCGACATGGCCCTGGCTTACCAGGCCACTCCCCAGGGTCGGCCTTTGCGGGAGTTTAATCAGGCTCCCTTTTGACATTTGTTTGCCTTCACAATCAGCTCACCTGTGCTGGTAATTATCGCTGGTGCTCTCCTCTGCGCCCATCTGCACAGAGAAAAGCTGGAAGGACCCATTTTCATTTTTGTCTAACTGTTTGCAAGGGAAAGGGCAAAGGGGCTATATGATGTGTGTCTGCTTGGGTGTCATATGGTCCCTTGATCGCGTGTACTGGTTTATTAGTAGAGATGGAGGGGTTCCAGCACATCAGGCCCAATCACTCTCCCACATTAAGGATGCTCACAACTCAAATCCAAATTTCGGCATTGCTCGTGGCTCCTAATTTATAATGGGCCAAACCCTCAGCTCTGAGCAACTTTTTCTGCTTTCAGACGTCGGGGTGTTAGTCTTAGCTCTGATTTTTTTGTCTCAGGGCCTTTTCATCACTGGCTTACAGGCTCAGGCCTCATCTGACAGGAGGAGCAGCTCCACAGGCCAGTCAGCTTGGCCTCATTTCAGGGAACAACCTGAGCTTGTCTTTCTTAGAGAGTTCACTCAACTCTCACCCATGCAAAACAACGGTTTGTTCAGGTCTCTTACATGTGAAACCTGTGTCTACATGGTAGAACAAGGGTGTGATGGTAGCTTTAACCTAGCTAGCCTGCTAGGTGATAATAGCTGCAAAGATGCAGCAGCATGCACTTCGGCACAGGTTAGCACCAGAGCACAAGCTCTCTGGGGTCCATGGTTTGTAGTCTGGTTGCTCATCAGTACTGTCCCCAGTGCTGGTGTTGTGGCACTTGTGTTGGTACTGTTAGCTAGAGGAAAGCCAGCATAAGGGTGCCTGTCCACCATAAAATCACCCCTTTTGCCTCTGTAGACATACCCCAGGCAGCCGGTTGGCCTACCAGGTGGTACAGACAGGATGAGTTTGACCTCCTGATTTAAGACATTCAAGGAGGTGTCAGCAGAGCTGAGCCAGCAGAGGAAACCCGCCCCCGCATCTGTTAGGATAGTCTGTATCTCCACTGGGGGCTCCACTGGCATAGCTACACCAGCGCAGCTATATCAGCAGCATTTTTGCAGTGCAGAAAATGTAGTGTCTGCTTTCATTTGACCTAGGCCGGTCGTTCTCAGCCTGTTTAGACTCAAGATGCCCTTCCCTAGACTCAAAGCCTCCCTTGCAAAAATACCAGCTCTTAGTTTTCACTCCTTTTGCTACTACAGAAAACTGCTAGAGCAATTCTTCTGTTGTAAAGAGCTGACAGGCCACAGCACGGAAGCATGCTTTTAATACCATGGATCCCTATTTGAAACCTCTGGATGTATCGTGCAAATCCTGTTAGCACACCTAGCCATGCTAACATTGCATAGCATCCTGAAAGGATCTCAAGGCAACCCAGGCTGCCACAACACCCTGGTTGAGAATGACTGACCTACGCGAACTGGAAAGTAGTAACTTGAGTTATCTAGGCTTGAGTTACACCTGCAGTGAAAACTCAGCCTGAGAGCAGGCCTGGGGCTACTCTAAATTGTACAAGCTGCAAGAACGTCCAACCTGATGTTTTGTCAGCTGCCTAAGGATTACCATTGCTAGAGGACCAAGATATTGTGATCTTCCCCTGCCTTAGGTGCTGTCAGAAGGGCACAGAGCAGTCTGGCAAGGTACCCTGTAAAACCTGATGCTGAAGAAGAGTCAATGGACCATAAAGGGTCTGGTTTACAGACTGCCTTTCCTGTAAGAAGAAGAGAAAACCCCTAAATGGAGTAGCTCCAGTTTTGATCCCAGGTATCTGAACCCCCAAATCTTTGGGGAACAGGTGAGCAGTGATCACATGCCCCTGTCTCCATTTTGAATGCTTCTAATGTGGTTAATGGCCGAGCTGCAGTGATGCCATGGGCTTATCCTATTCTACCTGCTGGGCATCTCTGTGACTGTGACTCACTGCTTTGTGTGGCTTAGGCTTCGGGCTGACATGAAGATGTGCTGCAAAAGGAGATGTGTTAATGTGGGGTTTTTTTCATGGACTTAATTAAGGCAGAGTAGAATTGCATTTAAAGCCTTTAGATATGTAATAACTGAGATAGGATCTGTGACCCTCTGGATTTCAGAGTCCTTATTGAGCTCACACAAGGCTCAGTGCCAGAGCGAAGCAACAAAGCAAACTTCATTTTCATCCACCCGGCTCCAGAGAGGAATTATCAGTGGCGGCACAAAAGAAGCCGGACTGGCTGCCAGCCTTACAGCCCAAACAATGTGCAGCACGCACGTCGCGTGAAGGCTGAGCTGTCAGCCTGGCCTTGGCACTTACTGATTTGGAAATGTCAGAATTAAAATGTGCAGCAGGGCAGGATTTACGGCAGACTCCTTCGCAGCTCCCACCAGGGAAATCAGGGCGTGCTGCTGCTTCTGGATTCACACAACAAATATGCCCCATGGCAATTCAATTAGCAGCTAACTGCGTCAGGATTCACGCTTGCAAACCATTCACATAGCTTCCTCCCTCCCTCTGGGAGCAGACGCTGGGCAGACCTGCGGGGGCTACTGGCTGTGTTCTGAGCCATGATGTTAAACTGGATGGGACTTTTTTTTTGCCTTTGTTAGAAACACTCTTTAAGGTCAACTGATTCCTTTAGATTGTAACCTGCCATGTCCTAAGTGGCACCTCGCTCCTACTTTGTGCCTTGTACTGCCAGGGCTGGAATGAGGCCTCAGTCACCCAGCACAAGCAAAGAAAATAAAGAGTATGACTGAAGGTAGATGAGAGAAAGTAACGGGTTTCTCATGAATATGTGAGATGGTTTCTCATAGGCAACCAAGAGGTCTCATTTTCCTCTGTACCCACTAGGAGCCAGTGAATGTGGAAGAGCCAGCCTCAGTCCTGCTGAAAGAGGCCACCCAGAACACCTGCCTCTGAAAAGTCAGGTCCTGGGCAAGTCTCAGGTCGAGCATCTGAAACCAGGGGCACCTGGTTGTTTCCAAAAATTGTGAATTGCATCATTTGCCCATGGTCACAGTGGGGCACAGTGTCCAGGATCCAGCAGATCCTCCTTCTCCGTCTCAACAACCTATGGCCTGCGGTCTGGATTGGATCTACCATGTGATTCCATCTGGCTCGTAAAGCCGGGACACGGTGGTAACTCAACAGTGGCAGGAATCAGTGGCAATTCAGCAGGAGGAAAAGCAGCAGCTGGGTCAGGAGCACAGAGGCAGCTGGGGGCGGGGGGAGCTGTGCTAAAAATTTGGACCTCTGGTCCTAACAGGTTGCCACCCTCTGGCCTGCAGTCATCAGCTCTCTGGTTTCTATCTCCTTGCTGTATTTGTCAGAACAAGATTCTCATATGAGTAGGTATCAAAAGAGGTGACCAAACATTGTGTGCACCTGTGAGGCTTTCCTTCTACCAACCAGTTTCATCTTGATTCTAGCAAGGAGTCCTTGACATGCTCAGAATGAGCTGTCCACATTTCACGACTCTTTGGGCACTGACTTGAATACTGTGGAGCCTAGTTCGGCTCCTGAACATTTGCAGCCTGATTAATCCCCAGGCCTTCCAGCAGGAAGCAATAAGTGAAGAAGTCCCTCCCCTCTGACACACACTTCACAGTGAGCTATCTTCCTGCCAAATGCTAAATGTCACTGAAGTGAATCAGAGATGGTGGCTGCAAATTACTGGGTGCAAATGTACATGCATGCCAAAGGAGTATTTGTTCAGAGTCATTAGCCTGCAGGGAAGGATAACTCTTCAGATCATCTTCTGGTGCTTGTAACTAGGCATGTCTACATGTGCATTAATGTGCTTTAGTTAATGCACATTACATCTAGAGCCTCCATTGTGAGGTAATAGGAAAATGCGCATTAGCCTGGCACAACGCCCATTAACTAAAGTGAACACTTTTAAAGTGGTGTTTAATAGTAGATACACTGGAGGGTAGGGCTAGGATTCAGAGTGACCTAGGCAAATTAAAGGCTTGGGCCAAAAGCAATGTCATGAAGTTCAACAAGGACAAGTGCAAAGTCCTGCACTTAGGACAGAACAATCCCATGCACCGATACAGGCTGGGGGCTGACTGGCTGGGCAGCAGCTCTGCAGAAAAGGACCCGGGGGTTACAGTGGACAATAAGCTGAATATGAGCCAGCAGTGTGGCTCTGTTGCCAAGAAGAATAAAAGTATGCTGGGCTACATTGGTAGAAGCGTTGCCAGCAGGTCAAGGGAAGTGGTTATTCCCCTCTGTTCAGCACTGGTGAGGCCACATCTGGAGTACTGTGTCCAGTTTTGGGTCCCCACTACAGAAAGGATGTGGACAAATTGGAGAAAGTCCAGTGGAGGGCAACAAAAATACTCCAGGGGAACATGACTTATGAGGAAAGACTGAGGGAACTGGGCTTATTTAGTCTAAACAAGAGGAGACTGAAAGGAGACCTAATAGCAGCCTTCAGCTGGGTGGTTCCAAAAAGGACGGAGCTGGACTGTTCTCAGTGGTGGCAGATGACAGAACAAGGAGCAATGGGCTCAAGTTGCATCAGAGGAAGTTGAAGTTAGATATTAGGAAAAACTCTCTCACTAGTTTGGCAGTAAAGCAGTGGAACAAGTTACCCAGAGAGGAGGTGGAAGCTCCATCCTTGGAGGTTTTTAAGACCCGGATAGACAAAGCCTTGGCTGGGATAATCTAGTTGGGGCTGATCCTGCGTTGAGCAGGGGGTTGGACTAGATGTGACCTCCTGAGGTCCCTCCCAACCCTCATTTTCCATGATTTTATGATTAATGTGCCTATTTTAATGCACATTAAGTAAAAAGTATGTTTTTTTACGTGACACCTCAATGCACATTAATATAAGCTAATACGCATTAAAGCACACGTGTAGCTCTGCCAAGACTAAATATAAGCAACAGTACTGGGCACGAGTCCCCTCAAATCCATTGCCCTGCTAGCCCTGGGAATGGGAACTCGCACTAAGGAAAGCACCTGACAGGGACCTGATATCTCTGGAATATGTCCCTGAGACTGCGCGAGCAGGTAATGTTTCCACCTGCTCCAGATAAAGTCTGTGCATCCTGAGTAATGTCAGGCTTATCCCTTCCTGGGCAGTGCCTGTAACAGTAGCAGCCTCTTTCCTCAGCTTCTTCCCTCAGTTCTGCTCTGAGATTTCCATGTTGGTCCTTTGTTTTTTTTTGGTAACATTTCATAGAAGCAGGACGTTGGCTGCCACAGTCCCCCTGCCTTACCTTCCAGCCCAACTTTTCTATGATACTGCGATTCTTCTGACAAGTCTTAATTGCTTCATTATTATAGGAGGCACCAGATGGTGCTATTACACCTAGGCTTCCTTTTTATTCCTCGATGAAGACTGCATTTATATTACATATAGGGTTTTAGTTCCTTTGTGGAGGAGCTGTTGCAGGCAACAAGTTGGTTCCTTGCTTTATTCCCTCTAACTAGAGTCAATTCTTGGGGGAGAAATTTCCCAGAGAAATGAGTCTTGGTATTTAGGCTGAGAGTCCTGAAAGATTATTATCATTTCCCTTCCAGGACCAGTGCATACTGTGCAAGTGAATGAGTAACATTAAGACTAGACCCAGACTCTATTGTTGGTATTTTGCTCAGGGGAAGGTAGGTCAACAGAAGAGTACTTGTAGTGTGAAAGAGGGTAGATGGCAATGCATATAGGAACTGGAAGAGGTCTCCTAGGGCACTGAATCCATGCCCCTGCATTTGCAGGGACTCTTTAACCCAAGGAATCTCCAAAATCACCACTTTGCAACCTCACACATTATTACTAGGCACCGTACACAAAGGGCCAAGAACACCAGAGGTAAAAAAGCAGGTTAAGGCAAGGGAGTAGCTAATGTCCTGCCACTACACAGGTGCATGCTCATGAGATCCTAGGAAAAGCAGCATGGCCCATACCTGGAGAAGGCAAAACCCACAGAGTCCATGCCTGTAATGCGTGTGTCTTTGTGGTCAGGATGGAGTGCTTGTGTATGCAGCAAATGCCTGTAACATGTAGATGGGTGCACATCTGTGTGTGGGCAGGATGAGGTGTATGGCGTATGCAGTGTGAGGACCTGTCATGTGCAGACGTGTGTGTCTGTGAGATGAGGATGGAGTGTGTGTGTGTTTGTGTCGTGTATGGCATGTGAGTGCATGTTGTGTGCAAGTGTGCATGCCTGCGAGGTAAGGATGGAGTGTGTGTGTGTATGCACGTGTGTGTTGTGTAAAGAATGAGGGCACCTGTTGTAAGCAAGTATGTGCGCCTGTGAGATGAGGATAGTGTGTGTGTGTGTGTGGAATGTGGGTGCCTGTCATGTACAGGTGTGTGCATCTGTGAAGTGAAGCTGGAGCATGCCCACATGTGTGTACTGTAAGTGCCTGTGGTGTGCTGGTGTGTGTGTCTGTGAGATGAGGATAGAGTGTTTGTGTGTGGGGGTTTGTGCATGCGTGCATTGTGTATGGCGTATGAGCACCTGTTGTGCGCAGGTGTGTAGGTCTGTGAGGCAATGATGGAGTAGGTGCGTGCAGTGAGTCCTTGCTGTGTACAAGCATGTGCACCAAGGGATCCTGGGGGCTCAGGGACCCATTCTGCGTGGTCAGGCATGCCATGTGCCCTGCTGCAGCTCTCTGGCGTGATGGAGGACCTTTGTCTCTGTTTCATATCTCCGCATCCACAGAATGACAAACTTCCCTCTCTCCAGGTAATTCACTCTGCCTCCCAATCAGGCCCTGTGCTGCTCTGACAGATGGGATTATACTCAGCTCGCCTCCCTGCTGGCAGTGCGAAATATCAAGAGGGACATTAGTCTCCTTGCTTCTGACTTTCTCATCAGGGAGCGAGTGCTGATGCCCCAGAATTGATGTCCCATTTGATTTAATATACAGGACCTGACATGCAATTCAAATTGTTACATAGGGAACCTGGGACTGACCAGCTGGGGCTGTGCAGGGGGCGTGGAAGAAGGGTGCTGGAGTGTCACATCCTTCATCTCACCAAGGGAGAGGGTAGTATCCCTTTCAAAGCACTGGGACCTCTCTGCTGGGCCCAGGGTCTGCATGATAAGATGTTGCCCAAATCCAGGCCACACTGGCTTTTCCCTGGATTTGACCATATTACTTCTGTCTTTGGATTCAAGGCCCTGGTTTCTTGCCCAAAGGGGGAATCAAACACTTCACGTCCTGCCTCTTCCCTGCCTTCTCCCCCCACATCCTTTAATGCTTGTAACCAACTACCTGCTGCAAGAGGAGGCCAAACCTCACTGTGCTCTGGTGTGCCTGTCATCTATGCAGGAAGAGACAGGTTGCAGCCAGGTCTCTGCCTCTTGTCCATTAATCTCAAAGCACTTTACAAGGTCAATTAGCCATGCTTCTTTCAGAGCTGGGGGGAAACTGAGGCATGGAGGGGTAAAACAGCAGATTTAATGCTACATGGTAAATCAGCAGCAGAGCCTGGAATAAGCTCTGAGTCTAGAGCCAGTCATAATAATAAAGACACCTTGCTCTCGCAGGGGACTTTCCTCCCATAGATTTCAAGGCATTTTACAAAAGAGATGGCCATCATTATCCTCACTTTACAGATGGGGAAAGCACAGGGCAGAAGTAACTGGCTCTGATGACCCAACACACCCTGTTCTGGAACAGGGAGGAGAACCCAAGAGTTCGGATGCACAATCCCCTCGACGAACCACTCAAATCAGCAGGCCTGCATTAGTTTTGTGCACTGAGAAATAATTCAGCATAAAGGGGGTGAGTTAGCTGCCTCGGGTGATGAAAATAGTGTGGCCTCGGCAGCATGGAGCTCAGCAGAGACTAGCTGCCTGAGTATTTACCCAGGATCCTGAATGAATCTCTGCTGTTCTGCTGTGAGTAACCTGTTAGCAGCACCCTGACCAGCTAGGTAAAAGCTAGTTCAGATATGTGTATGTGTACTGTATATATATATATATACACATATATGTATACACACACACACACACACACACACACACATATATATATATATATATATATATATATATATATATATATACACATACACATCTGCTCATGTATGTATGTGAGCTACAGTCACCCCTTGACTCCAATGTAGATATACCCTGAATGGCCTTCCAGATGCGGGCACTTGAAGCAGTGCAGGGGGGGATGTGGCCCATCGATTTGAACAGGCTTCACATGGAGCGAGATGCTGTGCTGGGCGAGTAAGAGTTACAGCAGGGGTGGGCAAAATGTGGCCTGGGGGCCGGATGCAGCCTGCCAGGCCATTCTATCCAACCCGCGGGGCCCCTAAAAAAATTTAGAAAATTAATATTAATCTGCCCTGGGCTGTCATGTGGCCCTCGATGGCTTGCCAAAACTCAGTAAGCGGCCCTCTGCCCAAGATAATTGCCTGCCCCTGAGTTGCAGGGAAGCATGCGAGGAAGCCCTTGTGGCTCATCTGCATCTTTCAGGAGCTGAAGCCTCTATAAGCACAAGCAACAGCACCAACCTAATAACCCTGAATATGATTTATTTAGCCACCCACCGAAAGGTTTCTGAAAAGGATAGAGTGTGTGTGTGTGTGTGTGTTCCTGTTCATGTCCATGCTCGGGAGACCTAACAAGTCATGGCAATTCATCACGCATGAGTTTTTCATGCGAACCTGTTGGGGGGTTTCTTTAACACACCTCATTCCAAGCCTTCACATATGTATTATTAGCAGAACAACAAGCAGCAAGGGTCTCAGTTCGGATCTACACCTGTACAGCTTCAGGTCTGCTTAGCACTGCAGCTATTCAAAGCCACGTTGCGTAGGGAGCGTGAAATGATCACACCTCTTAGGTGACAGTTATGCTGGCAACTTCCCCGGCAGCTACGTAAAGCTATGTCAGCAGGAAGGATGTAATGCAATAAAGCACCTAAGCCCAGCTCTATAGATTCTGGATCTGATTCACCATCACCACATAACTCGCGTCATCAACGCCAGCAAACGTAAAACATGACCTTGCAGCATTTTACGCCCACCTTACAGCAGTGTCACTGAGTGATGACACAGTATGTAGGATAACAGAGGATTGGCATGGGGGAGAGACTCAGAAGGCACATCCCTCATCTCATCTTTTTCTGCTGAGGGATCTCAGAGTCCAGTCATTTCTGAGCTACTTCTGGCTGGCTGAGGGCTTAGATGGCTTGCCCTGCAAACAGCACACATGTGCTACTCCCTTCTGGAGCAGCCATGAATCTGCGCATGGCGTGGAAACTGCTCTTAGCTTGGACATGCTTGTGTTGGTGCTGCCCACTGCCAGCCTGCTGTGCTTGGAAAGGTCTTCATGGACTGGATTTCTCTGGGTGCACACTTCCAGCCACAGGAGCACTGGTGTTTGGGCTGAAAGTCAGGCTGGGCTGCGCACTGGATATGATCGCCTACATGCCAGCTGTGGATATTGTGCAAATGATGCACAATGTGCTGGTGCAGGATGTGGATTTAGTGCCCTCCAGTGGGGAATACAGGAAGGGCCACAGCCACGTCCCTTCTGTACTGTGCCTATTCCTCTGTCACACAGCTAATTAAAAAGTAGACAGTAACAAATAGCTGCCATGTCCTGGGGAGACGACTTACATGGGATCTAAAGGGGAGTTGGGTGGGGATGTAAAGGTGGCACTGGCAGCTTGGACAACGGCGGTTGCTTTTCCAGGGCCAAGCAAGTGTTCAGAGCCACTGCTGCAGAGGAAAGCAAAGCACTCATGTGTTATTCCCTGGTGCAAAGCAGTGACCAGGAGAAAGAAAACTTCCTGTTGTCTAACACAGTCCCCTGCCCCCCCTCCCCCCATTGCAGTACAGCAGCTTATCCTAGGATGCAGAACAAGGACTCAAGGAAGTGAGGAGTCACGGCTCTGATTCAGCTGTGAATCAAGGCCACAGCCTGGGCGGCAACCTGGGTGCAGTTTGATGGCCCTGCATAGGCACCAACTTTGGGTTTTGCCGGTGGACGCTTGCAGCCATAGCAAAACAAAATGGTAATTCACTTTAAACTCGGCGCGTTCCTGTGCTGAGCCCAGAAGAGGCAACGCAGCATTACTTCAACCCGGCTCTGCAACATCGATGAAGACTGGGCACTTTAGTGGCGCTTTTTGTATCTAATAGCTGATTGAATTGGCTTTAGCTACAAGTGTCAAAACGCCCTGCTGAAGCGCTCAGTCTTTACTGATGCTGCAGAGCCGGGTTGAAGTAACATGCTACCTCTTTCGGTAAAGCGTGGGGGGCTGGGGTCCTTTTTAACATCGGCAAGCAGGAAATGGCTGTGGCTCTTGGGTGCTGAGCACCCACTCATATTTTTCAGTGGGTGCTTTTGCCCCAGAGCACCCACGGAGTCGGCGCCTACACAGGCTTCGCCCCTGGATGAAGGCAGCCAGGCCGCGCGGAGCTTTTGGGCTCCTCTTCCTCAGAGCGGGGTCAGCTGCTCCCCGCCCCCAGCTCCCCAACCCTGGCACCCCCAGCCCTGGAGGGGAGGCGCAGCTCTCTGGACTCAGTACACCTCTCAGTGCACCCCTCACTGGATTCACTGCACCCCTCACTGGTCTGCCTCAATGCACCCTCATTCGACTCCATGCACGTCCGCTGGACTCCATTTCCCACGCTCCAGCCTCAGTTCCAGCAGCACGGCTGGCAAATCCCGCCCTCTACACCTTTCGCGTTACGGGGAATCTTGAGGCTCCGCAGCACCCGTCCGGCAGCTCCAGCGCTTATCACGTGACGGGCGGCAGCTGAGCGGGGCGGAAGTGACCGAGCCTGTGGCGCCATGGAGGGGGCCCTGGAGCAGCACCTGGAGGACACGTGCGTGCGGGGCCGGGGCCGGGGCCGGGGGCGAGGCGGGTCGGGGCCGGGCGAGTGACCGAGCTGTGGCTTTGCCCCGCAGGATGAAGAACCCGTCCGTCGTGGGCGTGCTGTGCACGGACTCGCAAGGGCTGAACCTGGGCTGTGAGTACCCCCCCCCCCCCGTTTCCATAAGGCGCCTGGCTCGTGCCAGGGGGCAGATGCTTGCCCTGCCCGCCAGCCCCGTGCTGGGCAGGGAAACCCCGCCCCAGACCCAGCACCAGCCCCGCGGGCTCGCTCCGTTTGGCATCCTGCTTCTAGCCCGAGCACCTGCATCTCCCAGGAGATCTGACCCTACTAAAGCACAAGTATCTTCAGACCCAACTCAGGTGGGGGAGGGGGAGCGTGGGCGCGTTGGCCAGCACTTCTTTAAGCAGCTCTCAGATCATTTTGGGTGTCCTTGAGATGTTGCGGAAGACGGCCGAGTTCGGGAAGACATTCGGCTGAAGTACAAAGCAGGTGTGATTGGCGATTGCTGTCGAGACACTTGTTTTGGTGAACTTGGATACAGATCTCTCTCGTGCCCTGCAGGTCGCGGGACGCTTTCTGATGAACACGCAGGGGTGATCTCAGTTCTGGCTCAGCAGGCAGCCAAGTTAACTTCAGACCCCACTGATATCCCTGTGGTGTGTCTGGAATCGGATCATGGGTGAGTGTCTGGGTGTCCATCCTTGTTGCTGTTTTTTTTTTATTTTTCCTCCTTGGTTTGCTCGAACGCTTCTGGGACTGGGATCTTAGAACTGCCTCCTTCATCTCCAGGTGGCTTTTAAGTTTTGTGTGTCGCCGCTTGGAAGGAGGTACAGGGCGAGAGGCACCTCCTGCAGGGCCTGCGCCAAGGGAACATCGAGAGACTGTTCCTGTCCTTTCTCTTGAGTTTATCCAGGGATTGTTTGTTAGGAATTGGGGGGGGGGGGGGGGGTCTCAAATGAGCATCTTCTGAGACTGCGAGAGACCCATGTGTCCTTACAATCACTGGATGCTCATTTGAGATGCACCCCCCATTCCTGTTTCTAACTGTACTGCTGGCTTTTTGGAAGTGGTTAGAATGACCAGCTAGTGTCACTTTTGCATTGTATTTATGACTACCGAAGCAATGCTATGGTGCTTATGTTCCTGTTTATAATCAATTTTTACAAAGGAAGTTAGGTAGACAGACTTGCCTTCACAGCCCACCTAAACACTCCAAGGTACTTCCAAACTTTGAATTGCAAGGAGACTCTTGGAAATGTTATGTATCCTACAATGATGTAATTAGTAAAGATGGCAAGCCAAGTATTTCTTTCATTAGATCTTATGTGTAATCTTGCCTCTGACACGCCACGGCATATGCTAAACCTAAAGGCATTTCTAGCACTGGTTTTGAGATGAGCTACTAGTCTTGGAAAATTCTAACTGTTTAAATATTTGCTGTTTCAGGAACATCATGATCAAGAAGCACGATGGCATCACTGTAGCAGTGCACAAACTGGCATCTTGACCTTTCACCAGTCTGCTTGGTTGTTTCGACACCCTTGCAACAACTTCTGCTTGTTGGACTCCTACCTCCCTCTGTAATATAGCATGTGCTTGTAAAACTACACGTGGGCCAACTATTAAATGCTTGGTAACTTTCCTGTGTGTTTAGACTGCTACTGTATATCGGTCAGCATCTTTAATTTCCAGCACATTACAGGACATGTACTGTCAAGTGTAAAATGAGGTTTCACTTATTTTGCTTCTGTAATGAAAAGGTATAGTATGTGGCCTTACATCATTTATTCATTTATCCAATGAGTGAGAACACATGCAGTGAGTTCAACACTTCAGTTGGTAGGTGAAGTGGAAGTACACCACTATCTAACACTTTAGAGAAAGACAGAAGCTTAGGAGTCACTATTCCTTCCTTTCAGGGAAGGTTACTTCCTGCTTATTAGCAGTCCCTCAACTTTTTGGGAAGATAAGTTCTGTTTTCTGTACCTTAGGGGGTGGCGGGGAAATCAAACTCATTCAGGCTGCCTTTTGACACCAAAGTCAAAAAAGCACATGCCCCATTCTTCAAGTCCCTTTACAGGAAACCTTTAATCTTGTCTAGTTAAAGGCAGACAGCTTTGTTGTATTGGAAACATCTTGGATTAAAGTTTAACTTTAGTTAAGGTTTCTAGCTGTTGCATTACTGTGTTTGGACTGGAAACAGACCTGTCAAACATAACTGATTGCATGTGAAGGTGCACTCAGGTTCTAGTCCTCAACCCTATGTTGAAAACTTCAGGAGAAGAGTTGTTGTAAAAAGCTTTTCCTTTGCTGTTCAAATGTAGATAGAAGCTTATCTTGTGTACAGTGAAAGCATATTGAAAGTTGGACATGAGATCATATTTGACCTGAAAGTGACTCAATAAAAAGCTGGAAGTACAAGCCTCAATGCTTCATCTTTTAAAATCAGTATTAGAAAGGATTATTTAATTCATCTTCACTACTGCCTACTCAGTATTGGGGGAACAAGACAACTAACATCACCTTGAATAAATGTTATACCCCTGCCTCCCTCAACTTTTATCAAAAAGATAATTGCAACTATTAGAGTCAGGACTAATAGTTATAATGATTCTTAAAGAGAACTAACCTAAAAAGCATCTCTGGTACTTTATTTCAGAAGTTTATATTAAATTTGGTGCATGCAATATAGTGTTAACTGTGACTAAATGGAACTGCTGCCTTCTCTATCTAGCTCTGAGCATCATGCCCTTCCCAACTTCTGAGTAGAAATGAAAGCCACTCTCTCAGTTTTCAAAGTATTTTATTAATTTATAGTCACCAGGGGCCAGATCTGCATGGACTGAATCCATAAGAAACCTGCACTTTGCCCCTTTGAAACCTGAAAGATTACAGGTTCCACACGTTTTCACCGGTATATTCCCAAATGTCTACGTGACTGCTATGTATGTACTTTTCACTGCTATGAACCCTTGGGCCAAAGATTTTATTAAGGCACTTTGACAAGCATTAACTGAAACTTCCCAGGTAGGGAGTTAATATTACTAGTGTTTTGGATTGTATCCAAGTTTATCAAAGGGGAAGAGACTTGATGCTGCAGCCCAAAACAAAACTGAATATCAGGCTGCCTTTCACCTCCAATCCTATTCTCTAGACAATAGGTTATAGTGTCTACATGGTTGCCAGTGAATCAATTAAGTCCGAGACAGGGTCAGAGTCACCTTAGCCTAACAGCACAACAATTGCTAACGTTTGTATTAAAATTTGGTTTCCTATATCAGACCAGTAAACAAATCAGAGCTGTTAGGTACCAGTGAGGTTTCAAAGACTTAACACTAATCTTGACAACACTATTGGTGAAGACTTTTCTTTCTTAAACTATAAAAGAACAAAGTTACAGAAGTGTCAGTCCATTTTATCAATGGGAGATAAAGTGTGGACGTATAATGCGGTTCTTTTTTATTGGCCACTGTGCCAAGAAGAATAAAGAATGTCATAGGACCAGAGACAGACGATCAAAAGGAAGTTTGTAACTCATGAGGAGTGCTGGTTGTAGCCATGTTGATCTAAGAACACAGGCAGACAAAGTTATTTGGGCCGATGCAATATCTTTTATTAGACAAACTAAATAGTTGGAAAAATTGTTCTTTGCAAGCTTTCGACCACAAACGCTCTTCTTCAGGCATAGGGAGAGTTTGCTGGTACGCGCCTGCTCTCCTGGGTAGATAGAAGCCAATATGCAAAATGCAGGTCTGTGAAAATGCAAATGCATTTTGCACGTTGGCTTCTATTCTACTCAGGGAAACGTGTGCGCACACACACCAACAAACTCTCCTTATGCCTGAAGAAGGGCGTTTGGGTAAATGTGATATCTTTTGTTAAACCAACTAAATAGTTGGAAAAATTGTTCTTCAAGCTTTCGGGCACAAAGAACCCTGTCTGCCTATGCAACTCATGAGGTCACTCCTAAAATGGCTTGTACATTTTGCTTCAAACAATGGATAAGATGCATAGCTGTATTCTCACTATCAATTCCCTCATGCTACAGTAGCCCTACCATTTTTACAGCAATTATCTTAGTGCTTTTCAAAGCATACTTATTGTTTTCCTTTAAGCTTGCTCTTAAATTGAACACCACCCCTTTCTCCAGCTGTTTCTTATCTGAGTAAGAGTTGTGGTATATGCATGATGTAAATTTTAACAAGAGCAGTACAGCTGAGCTTGCTTAGCAAATCCCTGACTGGATAGACTCTACGGCTGGGACTTCCAATGAAAACAGAAGGCTGGGCACACAATCTATGCACAGAGGGATGACTAGATGCCTGGAGGAATAAGGCAGGCTATGCACAACAGAGACTGGGCAAGTCTTCTACAATGAGGGCCTTCTACATTTGTTCTTTGATTTCTACTCTTCTAAGCCGGAATTACTGAGCCTCTTCCACTAGAAGCCTCTATAGCTGCACAGCCCTACAAATCACTGTACAAAAATCTCATGGCACTTCCCTCAGAGTGACATGAAATCAGCTGCAATACATTGTAGGGTTGCAGGCGAAGGCAGGTCCATCTCCACTGTTAATTAATGACTGCCATGCCAGTTCATGGTGCTCCCATCCACTGTTTGCAGCATCGGTCTACTCCATCCTCAGACACTTCAGGCCAAATCTTATTCCATCTATTAAATGCCTAAGTATGAACCTATTCCACCCTGCCCAAGTCACTGATAAAAAAAAAGTTAATATGCCCATCTTTGTTAACACGCCATTGCTTTAAAACTAAATTTAAAAAAGCAGTGAGCAGGAGCATGATCCACACACCTTTGCATTAATTATTTTTCAGGGACTTAAGCAGAGTAGAATAGGATCAGACTTGGCCATGTAATGGGTGGAATAAGATCCAGCTCTGAAGCTGTTGTTTTCAAGGCAACTGAAAATGCTCAATGAAAAGAATGCAGCAGGTTAATACACAATTAGCTACTCCTGCTGTAAAATGCTAGCAGAGACAGTGCTCTTCTAGTTTTGAGCACACTAACTAGACAAGATCAGTGCTATACCACCACTCCAGCTGATTTTACCTTGCTATTTCACAGTAAAATTGGCTACCAAATAGTAACAGAAATTTTACTGAGACTCCCCCTCTGCCTGAAGAAGGATGTTTGTACTCGAAAACTAGCAAAGAACAATTTTTCTAACTATTTAATTGGTCTAATAAAAGATGTAACATTTACCCAAAGAACCTCGTCTGCCCAAAAAATGCTGGACAGCTACGCATTCACTCTTCTTCATATTGAAAGCTGACTTCAACCCACTGATGCCATCCACTAGTGAGTGTAGTGATTAACAAGCAAGACCTCGTACCCAGTCCCAAACCATTCCTTGCAGTTTTCACCAGCGTTTCTAAGTATTTAAAACTTCCTCCAATCAGGACATGCTTTTAGCAAAAAAAAAAAAAAAACCCACCAAAAAACACTAGTTCCCAGGGAAGGGGTGGGCCTGAAAGAACTGAAAGTAGCCAAGGAATCAAATTACTGCCCAAGGGGCGGGGTAACGGTTAAGTCTAAAAGGTCCCAGTGCTTCAGGCATCTTGAACTTTTTTGCTAGCTCTGCCTCGCAGCTCCTTCTGGAAGAATGAGCCCTGTATTCATTACAGCAGCTAGAGACAAATTACAGAACAGACTCAAAAAGGAGCTAACCCAGGATTCTAAGCCCAACAACAAATGAGATTTTTTTCTTTGTGAACCACTTAGTTTTGCAGGATTTTACATCATGAATCATCCAGACGGTAAGAGAAAAGCTTCAGGTTATAACACATGCACTATTTCAGCTCCTAGTCTTACTGCTTCCCTCAGATCCAAGGGGAGAGGGAGAAAGAGGTTTATAGAAGCACTGAGATGGGCAGAGCTATAATTAGTGAAACAGGCTCTCTGTACCTGGTAGAAGCTGAATGCATATTTGTATATATGCACAACATATGACAGACTTTAAAATGCAAGTAGACATCTTTGTTGAATGGTTGGCTGTGGCAGGAGACAGAAGACCCAAATTCCAGTGCCAGATCTGCTACAGAGCCCGTGCTCTGTGCAAGTTTCAACCCCTCTTCCTAAACAAACAACAATGATTTCCGGTGCCAGAAAAATTCTTGAGATCCAGGACACAATACTGTTTCTCAAGTTAACTGTGGTGGAGACTGGTGAAGAAGGCAGCAGGGTTAGATCGTGTTTTTGTAGTAGATCAAAGTGAACCCTGAGTGTTTAAACTAGGAAGCCTGTTCAATAAGGTGAGGGGTGATTATTTCCTCAAATTCTCATTTACAGGAGAAAGGAAAGGAACAGGGATAGAAAGGCAGCCAACATCAACATGGAAGAAAAAGGAGTACCGAGCCACAGAACCCCCGGATGGAGGGTGGGGATGGATGATAGTGCTTCATTTCTTTCTGGTAAGCAGAGGGACCATACGGAGTTACATCCTCATGGCAGGAAATGCTTTCAGAGGCTGTGGATGTTTTCACCCAGAGCTCCTTAGACACATATACATACACTAAGGCAGCCTGCGATATGCATAGGGTTGATTTAATCAAAATTCATGGCAGAAATTAAACAATGAAAAGGAAGGGAGGGACTTCTACTTCGATGAGTCTGGCCAACTGGTATGCAATGATACAGGTAGAGACTGTGCCCAGAACAGGGAAATGGGTAACTAGTTCTGAGCGGATTAATCTCTGCCCTCTATTAAGCAGCAGTTGGATTTAGTGGTTTTTGCCACTAATCTACAGAAATACACACTTGAGCAGCAAAGATTGTAGTTTGCCTAGTACTGCTAGACTGCTTGAAGACTCTTTTAACGGCTGTCTTGCCATAAGGGGGCATAAGTTATAGCAGCCACAGATCTCACCTGTAATCTGTAATAGGAGTAATTTGCAAAACTCCACGAAAATCTACCTGCAGTTTGAACATCAACATCCCAAGGAGTACATATATGCTTATCACTGCTACAGCACACTCAGCCCAAAACACACGAACTGTGGATAGCAACCATCCATCTTGGATTTCCAAACCCATTCTTCAGATCAGTGATTTTCAAGCTCCAAATCACCTTCCTCATTGAGAATCGCTGAGCTAGAATCTAAATTCAGAAAGGGTATGGAGTGGGACCTTGAGGCTAAGAACCCCTGATCTATCTGGTACCAGGGTAAGAGCAGTGAGGGCAGGACCTTGGCGTGCTGTTCCCTGCTCTTTCCGTTATCTGTCCCCTTCTTGCACCTGGTCTGTACCCGAGGGGACAAGCGCATCCCTTCTGCAGAGGCTGCTCCTTTGAGGTCTCACATGTTGGCAAGAGCCATTTGCACTTGCAGTCCCACCTGCCAGCTCTGGGAGTGTGGGAAGAGAGGAGGGGATGAGCCAGGCTGTAGAGCACAACCAACTCCAACCCCACATCCACCTGCCCACTAGGCCTGTGCGAGTAAGTAGCTATTTGATCTGGCTGCTTTGGATGGCAGGGATCTTATCTGGAGCTCCGGACCGGTTTCTCGCTTTGATCCGCCTGAAATGGCTCCGAAACTTCAGTCGCCTCGGAGATCCGGCCATAGGACAGAATGGGGAAATCAATGAAATATCTATAACTTTTTTTGTCTGATTTGGATGGGGTGGTAGCCTCTGCTGGGAGCATGCAGCCTGCCAAGTTTCAAAAAGATCACTGCAGGGGTTTGGGGGGAACTGCACCCCAATTTCTTGAAAGCAAAACTCATGTCATATGTATGTTACTCTACAGTGGGATCAAAACTGCAGAGATGGTGGCCCCTGCTGAGGCCACAAAGCCTGCCAAGTTTCAAGGTGGTAGGTGCAGGGGTTTCTAGGAAACTGCACTTCAAACTGCTGACAAGCAAAACTCATGACATAGGTGACACTGTGTGTGTTAAGGCATGGGGGGGGGTGAAAACTGCAGGGGTGGTGGCCCCTGCTCAGGCCGCAAAGCTCACCAAGTTTCAAGGAGATAAGTACAGGGGTTTGGGGGGGAAACTGCAGCTTAAGCTGCGGACAAGCAAAACTCGTGACATGGGTGACACTGTGTGTGTTAAGGCACAGCAGGGTGACAGCTGCAGGCCTGCCAGCTGTCAAGGAGATCGGTGCAGGGCTTCTGCAGCCCCGCACCTCTGGCTGCTGACAGGCAAAACTCATAACATGGGTGCTTGTGTAACTGTGTCTGTCTTAGGGCACGGGGTGGGGGAGAGAGGAATTACTGCAGGCCTGGCTGCTAAGCTTCTGTGTTACCAGTTACCAATCAATCATGATTCACCCAGGGACCAGCTCAATACACATGACCTAGCTACTAGTAGCTACTAGATAATGAGTTAATTAACAATGATTCACACCTACAAAACCACAGACTAAGGAGAGGAAAGAATCAATACAGACAATCAACTGGCCCAAGACAGAGAGAGTCAGTTGCACAAGCACCCATGTCATGAGTTTTGCCTGTCAGCAGCTAGGGGTGCAGGGCCTCAGAGCCCCCCTGCCCTGATCTCGACAGCTGGCAGGCTTCATGGCCGCAGCAAGGGCCACCACCCCTGCAGTTTTCAGCCCGCTGCGCCTTACCACACACAGGGTCATCCATGTCATGAGTTTTGCCTGTCAGCAGCTTGAGGTGCAGTCCCCCCCAAACCCCTGAACCGATCTCCTTGCAACTTGGTGAGCTTTGTGGCCTGAGCAGGGGCCACCACCCCTGCAGTTTTCACCCCCCCCCGTGCCTTAACACACACAGTGTCACCTAAGTCATGAGTTTTGCTTGTCAGCAGTTTGAAGTGCAGTTTCCTAGAAACCCCTGCACCCATCACCTTGAAACTTGGCAGGCTTCATGGCCTCAGGAAGAGCCATCATCCCTGTAGTTTTGACCCCACTGTGGCTTAACACGTACACGTGACATGAGTTTTGCTTTCAAGAATTTGGGGTGCAGTTCCCCCCAAACCCCTGCACCAATCTTCTTGAAACTTGGCAGGCTTCATGCTCTCAGCAGAGGCTACCACCCCTATACGTTTCATTCAAATCAGACAAAAAACCCAAGTTACAGATATTTCATTGATTCCCCATTATGCCCTATGGCCGGATCTCCGAAGCTTTTCTGAACCGCTTCAGAAAGCCTAAAGAAGCCAGTGCTTTGATCCGGACATGCTGCTTTGGACGCCAAAGCATCTGAAGCTTCTCCAGATCCAAAGCACGGTCCTAAGCCTTGCACAGCCCTACTATCCACAACACAGAGAGCTGCGGGGAGCATGTGGGGTACAGCAGCCCCCAAAGCACTTTAGGAGACATAGGATGCCAGACTGGGGGCAGGGGAGGAGTGCTTACCTCCTCCCATAGGGGCTGGGTGCCACAGCACTGTGAAAGGGATCTCATGGCACCCTGGCATGCCACAGCACCCCAGCTAAGAATCATTGCTCTAGATAGTAAGTTACAAGACCACTTTTTTTCTGTTCAGTCAGCCACTAGAAAAGCAATTCTGGGAAGTTAAGGCACTGTTGCCCTAACAGCACAACAGCTTCTAACCATGGAGAACCAGGAGTTTATCACCACTAAAACACTAACCTGTTTTGCTAGTCTGTTAATTACTAGTGAGGTTTCAGAGAATTAGCAGTGCTATCCGTGACAAGAACATCTTTTTGTTTTAAACAAAAACTAGTCCTAGAAACGCCAGATCCACTTTATCAAAAGGGGCTGAAATGTAACTAACCCTCAAGGCACAAAGCTATTCAGCTCTTGGTTGGAAAAGCGCCCAGATGTGTGTCAGTGCCCCTTTAGAATTTGATGAATCTGAAATTCCAGATGCACGTGTTAGACACCTCACCACTGAATACATCACACACTAGCCCTCTGTGCTAAATATTCCCGTCTGACACTAAACATTACCCAATGGCTCAGAAGACCTGTCCTATCCCCATACTGTACCTACTTATTTAATAGCCAAGGGGTGTACATGTGGGGAGAAAGTGGGAATTCTCCCCTACCCCCACCCTTGTCTTGACCTCTTTTCCTGCCACATGAAGGTTTCACAGTACTGAGGAACAGAAACAAGACACATGGCCAGGAATCTGTTTTGTATAACGAGTAACACCTCACTTCAATCTGCTTTGAATTTAGGTAAACGTGTTTGTGATGGGAATGCTAAAGACTTTTGGAATTTTCTTTGTGGTTTTCCAAGAAGAAATTGGAGGCTCTTCAGAGAAGATCAGCTGGATTGGCTCCATCATGTCCTCTCTCCGCTTCCTAGGAGGTCAGCAGGAATCTGTAAGGTTAACAACCTACCAGGAAACAGCTCAAGGGCCTTTCAATTTTAAGGGCCCATTTTTTAATATTCACTGGCTAACAGGAAAGAAGATTAGTTCACTTAGATTAGCGAAGACTGCAAACTACAGCAGTCTGTGATTGAACACTTGGTGGCATGCTGTGTCCCAGGATGAAATGGGGATGGATTCTGAGTGGCTCTTCAGGCATGGAGTTGTTCGCTCAAGTGAGAGGCTCGTGCCAATATATACTATTAATGCTCATCTGTGGAAGAGCAGACTTCAGTCTCTACACCTGTGAAACCAAACCCTTATTTGATCATGGGCAGGCTCTTGTCTACACTAATACCTCTGTCACTACCACTGCTCTGGAAATTTAAGGACAAGACAGTTTGCACAACTAGTCTCTGGGTCACTATCTCTTTGGAAAGGATCTGTCATAGTAGATCTGATGCATTTCAGGGTATTCTCTTTTTTTAATGCTTCAAAACAAAACAATCATTTCCACCACTAGATAGTCCACTATAACAGTTGAGCGATGCCATCCACAGGGAAAACTGGTTAAGGAAAGCCTTCAATCTGAATGCTTGATAGTTGATTACCATTTTCCTTCTCCATGTTAATTCTTAGAGCAGAGTGCAAGCTCTCTTTGCAGGTCTGACAAGTGCATAATCAAAAAATAATAATCCTATCCTAGATACTATTTTGCCTGGTGCTGGCCTATATACCTTCCTACCCTCCAAAATATTTAAGCTGCGCTCTTCAGTTCTAACCTAGTCTTGAGTTTTCTCAAGTACAACTGACTAGGCAAACTCTGACCCCTCCTGGTCACTGAGTATAATAACCCCTTCTCTCATCCCATCACACTTCTCTTGAGATGAAATAATCAGTTCTCTCACTCTCAAACTGGATGCTGGTTTTTGCAGTTCTGTCTATTGACTGATCAAATCAAATCAATCAGATTTGTCCAAATTCTCCAGGGCAACAACAGAAATTATTAGCAACTAATAGCAACATGACTGTATTAATTCCCTCTTTCTTCTACCCACAGAGCCTACCAAATAACATATAACTCATTGAGGGAGTGAAATGCTTTATTATGCAGCCTTAATAACTAGGTTACTTATCAACATTCTTAGCCTTGAATAGCAGCTCTTTTAGTATCCATAACATTATATCAGATCTGTTTTGTTATAGTAACTTCCCCTCCTTTCCCTTCCAGGCCCACTGGCTAGTGTAACTGCAGAGAAGCTGGGAGAGCGATTAACTTCTGTCATTGGGGCAGGCCTAATTGGGAGTGGCTGCCTGATCAGCACACTGGCGACTAGCATCTCTTTCCTCTGTGTGTCTATGGGGCTTCTGCTGGGTGAGTCTAGGTTTCTACTGCTCAAGGTAGTTCAAAAAAGGCATCTGGAATAATTTTCATGAGTTTATACTGAAACCAACTAACTGTCAATCCATGTAGCCACCCAATGTCTTTGTTTATATTACAGAATCACCCAAAGGCCCCAGGCAAGATTAAGGATCCATTCTGGCCCATACCTTGCAAACATATAATGTTTATAGTCCTTTCCCTGAAAGCTTTACACTCCAGGAATGCCAAATGCCAGCTAACTTGTCAGAACAAGTAAATACATTTCAGGTTTATTTATTATTTTTAAACGATAATGTGCTGTACATCCTGGCCTTTTTAATTGTTTCAATGTAAAGAACAAGCAACCTACAAGAAGCCCGTTTCTAAATGCCCTGGATGAAATCCTGATCCCATTGAACTCAATGGCAGTAAATTGGAGCCATGATTTCACCCCACTCATCTTGAGGAAACAAGTACGTTGCAGTTTGCATGGGTTTCCAGAGACCACTACTTTCAAGTCACGATCCCAATTCTAGAAAGAATTACTAAAAGTGGACCCAGTTTGGCCATTGCCTTGTATGCCACATTTGTTCTCCAAAACAAAGGAACTATCCTCTTCATATAATCCATTCAGTTGGGCTAATTCATTGAGAAAAAGATCCTAAAAACCAGATGATGTATTTTTACCTGTGTATTTATCATATCATGATATATATAAATATGTATTTATTTTTCTGGGGCTGAAAGGGTGAAGTCGTTTTCTTATTTTATGCCACAGAACCATAGAAAGTAAGGCTGGAAAAGACCTCCAAAGGTCATCTAGTCCAAGCCCTGCCTGAGGCAGGATCAGCCCTATCCAAACCATCCTATACCCCTGACCTGCTACAGGTAAAGCAGGGGGACCACAGAAGCCCACATCCTGCTCACGTAAAAGGTTGTTAATATATACTCAAGAGATCCCAGGTAGAAGGCCACATTCCCTGCTACCAAGGAAGGCAAACACACCCACATTTCATACCAATCTGACCTAAAATTCCTTCCTGACCCCAAATATGGCATCAGTCAGATCCGCAGCAGACCCTTTAGCCAGGAGCCTCTGGCTTTAACATCCAGAGCATTGGCACACCCCAGTCAAAGCCTCCAGCCAACACACAACATCTCCAAGGAAGACTTTAAAAAGGGCAGCAGGGGGCGGGAAAAGGGAGAAGAATCCCCTCCCCCAGCATAGCCCAAAAGCATGGGAAATACCTATAGCAGAACATAGGCATAGCTACACCTAGATCATCCATGACTTGTGGCTGTCAAACCTCTTCTTGAACACCTCCAGGGAAGTGTCCACAAAACTTCCCTAGGCATAATTCTATTATCTCACTGTTTTAACAGTAAAGAAGTTTTTCCTGATATCCAATATAAACCCACTTTGCTGCAACTTCAACAGCAGCAGAAAAAGTCTACTCTGCACTTTCAGTCCCACAAAAATAACTCTTTGGGCACCGATATTTTGTTTCTGCTTTTATTTCAGGGCTGGGTTTTGCTTGCTTGTATCAAACTGCCGCTGTCATGACTGCCAGATACTTTAAGAAGCGACTAGCTCTATCCGTTGCAATTGCTCGGTCAGGAATGGGATTGACATTTGTACTGGCACCTTTCACTCAACTTCTGATAGACATATATGGGTGGCAAGGTGAGTAGGGCTTCACTTCTCTCAACACATTCATCTCACCACTATTTAATTAGCATTGCATACCCTCCTCCCTACCCAAATAATCTTTAAGGCAGAATTGTGCTTTTCTGCCTCTTCCTGGTTAGAGAGAAGCCAAGCTCCTCACCCCTTTTGACGACACAATCAGAAATGCCAACCGGTCCTCTCCTGGATTGTTACCTCTTCACCAAAAGATTCACTCTCCAAACTGTTAATCAATCATTAAAAGTTAAATTGGCATTTAAAACTAAGCACCCCAAATTCTTAAACAGCAACTAAAAAAAAATCTTCCTCTTCTACCTGTTAAACTTTCTGTTTCATGTGATAACATCATTTTACTTGCCAACAAAGTTGCCAGATGAGATAAGAACCACATTTCTATCAGAACAAGCAGGAGAAACTTTTACAAATATAGTATGCATTACAGGTAATATATAAGTTTATCTATATATGAAATACAGATGCATCTTCCCTTCCCGTTTAGTGGGACAGTAGCACTGAACAGCATTCTTTATTTATTGGTTTCCTACCTGAAATGTGCATCTATTTGAAATTAGAATATTCTGAATCAAAAAGAAAATCATTTCAGCTATGGAGGCAACAGAAGCAAAAGGACTCCTATAAAAGAAAGATCTTTCTCTGACCTAATCATTTAGTGTATTCAGCATGACAAATACCACCATCCACTTCTGAAAATGTTTCCTAATATTAATGATCATGGTACACATTTCAATGACATTCATGAAACTTATCCTCCCCTTCCTCAGGTACATTACTGATATTTGGAGGCATCATGTTAAACCTTGTGCCTTCAAGTATGTTGCTTCGCCCTATTAACCTCAAATATTCCCAAGACTCTCCTTGTAAAAATAAAGGAAATGGATCACTAACACACGACAAACGTTCAGCAGCTGTCACTGACCACTGTGCTGAAAATAGCAGCAAAGAAACGGAGTTGAAGGGCGGACTGGGGCAAGACTACATTGTTACAAGCAAGTGCCAGTCAACTGGAACTGCAGGATGTGTAGTTACAGTAAACTCCACTGGTTTGGAAGGGCCTGAGAAAGAACCCCCCAGCAGCAACTCTTCAGATCCAGCCGAAAAGACTGAGAGCAGCTGTAATAACCTCCACTGGGCAAAGGAAAAGCACAAGACCCAGTGTGCTCCTTCCAAGCAACTTCTTCTCCATCTCTCCCTGCTGAAAGATCCTTTCTTCTGCATTTTCACCTGGTCTTTTCTGTTCAGCCAGCTGGCCTACTTCATTCCCACCTTCCACCTAGCAGCAAGAGCCAGAACGCTGGGCATAGACAACATGAGTGCCTCCTACCTCATTTCAGTGGCTGGTAAGCTAGAGTCTATTTTAAAAGAATGTCAAATGTCTATTACCTTCAAGAGACTTCCCCCCCCCCCCCCGCTCCCACTATTTAGCCAAAGCTTGATTTTTTTATTTTTTTTTTTAAATCAAGTACCAAAGCTCCTTATTCAAGTCTCCTCAACCCTTTATGTGTATAAACCTTTAGGTTTGTATACTACAATTAGAATTCCCCTACTGTCTCCGCTAAGATTTCGGTTTTCTATTAAGGCAACTTTTATTAATATGGGATTAATAAATAAAAAACAAAAAACAAAAATCAATCAGTCAACCAAGCAACTGGTTAGCTTTGTGGAGACAAAGCACCTGTAACTTTTACTGCAGGCTAAGCACTGTACACTCTCCATCTCCATTTGAACTCACCTAGTCTGTTATGGCTTGGTAAAATTATAATGTTAAGAAGTTCTTGCTGTAATCACCGTGAAAACCTGATCTTTTTGGCAGTGAATACAATACTTCTAACGGGCAAGGATTCCACCCTGGAAAAACAGCCTGCATCTTAACTCCATCTCGTTATTAAATCAGTTTCTTTAAGGGGGAAAACAAAAAAGGCCTTACCATAGGGAGGAATTTCATGTATCATGGGACTTTTCTCCACTTGAGGAAAAAGTTCTGTTATTCTCTCTCACTACAATTTTAACTCGACTTACTTAAGCACACACTTTTTAAAGGCTTATGGCATTACCTTGTCACTACTAAGCCCTCACAGTCACTATTATTGGTCATTCAATTATTCTCGCATGAGTTTCCACCATGAACTGCTTTATTTATATGGAACCATTTACTGCGAGGATTTCAGCAATGATGTATATAAGTCACGAGGTTTATCACAGTTCAGACTGCTTTTAAATATGGCTGTTTTGAACAATGCCTTCCACCTTACGAAAACCAAAACACACACACCAAACTATGGCTGTGGGGTGTGTAAACACAATGTTTCAGATGGTACAAGTCGCATCACATTAAGAAATGGCTCATTCTTGCTCATTATAAAGGATTTTATTATACAAGGAAATTTTACCTGAAATGAAGTCAGCATCCTTGGACTGTTAGAGGATATTTGGGCTAGGTAGGCATTTACTCCTAAATAAAGAACACAGTAATTAATTTGCAAATGATATCTTGTATCAAGAATGTTGGTAGGAACGCATGTAGTAAGTTGCTTGTGTTCATCCTGCATTTTCTAACCACTGGGATATAGGCAGTAGTCATTGGCATTTCTCTGGACTCCAGACTAGAATATAAAAAGTAACAGTTCAATAAAAGCAAGTTAGCTATCCTGGGTTTATGCCTTTTATTTGAATGCTTCTTCATGAAAGAAGAAACTAGGCAGGGGAGGGGGAAAAGGGGGAATAAAAAAAATGCCAAGTCTATACAGTATCCCCCACTTCACTGGAACACAGAGTCTCATTCATTTATTGTGAGAGTCTCACCCCAAAGATGAATTTTGAACAGCTCATCTCTAATCCATTAGGAATTTTGGGTTACGTTTTCTTCTCAAGTTTTAGAACCATTTAAAACTATCTTTTCCCCATATCTGTTCAATCTGTGATTACACCCCTACTGCAGAATACAAAATCTGCTGCATTTCAGACAATCATCATGCATCATGGATGACAGATCTATTAATGGCTACTGAACAGAATGGTTAGACACGTTTGCTTCAGCATCTCTAAACCAATAGCGGTGGATATCAGGAAGGGTATTGAATAGAGGATAGGATCACTTTAGAAATATCTGATTCAATGCTCCATAGCATCCAACCCTGCTCCTGCCAAGAGACAGGATACTGGGCAAAATGAACGACTGGTCTGACCCAGTATAGCACTTATTTTTTTATCATGAAGTAGCACCCCCCTCCCAAGTTTATTTTAACAGTTTCTAAATGATTTAGCTATAGCTTTCAAGATTTTCTGTATTTCTCTAGGGATCACAGAGACAGTAAGCCAGCTGCTCTCAGGGTGGATTGCTGATCAGAACTGGACCAAGAAGTATCATTATCATATGACTTACCTCACCCTGTGTGGCATTACTAACCTGCTGTGCCCGCTGGCTACTTCTTTCCCATTACTTATGACCTATACAGTAGCTTTTTCCATTTTTGGCGGTGGATACCTGGGTCTGCTGCTCCCTGTGCTGGTAAGTAGAGAATCTCATTAAGATGATAAATATTTTGCACTTTCAAACAAAGATATGCAAAGACTCTGAATCTTATGGCTACATTTTAAATGACTGACTTCTCTGAGATGTCCTGAGGACACAGCTATCTTAACATCAAGACATCTGGAGAACATTAGCCTAAAACTATATTTGCTTTAGCATTCAAGCAAAGTCATTCACAGACCAGATATACTAAATTACTGGAACTCCCTTCACAACATAATGCCAGTCATCTAACGTAACCAATTGCTTTCTGTCTTTCTAGATGTGATTATTATAGCTTATTATCTATTGTACCCTCTCTAACAGAAACAAGGATGACTCCAGTAAATCCCATTCATTTATAATTACAGTGACCATACATCCCAGTTTGGCCAGGACAGTCCCAGATTTTGTAGGCCGCCCCAGCCGGTTGGTGAATATGGAAACAGAAGTCCTAAACTGGCACCACTCCACCTGTACTGCCCAGCCCAGCTGCCCCTGAACACTGGCTGGAGGTGGGGGGCTGGCTGGGCATCGCTCCTTTTGCCTGGTGCAGGGTTAGGCTGGGGCAAGGTAGGGTCGGATGAGAGTGCTGCTGTGAGCACAGGCTGCTCATGTGCACACACGCGTGAATGCAGCTTCCTAGGTGAACTTGTATTTTGGCACCTTTTGGTGCCCTCCTGAGTAGCAGCTGGGGCAGGGATCTGCTAGGGGGTGAGGGAGGGAGGAATCCCAGATCTATATCGTCACCCTATTTACAACCTAAGGCAACCCTGGCAAGTTTAAAGGCTGTGAATATGTAGTGCAGAATGCAGCATTATCACTTAATCAACTTCTACACTAGTTAAGGCACGCTAGTGTAACATTACACGGGCAAGATTTGCACCAATATACATCTGCACTACAGTTCAGCAAGGAACGGATTCAGAGTTTAATACATCTTCAAGTCTTTGAAGAGGGTAAATTTAAAACATATGTACAGCCCATAACCAACATCCTAATGTTTTCAGTAGTCACCTTACCAAATCAAAATCAAACAAAATCAAAGCTGAATTTGAAACCAGCATAGCAAACATCTTTCAGACTCTTTTCTGAGAGTAAATAGTAGCCCCCCCGCCCCAAGCACTTGGCACTCGAACAATGAACATTATATAAATAATCATTCTGGTTCCATGAACAGGTGGATCTTGTAGGGGTCCCCAGACTCCACAGTTACTTAGGATTTGCCTCATTCTTTGCTGGGATAGCAGCCATCGCTGGACCTCCTATAGCAGGTAATACGTGAGGAATATTTTCTCTTCATCCTCTTGATAGATCATATTCTTAGTTCCTCTGGGTGCACCTCAGTGCTGGAGTGAAGTCTAAGATCTAAACTGAAAGGTTCTCTTAATGACAGCTTTTTTTTAATCTGAAAGAAAAAACTAATTCCTTACAAAAAGCTGTAGCAGTTTCACAAATGAATAGGAAATTAATTAATAAAACTCAAACCATAATTATGCCCTGCTCATAGCTTCAGCTTAGCCTTTGTTACAGTTGAGCTTAATGCAAAAAAGATTTGAAAAAAGGGAGTGCAGTGAGCCTAATACTAGGAAGAGCAGTTATTTCTCAAAGAGCAGAGACTCTGAAGTGAAAGAGGTAGTTTAAGTGGTTACCTCCTATCTCGAGCAGAGTTAGAATTCATACTGCTAAATAAAAGTAATCACTTACCTGATTTAGGCGCAAGCATAAGAAATCAAAACTTGCTGTCCGCTCCACCATCCCCACTTCCAAAAAACAGAGGTGTGGGCCTTACTTTAATGCATTTTGGTTGATGTACCAATTAATTCAAGCTCAAGTGGTTCTTTGTTCTCACAGACTGAAAAATCTGCATTCTGCTTTGGATGCTTCTACCCAGGACAAAGCCTGTCCTCTCACTGAAGCTTTAATCTTACCTTCATACCTGAAAACATGATCAAACTCTTCTGCTATTCCCAAACTGCTGCAAAGTTGAACATCGGGGGATAAATGCTATCCTGTTACTGTATTAAGAATACAAGATAAAAAAGTGCCAACAGTTTCTTTTATGTGCTCCACTCCATTGATCAGCTCTTTCTTGCCTGGTTAAACACTTTGTTCTCAATCTGCCTTGTGTTTTACTAAGAGCACTACACTATAATGTTTTACTAGCATACTAATGTATGCCACATTGGTTAGCACTGTGAAAGTCATGCCCCTAACAGGCATAGCTGTACCAACAAAACCCCCTACTACATGTAACTTATATCAGCAAGTTCACTAGTATTACAAAGTATACTGTTCAAAGAAATGACTTAGTTATACTGGCTAAAGAACTCCTTTTGCCAATATCAGCTGCATAAAAAAAGCTATATTGGTATAATTATTCTAATAAGGCTTTTTGTAAAATTAAGAGAACGCTTAGCAATTTATATGCATATTTCTGTATTTCCTCCTTTTTAATGTACATCATACCTGACAATATTTACTGCACCTTTTAATTATTTGTAATCTCTCCCCTTTACAAGATTTTTTTTTTTTTAATCCTGAAGCCTCTACTAGTCAACATATTCACTTTTTTGACTTTGTATCTATAATCAGGCTTTTGCTTAAAGCTGGGGTCCAACGTGCATCAAGTGTGCCACAGGCAGCATGTGCAGCCACTTCTTTTGGCACTGAGCAGATCCTACAGGGAGCAGGGAGAACAAAACATAGGGAAAGGCTGGGAGAGCAGTGCAATGGATCAGGTAGGGGACGGGGACTGGTGTAGAACTTGCCGAGAGGGCAGGGCTTACCTTGTGACATACCAGAAAGTTTAGCCCTCGGTGGCTTAAAGCATTAGATTTACAGACCTGGCAATCAAAGGTCATGGACAGCTGTTAGATTTGTAGCACTATAAAAGTGCCACACAACTATGAAGCACTAAAAAGTGTAGCGCAATAGGCACAGATGTGCACAGCCCCCTGGCTGCAGCACTACAAAGTCACTGTGAAAGCAGTCAGTGGCATGTTCTCCAGCCAGGGAGTCATAGGGGGCTGCTGAGGCCTGTAGGTCTGCTCCCTCTCCACCGCAGGGGAAGGAGAGCCTGTCAGTGAGCCTGCCACCCCTCCAGCCCTGGGCTGTGGCAAGCAGCGCTGCAGCCACCATTCCCAGCAGGACTGCAGCTCTGCTTGACACAGGTGAGCCCAAGCCCAGGTTTGGTCCCGCAGTTACTGACAACCTGGTCCCAAAAGGGAAGGATCACAGGGCTACACAGAGTAACTGTCAACCACACCCCTTCCTCCCTTACAAGGGGAGGAGTGGAGCATTGCAGGATGCTGGGGGAGCAAAAGATGTCCTACAGAGCTACCGTGCACTGTACAAATATTGTGTGTAGCATTACAAGGGAGGTCCTGCTTCATCCAGGAATTTGTCATGCTTCCGTGTTTGCTGTGCTTTAGGGTGCATGAACACCTATTCCCTCCACTTCTGTAGTGCTACAAGAGCATACGTAGCCTTACAAATGTAATGTCTGTCCTTGGCCAAACTCTTGTCAAAATAAGTGGGATGGGAGAACCAGAAATAGGAGACAATGAAACCAGCAAGACTATTGAAGCAGCCTCATTTTTCCAACCCCTTCCATTACGCATGTCACTTTCTCCCAGATGGGAAAACAAGATGGGAAAGTCCATGCGATACCATTGTACCCTGGACACAAAATGCTCCAAAAGAAACTTTACAATATTCTCATTCAAATCCAGCTGCATAAGCCAGAAACTTGCACATGCTGGAAGTTAATCAATAAGTCAATGTTTGCAGAAGCATTTGCTCCTAGCAGAGCACTTTAAAAAGTTAACTAAAGAAAAAGAGTAAATTACTACTACTATTAGAGGTAGCTCCTGAAGTTTGTCCTTTGACTGGATTAGATGAACCACCCCTAACAAACTGAGTATTTCTAAACCTAAGGCAGACTTTAAATAAAAAGAAAAAAAAAAGTCCACCAGCTCAAACTATTCTCTATGTTACATGGTTTAGAGATGTTACGGTCCATAGTCCATACATTAAAAACACAACAACAACAAAATACCCATTGAAAATATATAACCAGGAAAAAAATGTTCCTTAGTAAGTCTGGCTCCTCCGTTATTGCTTTATGGTCAAGTCCTCTGTAACTGGCTAGACTTCCAGGGCTTCAAAGGTTTGAAGGCTCAGTGGCCAGTGGTGCCCACTTACCTGCTGATCCTGTAAAGAGACAGCTGCTGGATGCTGCTTTGATTTTCTGGAAAAGAAAGACAAACATTTAAGACAAAGAGAAAAAGCTTCACAGAAAAACTACAAACTAGATAGCAGCATTTTTTTCCATATCAGTTATAGCCAAAAGTAAGGAGACAGTTTGTAGAAAATGTTCTCTGAGCACTGTAACAGCATACAGGAAACCCTAGTTCCCTCAGTGGGGAAAAAGGAACTGAAAGACCAGTACTAACGCCTGTACTTTCAAATGCAGCATAGGCATGTCCTGAAAAAACTTCAAAATGTTTCCTTGTAGACCAAGGATTTACCAACATTATTTACAGGGACCCTGCTTTTCAGAATTTTGCACTGAAAAAAAAAAAAAAAAAAAATCCACCCTCCCTCCCCCCACAAATAAGAGAGCAGAGAGCCCATTAAGACATCTCTCCGATCCAAGTCTCTCAACATTATTTGCTTAAGAAACCTGATGTGAAAGCTGGTACAGGAAGTAAGTGCTATCTACTGGTACACTCTGAACACAGATGAAGGGAAAGTCAGATTATCAAGTATCTTAAATAGTCATACCTGCTTGTCTATCCATAACCCAAGCCATCTCAAATTTTTTGGACTTGAGGCCTCTAAAACTAGTGTGAATTGAGCAGTGCCCAATTTCAAACACTAACTTGTATACTACTGCTTGCTTCCGGGGGGGGGAGACTGTCCAGGCAGAAGCAAACCTGAGCTTGCGCTTATCTGCTTATCTTCTCACACTTCATGACAAAGCTCAATGACACCCTAAGGTTCTGTAGCATCCTGGCTGAGACTCACTAAGCTAGACTCTCTCCATCATGTAGTTGACAGAAACAGGAGCAGTTACGACACCACTGCTGCATATTTCTTCCCAACCTACCTATGGGCAGAAAGGTATGAGAGGAGACTGGGATTAAATCTACGGTACGGTCACCTACTCTGGCTATCTTCAAAAAACGTCTGGATGCTCACCTTGCTGGGGTCATCTGACCCCAGCAATCTTTCCTGCCCAAGCGCAGGGGGGCTAGACCTGATGATCTTAAGGGGTCCTTTCCAGCCCCTAACATTATGAATCCTGCAAGCACTTTTTGCATGCAAGCAGTCAGTTTGTTAATGAGACTATACACATGTGGTCGTAGAGTCTACCTGTGGGTTATCTTCCCTCTATTTTAAATAGCAAAGATATAATCGAATGTCTCCTATGTGTCTAGTGGACACAATTATCTCTCTCCATTTTCTGGCCAAAGGAAGCCTACAAAACTCATAAGTACTTAAGGGTCTGTTGTAAACATTCTGTAGTAAAAAGGTTTGTGGAAGAGAAGAGGAAAACTAAAGAGAATTTATGAAGGATTCCTTGGTAAGGTTCCATCTTTTCTTTTCCTTGTACGTTCCAAAATGAGGTCCTAGAAGGCTTTTCCTGGGTGAGAAGTCCAGCAGCTTTAATAACTGAATTGTTATATCTTCTCCAGGTTGGCTGTACGATTACACGCAGACATATGCCTGCTCCTTCCTCTTTGCTGGAACCTGTGCTCTCATTTCACCCATTTCCTTCTTCTTTGTGCCTCTGGCCCAGAAATGGAAGCTAAAAAAAGAAGATGGTTTGAGCATAATTACAGCTTAGCTGAAGAAGTTTTGCTGCAGTTGGGACGGGACAGTTTGGCTTGTGTACAATAAGAAAGTGAACATTAGGAGGCGTTCTTCACCAAGTAATAAAAAGACACCAAGATTAAAGAGAAGTGCTGTGTTTGAAGACAGAGACTCAATTTAACTTACTCTGCTTAAATGTTATTGCTTCATGCAACTAAAGTGGACTGAGTTAGTTTTAAGTTTTACTCAAAACATCCAGGTGAACATGCATTTCAGTCATTTTTTGGCTCCTAAAATATCCTGTTTGGTAGGAAGCCTAGTTGTCTTTTATTAACTTTACTGCTTCAGTTTTTTGCAAACATGTAATACATTTAAACATCATTAGTCAGAGCCTTCGTTTTAGAAAAATCATTTCCATTTCTTCAGCTCACATAACCAGTGATTTTAGCCTAAACAGTAAAAAACAGACTCACTTTCAGGATAAAGAACTGTGATCTTCAGAGGTGCTGTAACAGAACTTCTTGCTTATGAGGTGTATGCATCTGGAACAATGATCAAGAAAAAGCAGAGGAAGTACTAAAAAAAAAAAAAAAGATGAAGCAATTTCAAAGAAACTGAAACAAAATAACTGTTTTCAACAACAAAGGAACAGTACCATGGCTGCTAAAATACAACCTACTAATAGCTCCCAACTACAGGTCATGTTGCATCTATCATTGCATATAGAATCGTGTAACCAAAAGCACTGCTAATTAAAAATATACTAAGATAAAGTAAGCTGGTGTTTAGTCTTCCATTCATTCAGTGAGCTACAATTATATGATGTACTTTTTCATTAAGGAAGTCATGCAGCTCAAATGTGCGTTTGAAAAAAATTGGGAAAAGAAATAAAACTGTAAAAGAGATCACCCCTTCAAGTAAGGAGAACAAGGAAACCAAAACCAACTCTTTTTTTCTAGTTCAATAAGTCGGCGCTACCATATAAGTCAGAAAAGGGCAAGTACACCAGGTGAGATGGTTTTTTGTTTTTAGACGTATTATATTAGGGCTTTAAAAGCAAAGACTGAGGCCTCGATGTGCCACGCACTCTAAATACAAGAAAACCCTGCTCCAAAGTTTTTGCTGTCAACCTAGAACAATGAGCAGGCAAACAAAGGTACAAGACCGGTACACCAGGCAAGCTAACTCCTGTTCCAAGCATGTCACGTGATAGAAGACTTAACAGCTCTCGAGACACGCATCAATGCTCTTCTTCATCATACTCACTCTCCTCCACAACCCACGTTCAAGTGACTGGGTCATGCATTATATATTGGAATACTAACAAGAGATTTGACATGTCTGTAAATGCAGTTTCAAAGACAAGGCCAAAAAAATTCATGTCACCTCATTTACTCAGACCTACATATTAAGTCGGTCTACTGAGGTAGCATAATTTTTTACTTGTTCTAGACAGTGTGCTCAGTATGTGGGAAATAGGATTTTTCTTCCTACTTCTTAGTTATCAGTTTGCAACCCTTTTCCATATTTGCGAGAGTTAACATTTGAGCCAATTTATGCCCAAAATATTTCCTGTATTTAAAGTCAAATGCTTGGCCATAACATTAACAGTTTCATTCAGCATCCATTCTTTACATTTAGCTGGACACATCTGACACCATAAGAAAGCAGAAGCATGAAAATGTTTAAAGTCACCTCTGAAGGGAAAAATCCTCTTACGGATGCTTTGGTTTTCCTCACACTACACTGGTTTCATGCCTTATCACCAACTATTTGAAACCTATTAAATGGATGTAGAATATACAGCAATTTTAAGCTGCAACCATTTCAGTGAGTAGCACCAAGCATTTTAGAAAATGACAAAAAATTATTTCCATTACAAAAATGTTCTTTTAAAAAGGTCAGTGGTTATTTCAAGCATGAAAGCAAGAGTGAGTGAGTGTTTACATTACATACTTTTCTGTATCTTCCTCCCAAGGTAAACACACAATCAAATCATATAATATTTATATTTAGATATAAATATAGCTTTATTAAAGAACCCAAGGCAGTGTTGTAGGTAACAAATGAACTAAAAGGCAATCAGCCAAGTTCTGCAGTCGTGTAACAAAATAATTTCAAAACAGCTGTGCCTGCTCATACCAGGAGAGAATTTAGGCCTTAAATCTGCAGCATTTGGGAAATGTGCAATTTTTCCAAGGTCTATTCTAAGCACTCACATCTTCAATGATGAGATCTACAGGCAATGAGCATTTCCAGAAGTCAGTCCATTCAATTTCCAGATGTAGCATCAGATGTTGCACTCTGATTTGATGAGGTCAAGTCAGTCTTAAACCCATGACAGGAACAAATAATTAAGCTTCTAGCACAGGGGTCAGCACCCTATGGACTAGATCTGGCCTGCAAAGAGGTCCAATCCAGCACAGGGAACTAGTGGCACAGAACTGCGTTATGCCATGCACCTTCTGTTCTTCCAGTATATCTGTGCTACCCTTGCTGCAGAGATCAGATATGTGCAGCAAGGTGAACGCAGCCAGCCAACTGCTCTGGGGGTGCGAAGGCAGCCAAATCAGAAGCTCTGGCCTAAGCCAAAGAAAGGCTGCTGGCCACTGATCTAGCAGGTCATCTTTCAACTGAAAGTGGCTCTTATAAATAACATGCTTCTAAAAAATGAGACCCCTCAAGATCTCAAACATGATAGCATAACTCTTTTAAAAAAAGAAAAGAATAGGTACTTTTGTCTTAGGCAACTTGTTCATTCTGAACGCTTTGCCAAGCTAGTAAAAAAAAAAAAAAAAAAGAAAAAAGAAAAAGGAGTATCATGCTAGCATGTTCTTGTGAGGGCACAGAATCTATTGAAAAACACACACTTCTGCTAGTATAATTTATTTCTGCCCCCATGCCCTGAAAAAAACCACAAACCATACCAGCAAAAGCATACAGATCTGCTAACACAGATGCAGCTCCACTTAGGCTTTTGTAAATTAGACCTGGCCTCCTGTTATCCAAAGCATTTGTCTTTTCAAAGCCCCTGGACTTCTGTAGATCTAAAAATGACACATTAGAACATTTTAAAGTGCCCTTATAGTAGAGCTACCCATCTTGGTCCAGGCTTGGACCCGAGGACCAGTTTGGGTGGAAAGCACCTAAACTATGTCCCTACATTACAGTTCAGTGCCACAGACCCAAAGCTATACCCATGCAATTTAAATGGTCATATCGTCATTTTCCAGCCAACTTGACCTACCCCAAAATGATCAACTGTAATTCCATCCAGGAAGAGCACACACCAACTGCTGAAACTTCCTTAGTCTGACGAAGGGTTTTTGGACTTGAAAGCTTGCTTAATAACTATTCTCCAACTATTTGGGTTGGTCTAATAAAAGATATCAAATTCACCCAAGGAACCTTGTCTGCCAACTGTAATACATGCATTCCTAAATCTAATAACCATGTCACAAATTTTAGGGTCACCTAGGCAAACAACTGAATTCTGATTTCTGCTGCTCTTCCTCCTCACGTCTAAATAAAATCCACTCCAATTAATGATTGCGGGGTTCCCCTAACACAGTGGTTCTCAACTGGGGTGTTGCGAGACTCTCTTAGGAGTGCCACAGCACAGGTGCTGTCACCAGGTAAAGCTGCTCCCTGTGCCTTGCATGCAGCAAGACCATGAAGGGCCAAATCAAGGGATGGCACTCCTGCCTGCATTAGAGTTAGGTGATAAACACTTGTCCAGGAAACACAGGCACACAGGGCAGTTTTACCAGGTGGCAGCTGTTTCTCCAGGCTGTTACACAGCTGCTGCAAGGCAGTCTGCAGGGAGCCAATCCCAGCAACAGCAGCTACTGCCACCGTTAGGTAAGGCCACCCTATGCTTGCCCTCACTACCTCCTCTCTTCCCCCTGACCCTCTCTCTTCCCCTCCCTCTCACCCCAACAGCTCTCAGGTGCTTGGCGCAACACCCCCATTCCCATCATCCAACCAACCATCTTCCAATACCCTTTTCCAATCTGGCTCTATACACAGGGCAACTTCACCCAGCTGTGACAACAGGAGCACCCTGGCTGAGCACCATCGAAGTAAGCCGAAGAAGTATAACAGTGGTGGTCACCTAGAAGGCTGCCAAATTCTGAAGTTATGGAGAGGTGCCCTGAATCTAAAAAGGTTGAGAACTTCTGATGTAACCCAGTAAAACTTGCCGTCACTTGAGCCACTCTGTTCCTTACTCCTTTCCTTTGAGAGAAACAGCAGAGAGTCCATTTTCTCTCATCTTTCCTAGTCTCTACTGGTATCTATGCCACTATTTCCTTCCTGCTGTTTTCCTTTTCTACAAAAGAACTCTTGATAGTTTTCTGGGGGAGTCCGATAACAAAATGATAAGTGGCTCAGAGGCTTTTCTATGGCTCTCTCCCAAGGTAAACACCACTGACTCTTACTCTAGCTCTTGTCCAAACAGAAGTTTTGCCCACATTAAGTAGGTTTTCCAGGCCCAAACCAGACAAAAATATTCCATCATATACCCAGTAACCGCCAGCATTATTTTTAAAAAATCCCTTAAGGCAGTGTTTTTTTATAAAATGAACCTTCTCCCCAGCTGCAGTGTATGAACCCATGTTTAATAGGCCTAATATTTGAGAAGATCCTTAAAACTATTTTTAGGGGATGGGGAAGGACATTTAGTAAAATTCAGACTCCCATTAAGTTTAGCTTTGCACTCATATCCCAACAAGGTTAAGTATAGACTGTTCTCTCCCTGTTTTTGGTTGATAACAAATATAATGCTGTTAAGAATACAACACTAAGAGTCCTAGAAACAAAAGTTGGCTATTAATTTGTAAATAAATCATAAAGATGGTATCAAGAATGCAAGCCTCCCAATAGGCACTCAGCACCCCTGGCCTCAAAGCACCACCTCACAAACGGGTGAAGACTTAACTTTCCTAACTTTAACGAAAGCCAATGAACACCTTTGATGCGAGCTCCTCTCCCACTAGTAGCTGGGCTGAGACCTTCCATCTCAATGTTAGAAAAAACCTAATGTCAATCCTTGCATCCCAGAAAAAATGTTAATGGTGGTTATGCAGGTGTGCAAATGAATTTAAAGACTTGGTGCAATACTTTAGGCTGAGTTTCAATCCAAAACTCTAGGAGCCTGCAGCTACACAAAGCATTTATGATGAAGATCAAGCCTAAGCCAAAGTAGGTTCCCTGCATACAGATACCACCCTCTTGAGTAAAGAAGCAAGTCTCAAGGGAACAGTACCTACATCTTCAGATTAAGTGCTTTGTTCAGCTGCAGCATCCCCCCTGGACCTCCTTCTACTAAACAAGATGGATGTAGCAGCTGTACAGAAGTACCCACAGGATTGGGTTGGTGCTCTGTCTTTTACAATTCACCTGGTATTTGCAGAGTAGCTATGGGACAACAGTGAAACAAGACACTGAAAGGTAAATACCACACTAAAAGGCAGTCAGACTCAGGATGGCAAAACTCATTGGGCACAGCTACACAAGATGCTTTACTGTGCAGCAGAATAATTTGATGCACAATAAAGCGTCACCATCTACACATGGTGACAGCAATTAGGGCGCAGTAGACTAATTTTCTGCACTACCAGATGGATACCACTTGTATCTGATGGGACTAGCAGCACGGTAAATTACCACGCTTAAACACACATGTAGATGGTAACATCAGAATTAGTTTACTCGGCTCTTTAACTGCACATGCAGATGTGCCCACTAGGGTGAAAATCATTTTGAAAATGAAAAAGCAGCTCAAATGAATTAAGCAGCCAATTCCTCTTGAAGTCTGATGGGCTCCCAAACACCCCTTAGCTCCTTCAAAAATCCCAGCTTTGCTAGACTTAATTAATAAAAATTAATAAATATGCAAAAAGAACTTCCTTTTGTTTTAGGCGAAGGGGGCTGTTTTATTTTTTGTGAATTTCGGTAGCACAAGATTTAAGAGGAAAGACTGATCAAAATAAAACTCAGGATCTGTCCAACAAAAGAGTCTAGAGAATAATGTTCCGATTAAGAATTACCTGCTGCTGGCTTTCAGACTACTCAGTATGGTATCTTAAGACTCAATAGACAAATTTCAGTCAATTTAACCGCTACATGGCTAAAACACATTATATAAAAGTTACGGAAAGAGCTATTTCTTGTGATTAAATTTAGTGGGTCATATTTGCATTAATAATTTTAGTGCTCATGAAGCACGCTCACAGACAACTCAAAAAACTGCAAGACATTTATCCAGTAATCAAAGGTAATTGAAGTTTCCTCACACTTCCCTAACTGCAGGCACTTCTCCTAATAGAGCTTACTTGAGTCGCCTCAGAAAAGGGAGAGCAGAATTCTCACCACTGCCCATCTGATATCGTGGCCTTATTGCAGCTAAAACTGCAAATGAGGGCCAACCGTGATTGACAGGTGCCCACAAAAATCATAAAGTTGGATCAAGTCCAACTTATTTAACACAGGTCACCATCAAAAACTCTTACAAAAACAAATTTTCACTCAGATCTTATTGGCTTTGTTGCTACAGAAATAGAGGTAAAATTTTGAAAAAAGAGAATGAGCTCATATTTTAAATCCTTATCTTATATATTTGATGAGCCAGTGCCTGTTTTGTACAACAGCAGAAATCATCATAAATGCATGGGACTCTGACTTGCAGTTGGAAGCTTTCAGTTTCTCCTTATCTGTGGGAATTTACACTGGATCATCAAAAGTCAAAGTAAAGGTGTGAAAATATTTTCACACTACACAAAATAAGCTTTGTCCCTGCCTTGTATTTTGCAGACTTTGCCTATTTTTCTGGGGGGAAAGTCTCTAATGATCAAGAGTAAGAACTTCATGTTATCACTGTTAGATGCCACCTGTGTAAGCGCCAAGGCCTTGTGTACCCAGAATATTGACCACAGTAGCTATTTTAAGATAAGTTACTATTCTAAAACAAAGCAACTCATTTTGCAATAGAGTCTACACGCAGCTGTTCCAAAATAACATTCTGAAATCATTTCCCCATGTAGACAATAAACTATTTGTGAAACTAGCTAGAGAATTAAAACCCACCTAAAGGCAACATAGCCAAGCAGTTTGAACACAGCAGTTGAGTCACAGACTCTTCACTTTAGTTCCAACTCTGCTAACGGCCAGCTATAGCATTAGACAATTAACTTCACCCCCGTGCCCATTTTCCTATTTATAAAATGGGGTTAAATAGGATTCAGTGCGCTAGGAAATATAATGCATCAAATAGGATGCTCATTAGTTATGAGAAATAAAGCATCCTTAAACTTCACCTATTTTTAAAGAGCAAAAAAGGAGTTAGCTACATTGGTCTGAAGCCACACAGAAAGGGTAGAGGTGCACCTTGTATGCTAACTGAACGAGTTATGTCTAAGCTTTCATGAGCAACAGCTCACAAAATAAGAGTGTGCGTATTTAAGAACAATTGCACCTTTTAGTGTATATTGCACAGTAGTGCTTTTTTGGCTGAAGGTGCATCATAAACACACCCCAGGGGAAAAGAACTACACCCCAAATAAACTGAGTGACAATCTGTGCTTACTGAAATTACATAACATGAAAAACAGAACTCTTTTCAAAAGTTTAGTTTACAGCATGATTTAAAAGCCTTGCAGATGAAAAGTGGGGGTTTTTTAAGTGCCAGTTTAACTAGTTTTCCAATGATGTCCACATGAGTTCTATCACTGTGCTCAACAGGAGCAGGCCACTTGAAAACCCTAAGAGTTTTAATTCAGGTTATTACAGGACTACAGATTGACACTGCCCTAACAAAGTTTCTGAACTAGTTACTACTCCATTAATTTACTCTTGTGGAGCATAAAGAATTATTATTATTATTTTAGTCTATGGGTAAAGTTTTCAAAAATAAGAGACTGAAGAGTCAGTGCCACTTTGGAACTTTGGATCACCCAGTGGCCTAGAAGAGCAGGGGCAAAGTGTCCCCTCCTACTGCTCAATAGAAAGGCCCTCTAACACAACTGACTGGTACAGAAAAGGGATTTCCCTATTTTTCAAGTATTAACAAGGCAGCGAAACAAAAATTCCCATGGATCCAAAGGACCTCATTTTAGATGTTAAAGGTTCACTAAATACCATGAATGTTTTGGCACAGGCTAGTCAAGGAAGTTGCTCCTCTAATCCAACTGTTTGACATAAGGAAGATCAAAGATTTGTTAGAAAGTATCTGATGGTTAAGAATAGACTGGTAATATCCTTCCCAATTTCTTTTGAAGTCAATTTTAGAGTTAGTGGATAGTGTGTGTTTGGCAGACATAAAAATAATGTGTTTTATGCACTGATCCACCCAATGGGTACAGTGCAGGAAACAACAATATAAGTTTACATGTACACTGCTCCAGTAAGTTGTCTCAACTATAATAGTTCTCTTGCAGGGTCAAGAGATTTACTCTCTCATGGAGCACCCCTCTGTCAAGCCTGAAACCAAGGGGTCCAGCACACTGCACTAAGGCTCCCTTATTCTTTTGCATACAGACCTGAACATTTTTTTATTTTTATTTTTTTAATCACAAACCACAAGCAAGTAGCTTGTTTAGCCAAGGAAAAACCTCATAAACATTCATAATACAACCGTCTGTACACAGACCTTGCTAATGCTTAAACACTTATTTCCAGATCTTCACAACAGCTCTTGAAAACCACAGCCTATTCAAAGTTAGGATTTCAAGCACCAGAAATCATCCTGGCACCTTAACTATGACACTGATGTAGGCCAGTTCAGAGTAGAAGTAAGTTCTGTCTTCCTATCTGATGCGATTTGCGTATAAAGCTAACAAACGAAGAGGAAGGTATAGACTTAACATGAAACGCCTGAAAGCTCATTTGTTAAAAGATGCAGCTCCCATAAGGAAGAAAGCAATTAAAAAATACCATGGAAGCAGAATTTCTGGATTACACTATAAATAGGATAACAGATACATCTTAGTATTAATTTAGATAACACTGCCAGTATGCCACGTACCTCAAACCTGTTATAGTACCTGGTCACAGAATCACACTGGTATTGAAATTGCTCCAAAATCAAATAAAAAAAAAAAAAATCTACAGAATGAGGCTGATCTTATATTCATATTAATACTAGACTTTGAGCATATCTAATTCTCCAGCTATGTGTGTATTACTTAAATGCAAAAAACACCACTTAGGTAAACACCACACAAGGTAGTACCAGGGTCTGTACTGCCTGCTTCCAAATCCAATCCCCAGATAATATTCTATTGAACGAGGGCATTTCCAACATAAACAGAGGATGAAAACACTTAAACTTCATAAAGGGCCCAATCAGACTTCTGTTTTCAACCATAAGAATCCCATGCTCCAACAGCAGTTGGGTTGGGTCCTCCATTGGCTTATATTCATAAGAAAAAGTTACATTGTCCCCCTTTATCAAGCTCAGGTTATCGGCTAACCTACAGTTAAAAGAGCAAGCCAAAAACATTTCTCACTTACTCCCCATCCCCTAACTCAGCCAAAATACTTGCTTATTCACCACACTGAGACGTGGGACAGAGATAAATTAATGCCCAAGATAGAATTTCTTGCCATTTTATAATAAAATAGCTGCACAACCTAAGAACAACAGAACCCCTGCTGATATCAGTGGTAAGCAGAATTTGTGCAGGTCTAAGAGAAGACTGACATTTTAACTTATTTACAATGCAGCCACAGCAGACAACAGCACAATACCAAAGTGTGGGTGTGAATTCAAACAACCAATTCCCCATCCATTTAGCTAGAATCAAGTTTACACTAAAGTGCAGTTTTAATTAAATGGTTCACCTTATCAAACAATTTTCCCATTTAGATTTTATCTGGAGTCCCATTAGCCAAATTATTTGTATCATCATCCTTTACAACGATTAATTTTAACAAAAATGTACAGTTACCTGGAAGTTTAGGTGTCCCTCTAACCAATCCAGAGGGGCTGACCAATCCTGTGAAGAAATAACTCACCATTACAGAGCAGCCATAGGAGAATTACCCTGAGCCACATACCAAAAATTAAGATTACATTTAAACACAGAAAGAGTGGAACAGTCTCCTAGCAAGATTTACACTTAATGGGACTTCTTATGGACTAGCCCCAAAAAGGTACTATGCTGCATTTGCAAGGAAGTTCCAACCTCTTATGGCCAAAGGGCATGAATAAACCCAATCACCCAGACCTACCCATCCAGACTTCCTGCCCAACCATACAACCATTTTCTTGTTGATCCCCAGTTGTTTGGGTAACAATAGCACACCCTCATCGCTCTTGCTGGGATTGGAAACCCAGCCAGGTGAACTCAGTGCCAAGGAGGCTTCAGACATACCTCCCATTTATCATACTACTGCAATCCCAAAGTCTATGTACATTCAATACAATACAATTGAACTTAAATACCAGATTTAAGATCGGCAAGGTTGAAGATGAAAGAGTAAAAATAGCTCAGACCATAATAAACACAAAACTTCTCAGGAGAAAACTCAAGCCCCAGTTTGAGTGCATCTGCTCTAGACCACTTGCTTATAAGATTAACCCCATGTTTATTATACCATTATCCCATGAACAGAATAGACAAATCAGCTGGTCTAATTGTCTTGTTCTCACTATGCACACGTACATTCAAAGTTTAAGCAGTGTTCAGCGTTGTTAGTATTAACTCAAGCATTATGTGCAAGCTAAGTGACAGCTCTCCGGTTTGCCAAGAAAACCTGCCATTTTACTCATAGGACCAGCATCTGGCATTCCTAATTGCTAGAGGGAACTTGCAACCTCTTAACAGGAACCTGTAGGACCAAACTAAAAAAGGAACATTAAGTGGCACTGAAGAGTTCAGTCCAGCCCTCAGGTTGGTGGTCCTGATGCTCTGCTTGGGATGAATGCATTAGTAAGAGGTTAGTATTCAGCCGCAGGGCAGCAGGTATCAAAGAACAAGGTTAAAACAAAACCATTTTCCTATACATCATGATTTAGTCTGCCCTCTTAAAACCCCCTTACCTGTTTATAAGATTTATACAGCTGTTTGCCACGGGAACAGACACCTTGCAGAACACAATCGTGGCTTCCTTGGTTGAGAAGCACCTGTTGCCTAGCAATCATCCTGCACGGATACAGGACAGCACTAGGGTTCTTTATCCACAGTAGCTTAAGTATTTCAAGGCAACCAGGGCAAGCTTGCATTTCAAGGTGTCTTCATCTGCATGTCAGACAGCGACTAGTTAATTCTAACAAAGACTGGCAAACATAATGCGAGAGGTTTCTGAAGCCAACGATGCAGCTGTGTTAGCTTCCTCTTGAGCTCTGGTGTTGTCAAATACGCCCCGAAGTCTCCTGCAGCAGACATGGAGTTGTACTCCTGTACTGGCACAGCCTTCCACAGCTCAGGAGCCCCCATACAGGATAATGCAGGAACTACAGCACACAATTTTTCAAGGATGACTCCATTTTTTCCTCTCACAATCTGTACTATAAATGAGGCAACTGCAAGCAAACATGCAGTCGTACCTACGAAACGGTCAGGGTGCATGCACATCCGAGGCGTGTGGAACATTTGCTTCAAAACCGGTCAAAATAAGGCACTGATACCAACGCGAGCGTTTTAAATTACAAACTCTAGCTCTCAGGAACTCTTCATCCATTCAGAACTAAACCCATCACTGCATAACTCTGGTGAAAAGCCCCTGGAGACGGAGGAGCTCCTCAAGCATGTCAGGAAAGGTTTTATTAACAGCATTTAACACTTTAAAGGACTCATTTCTGTTTTCTTTTGGCAATTTGGTGCAAAGGTTTACGTGCAAGATTCAAAGCAATTTCAAACTTTCTTCAAATTAAAAAAATCAAAACTAAAGCCAAACAAGTTGGGTGAACAAAATAAATCAGAAACTTAAAATTCAGGAACTCCAGCTCTTCAAACCAGCGAAGCCCCAGACTTGTACACGGTTCTGAGACTTAAGATGCTTTCCCTGCTTCTTGCATGCCAGCATCAGCACCGTTTCCTCGTAAGGATGAGGAGTTAAGCAGCAAGTGACCCCCTTCACTGCAACCAAGGGGGAGCCACAGCAACACCATGAACTAGATCCTTCAGATTTGATACAACAGGCTGGTCGGCATGAAAGTGATGGTCTCCCTGCTTCTTGCTCAAGACCCACAACTATCAGATCAAACATTGAGCAGCAGCAGCAAGTACCCCTCCGCTGCAAACAAAGGGGTCAACGGTTTGTCGTCAATTCACTTCCAGGCAGAAAAACCATTTTCCTCAAAAGAAACAATTTATTTAGAATGAAACAAAATCAGCTCAACTGTGAGCGCATGTTTGAGTGACAGCTACTTTTAAGCTGTGTGAGCCATAAAAAGGGTATTCCTTTAACTTTTCCAGAAATCTTGTGTACACAGCACAAAGCAAAGAGGTCATTTTTTTTTTCCACTTAAAACACGGGCATTGGCATCACAATAGCAGATACACAACTTTTTTTTAAAGCTGCCATTTTAGTAAAATGCACAAATACTAAACAGATAAGCTTTCTTCCATCACGAGGCCCATGTAAATTCCACACAAGCCACAGCTTCTCTTCGCAAAGGTCCATTAGAACTTGGAATCCCATGTTGCCTTCCGCAGTCCACCAGCTTTGCTTGCAGGAGGAAAGAAAATGTTATTCAGTACAAATGTTTACAACTGATTTTCCCCTCCCTACATTATACAGATGAACATAAAGAACTACAAGGCCTTTCTGAATATTCTACTTGGACTTCAAAAAGCACCAATATCACCCACGGGCACAAAACCTTGAAATGAAGTCACCTTCTATGTATAAATGCATAACAAGTAGTGCAGGTTTGTTTGTTTGTTTGGACTGATGTTAAACTAGGCTTACAGGACTAAAGATATTCAATTTTTCTGACAGTTAGTAGAACAGGGCAAAACAAAAACAAAAAAAAACCAACAATGAGAAAAATCAACTGAATGAGTAATAATTCACTTGATTTTCCTCAGAAGACATTTCCTGAAGGCATTTTTTCAATAAAAAACATGAAATGTAGTGTTACATGTTTATCTCTTTTGTTCTCATTTTGCTATTTAAATTTCAACAGGAGGATACAACTCTAATATTTTAGAAGAGTGGCCAAATCAAGGGTGCACCTATTCAAACTTAACTGTTACTATTCAAGCTGTATTTCCAGGCAGTATCCATCATTTTTATAAAACCAGAACTGCATGAAGTTGAAAATCCAATATGGTCTGTTTTGCTTATGCCTTATACAAAGATTATTTCTCCATCAAGTTTATGATTCATCGGGATATATGTCCTTAGTTTTTATTTGTAGAAAGTCATTAAGAATGGGAGGCAAGGGGAAAGAATCCCAAATTCTCAGGAAACACAGCAATGATTTAAGTTTGATTTTTCTTCATTAGAATTAGCAGGCTTCCTACAAGCACTGCTCAACACTGTTTATTTTAGTAGATATGGGAAAGGATAATCCCCAGAAGCTTTCCCCAGTCCTCAGAGGCCTTCAGAACCATTTTGTTCTCCACCTTACTAATACGCAAAGCTCCTCGACTCAGCGACCACAAGCCAGATTGTGCCCTAACAACCCAAGGAACTTGTGTCCTCTCTTCCCTGCCCCCTACAGGAGACTAAATAGGCTGTCTCTATTGGCAAAAAGAGACAGCACACTTATAATTCATTCTTTTTTTAAAAAGAAAAAAATAGTTTAAGACGTATTGCATTTGTCCACGTTGCCCAAATTTCCAATTGCTTCTCTATGATCCTTGCAAGGATGACATTTGCTGTCTAGACCACAAGTACCAATAACTTACAGTTGTTTGAGGTAACCTTGAAATTCATGCTGCAGTGCCAGTGAACAGGACAGCGTACACTAGAGACCCAAGCAAACAATGCTGCTGGCTAGCAGCCAAGTAATTTGTGTAAAGTTTCCAATTTGTAAAAATCTAAAACCTTAACAAAAGTATGAGTCACTTGAGGTTCTTTCCCCAAAGCACAACTATGAAACAATTCAAGAAAAGGAGAGCCCTTTTCCACATTCAGTTCAGTCAAGAAATAAGAACATCTGCTACAGACAGCATTAGAAAAGATGCTGAGGTCTCATTAGAGCCACATAATGCCAAATAGGCATCTGACGTTTCCTAGATCTGTTTTGTTCTATGCAGAAGTAGCATTAAATATGGACTTCTGCTAGTATTCAGCCCTGGCCTAGGAGGTTTAAATGGACAGTTACTCCAATGCTGCGCATTTCCATAGCATAAGACAAAGTGCAGCCAAAAAGAGCTGTATCAGATTTGAGGGCAGCTTGTGGCTAAGTGCTGTGTCCAAAAATGGCACCAGTCAGCTGTTTCACTGTTAGATACCCTTAAAGGGTGTTAAAAATCCTTGCTTACAGAGTAGCAACCACAAATAAACCAGATTTAAAGAAGCAGATAACCCATAAGGAACCAGAAAACCTGGAGTAAGAAATACAGTCTAGCCCGTTCCATATTAGCCTTCAGTACACATACAACTTGGGCTCAAAAGCAGAACCAAAGAACAAGACTGTTTTTGCTTCAAAGGCAAAACTGAAAGTGCACACATGCTGCTCTTTCCAAATGGGATTTTCTCAGTTAGTTGTCAATGAGATTTGCTGATAGACAAACTGTACTTTGACCCCAAGTTTTGTGGGTTTGAAAAACAGGTGTCTACTGCATATTAGAGTAACAAACACTGTCCCTGGCAAATTTTAAGTGTTGAACACAACAAACCTAGTGTTCACAAACCCTAGATACAGTGCTAGTATCTCTCTTGTGAATCCCCAATGACACAAGTAATGGAAGTTGGGTTTTTTGTTTGCTTTTTTAAATCCACACACACGCACACACAACTTAGGGCGATTGGCTCATTTAAGAAAATGATTCTAACTTCTTCTGGCACCAAATACAATGAGGAAACTCATTGTAAATGAAACAAATGTTCAACCTAATACAATGCAATCAGTTACACAGCATCAGTGATTTTACATGCTAACATGCAACATAGACACCTGCTAGAAGAAAACATTCTTTGCAAGAAGGGTGAATATGCTGTATTTCCTACATTATACGAAACATCCGTTATATTACTGGTGCCATTTCCAAAATTCTCATTGTTAATAGTAAGACAAACAGCTGAATTCTGCTATTTATCTATAAGCCTATTAATGTTCATGGTGAAAGACAATCAAGAAGTTCTGCATTTTACCCTCAATAAATATTAGGAGCATTAAATGAGGTTTTCATGTGTTCATTTAACCAAAGAAAAAAACCCCCCCTAAAATATTAAAGTACATATTAAGAGAAAGTACCCCTTTATATATAATAAAGGTGGCACTTGGGATACAAGCTATTCACTTTCATTAGAAAAAACACTGCCCTTAAAAATCCAGTTCTCTGAAAATAGCATTTTAGAACTGTGTGAATTGTGCCTTACAGCCACAACAGCAAGTCTTCTCAGATAGAGGACGTTCTTCTCTAATTGCCAGCCTTGTAGACTGCAATTTGAACCATTAGCTTTCGCCTCACAAATTACTAACACTACAGATCCCTTAACTGGAACCTAGATCTGGAAAAGAATCCAATTCATTTTCCTGGCCTGTGTTGTCTAACCAGGACTAGTTAGTTATCACAGGAATATGGTCCAGGTTCCACAGAGTAAAGTGGTACCCACTGTACATACCCATACTCCTCGATTCTGGCCAATACTCAAGTGGATTTTTTTCTACAATGAGATCTGTAGATCTCTGTAGCAATATTAAAAAATTTATTACCAGAACTTATATTCTCAAGGATTTATGAAGATAACTGGAAAAAAAAAAACATGGAGTTAAATTTTTTGCTGAAGTGAAAATGAACTATATTATTCGAACAAAGTGAACTGCTTTGTTAACATTTTGGAATTCTTTTAATGCTCTACGAAGATGTGTAAAAAGACAAGGCAGTCCAGGCAACTGGAAAAACCTCACATAATGCCCACGGTATTGTACCTGAAAAGTCTTCAGACAGACAGCACTGTCTTTCTATTAACAAAGAGATAAAATAATGATGAGAACTTTCATTTTTCACAGAATTAAAAACCATCTCTGAAGAGAAGCACACTTATTCAGAGTTTGCATTCTGGAACTCGCTGTACCTGCAACTCTTTGAAAAAGGCAGTAAAAACAAAAACAACATATGACTGAAGATGTTCTTAAAGCACCTACTTGTTTCTTGCATACTAGAGTAAGCACAAGACATTCACGGTTTGTAACAAAGTCCTGGCCTATTTACCAAACATTGTTACTGCTACAAACCCAAAGTGCATATATGGGATACAACAAAACTCCAATGAATAGGAGAAATACACCTGTTAAAAGCATACTTTCCTGGCATGCACTTCTGTGGACTGGTTGCAATTCTCAAATTAACACCCAATAAAGAAATTAAAATGTTTTACAGTGTACCACAAGACCTGAAAGACTTCAACCTTGAGACACTGGACCCAAAGTGAAACCATTCAGGCTCCTGACAAAAGGGGTTATTTATGTGAGAGCTGAGGGTCTGAGGCCTTCATAGAATTTCAGACTCAGAACAAGCTGACACCAGTCCACTATCGGGTACGTGGTTCTCTGTTCTAACTACTGAGCACTTTAAAACTGGTCTTTTAGCTTTGTAACTCTAGAGAATGTGTTTTTAAAAGTTATTAAATGAAAAAAGGATGAGTTAAAATTAAAAAAAAAAAAAAAAAAGATTTTTTGTTTTATTTTTCATTTTTTCCCTGTTGGAGCAGGCTTAACTTCCCTGCTACTCTCACTGATAAGGGATCCTCAAAAATATTCTATTCATGCTAATGGCTAAACCTTCCTGGCTTCTAACTTCAGTTTATAGAAAAATGTAGGTACAGAAAAAATGGGCAAGGGGTATTAGCTACAAATAAAGATCTAATTAAAAATAATTGTGAGGCTGGCTAAGGCTGTATCCCATAGCACCTGGCACACGCTGGAAGGGCTGCGTGGAAGAGTAGGCAGGGTTGGGTACAGAGAACGAGGGCTTTAGGATGCACCACGAACAATGATCATGACCAGATAGTCGTCCTGTGATTTGGCCAGAGCTTTGGCCGTGGAGTCCAGGAACTGTTGGGAGAAATCGCAGGGTGGGAAGGCGTGCAGAACCCCGCTGTTCTCCTTGTCTTTGTTGCCTCCTACAGGGAGGCTGATGACCCCAGCAGCCTGCTTTTGCTTTAGATAGGACACCAGATTCCTGAGTGGCCTCTGGGTAGAGGTGGTGGCAGCCTCACTGGCCCCAGATGAGGAGCGGTTGTCTGATGTGCCAGGCACTGCCAGGAGAATGGCATATCCATTGGGACCTGCCACCTTGATGCGGCGAGTGACCTCATCCAGCTTGGGCTGGTCCAAACGAAGACGCTGAGTGATCTTGAGTTGGGCCACTTTGCCACCAGTTGATCCCTCCACCAGAAGACTGCTGGCTACACCGAGGTCTCCCTGAAGCAGGTGCATGTTGGACGGGAAGTTGCTATTCTTCAACAGAAGCATCCCCTGCCAAGCCAGGCACAGTTTGGGGGCCGCAGCAGACTGCGATGTTCCATCCTGCTGTTGCTGCTGCTGCTGCTGCTTTTGGGGTGGGGGTTTGAGCCGGGACCCTCCACCACTGCCCACTTCTGTCGTGCGCTCATCCTTTTTGGCTGGACTCTTGCACTCCTGGGCAGCAACTACCGCTGAGACACGGTGCTTCCTCTCTCTTTCAGCAGAGTTCTTGCGGTCACGCTTCTCACTCTGGCCACGCTCCAGGCTGCCCCTGCGTGACTCCCGAATTGGTGACGGCCGCTCCAGCAGGAGCAAACGGGAGGAACGCTCTGCATCACTAAGGTAACGCTCCCGGGTCACACCAGGATCAGGGCTGCGGTCTGGGGGAGAGGCTGCAGCCAGGCAATGTCGCTTACGGGACGAAGACGAGCGCTCGCTGTCTGGAGAGCGGTCCAAGTGCCGGCCTCCATCCTCAGCCAGTCTCCGTTTCCTGGGTTGGTCCCTGCTACTGCTACCCAACTCCCTCTCCCCTCGGTCTCTCTCCAGGGACCAACCATCCCGCCGACGCTCCAGACTTTCCAGAGGGTCATAGGCAGCTGCTCGATTACTCCTGTCCCGTACAGGGGGTGGCGGAGGCACCCACTCCGCCTCAGGATAAAGGTCTCTGTCCCGGTCTCTGTACAGCAACGGTGGTGTCCTATCCCGGGCACCCCGAAGTGGGTCAGGTGGGGCTCCCCGATGAGCCCCAAATGCAGCTGCCTCTGCCACTAGCTCATAGTGGGCAGGTGGGGGCAAGGGCAGCGGCTGCAGGTATGGCTGCTGGTAGCGATGCTCCGTGTCCGCAAAGTCCACTCGGAGGCGGCGGTCGGGCCCACCCAAAGGGAAACCACGCATGTGGGTGCAGGCAGCCTGTGCCGCATCCAGGCTCTCATACTGGATGTAGGCCCACGAATCACCTTTCCGATAATCAATAGTGCGGATGGTACCAAAACGGTCAAATTCCCTGGCCAAGGCAGCCAGTGGCACCCAGGGCCCCAGGCCCCCCACCCAGAGCCGGGTGGTGGGGGTGGCTTTGCCATACCCGATTTTGATGGGGTTGCGCAGAAGAACTTTGCCCGACATGGCGAGCTTGGCCCTGTGAGCCATGTCCAGGTTCTCAAACTTAAGGAAGCCGTAGGTGCTGGTCTGGCCGCGGCCCGGCCTCTTGATGTCCACCTCCGTGATGACTCCAAACCGGTCGAAGGCGCGCCGCAGGTCCGACTCGCTCACCGTGATGTCCAGGTTGCCCAGGAACAGCGTGCGGTTGGCTCGCTGGTCGTCCTCGGGGCTGATCTCCTCCTCGCCGGCCGCTCCGGCACCCCCTCCTCCTCCTCGGAAGCCGCCGGCGGCCGCCACGCCAGCCACCCGCTCCAGCCCGTACGCTGGCCGCACGCGGGTGTCATAGAAAGCCCCGTAATCCCGTTCCCGCTCCAGCTCGCGGGGCAGCGGGGGCGGCGGCGGCAGGCGGCCCAGGGCGAGCTGCTGCAGGCGGTAGTCTCTGTAGCCCAAACCGCCCCCCCCTCCAGCAGGCGACAAGGCCCTCTGCGTGGCGCCGGCCGCGGGGTGCCGCACAGCGGCAGCCGCAGCCGCCACACCCGCCACCGCGGCCACGTAGGGGGACTCCTTGTCCAGCAGCGCGGGGGAGCGGCTGCCGCGGCGCCGGCCACTCCCGCCGCCGACGTACACGGCCTCGATCTTGAGCGGGCGGTTGTAGAGCACGAGGCGGCCGCGGGCGTGCTTGGCGGCGCGGGCGTCCTCGGGCCGGCGGAAGTTGACGAAGGCCACGCGCTCGTCGGCGGCGCCGGTGCCGGGCGGGAGGCGGCTGATCTTGACGCTCACGTCGCCGAAGCGCTTGAACTCGTGGAAGAGCCCGTCCTCCACCGCCTCGTCGCTCAGCGCCGAGCCCAGCTCGCTGATCTTCAGCGTCTTGTACTCGCCGCCGCCGCCGCCCCCCGACTCGGACGAGGAGGACGAGGGGGGCGGCGCCGCCCGGGACTCCCCCCCGCCGCCGCCACCGCCGCCCCGGCTCCCGCCGCCGCTGCCCCGCGACGACTCGGCGTTCTTGCCGCTGTAGCCGTGGCGGCTACTGCCGCCGCCGCCGGGCGCCGCCCCCGCCTCGTACTCGCGGCTGCCGGCGCGGCCCGCCTTGTCCGGGTGCAGGCCCCGCCGGCCGCTCTCGCCCGAGCCGCCCGCCGCCTTGCCGCCGCCGTTGCTGCCGCCCGCGCCGGAGCCGCTCGGCTTCTTGCTGCTGCGCTCGGCCCGCGCCGACGAGGAGGAGGGCGCCGAGTCCTCGCCGCCGCCGCCCCGGGACCGCTTGGCCTTGGCCGGGGAGCGCTCCTTGCCCTTCATGGCGCCGAGCACCTCCGGGACGGCTTCCCTGACGGACGGACCCGCGCTCACGCACGCGCCGCCATCTTGGAACCCGCCGCGGAAATGGTCCCCGCCCCCCTGTCCGCCATTGGGCCACTCTATCCTCCCCCGCTGCTGCCGTTGGGCGCTGGTCTTGTCAGTCCGGGAGGCCCCACCCTGGCCGCTCGTTGATTGGGTGGCTGCGCTGCCTCTCTTCGCTGTCTCGTGCTCGGGTGGCTTGTGAGGGAAGGTCCCCCCTTTGGAGGCTCTGATTGGCCGCTGCGGGGTTCTGATTGGGCGAGCCGCCTGTCAATCGTAACGGTTTCGGGGTGAGACCGTCCTACCCCGCTCCTCCGGCTCTCATTGAGCGGAGAGCGGCGGGGCCTCGCGTCTCTGATTGGTGAGGATCCGCGTCATTTCGAACCGGCCTGCTCTGGGCGCCGGGAACCCGCCCCTGCCTCTCATTGGTCAAAAGTCGCTTTGCCCCTTCTCTGTGACTGGATGGGGCTTGTGTCCGTCGGAGCAGTTCAGCGGGACAGGCCGTGACCTTACCTCTCGTTGTGATTGGCCTACCGCTCTCCCGTCCCGCCCTACCAATGTGATAGGCTGAGCCGCACGTCCCTCCGGGATAAGCGCGGGATGCCGCCGGACCCTGGCCCTTCGCCCTCATTGGTTGATGAAAATCTCCTTATCGATCTGATTGGATGGAGGTGAGGAGCCTTCTGATGGGCGGGGGAGGGTGTCAGTCACGCCGAGAGTTTAAGTAATTGGCTTAGGGAGGATGCGGGGCGGTGCTTTTTGGACGCCAGCTCCAAAGTAGGGGGCTCTCGCTTGCTGCTCCGCTTTCTGTTCCCATCACGGTATCCTGCCTCTGGTCTTCAGCTCTGCTTTCCGCTCCCTGCGCCGTATTCCCCTCCCTGCTGATTTGCCACTCGACTTTCTGCTCCTTTCCCTACTTCACTGCCCAAGACACTGGCTCTGCTTTTTGCTCTCTGCCCTGGGGGTCCTCATGCATTCCACTCTGCTGTCTGCTCCCTGCCCTCTCTTCTACAGCTCCAGCCTCTGCTCTGCTGTCTGCTCCCTGCCCTCTCTTCTACAGCTCCAGCCTCTGCTCTGCTGTCTGCTCCCTGCCCTCTCTTCTACAGCTCCAGCCTCTGCTCTGCTGTCTGCTCCCTGCCATCTCTTCTACAGCTCCAGCCTCTGCTCTGCTGTCTGCTCCCTGCCCTCTCTTCTACAGCTCCAGCCTCTGCTCTGCTGTCTGCTCCCTGCCATCTCTTCTACAGCTCCAGCCTCTGCTCTGCTGTCTGCTCCCTGCCATCTCTTCTGCTCCAGCCTCTGCTCTGCTGTCTGCTCCCTGCCATCTCTTCTACTGCTCCAACTTCTGCTCTGCTTTCTGCTTTCCACCAGTGTGCCGCCTGTCCCAGTCCAGTCTCCCACGTGCCCCACACAGAGGCTGCCCGCACCACTTGCCCCCTGCCCTAGACTAGACAACCTCTGAAACCTCTTCCAACCCAACGGCTCTATGTTCAACCTGACATTTCATAAACCAATGAACAAAACCTGCCGCACCAAGAGATGGGAACCCTCCCTTGCCAGGATCCCTGGGAGGAAGAAACAGAGGCCATTTTTCTAAGCAAGAATTCTCTCCACTTGCCTGGAGAAGGCCTGAAATACCCGGCTCTGCCCTGAAGAGTGGAAGATGTGGAGCTGGCTTATTGCAGTGATTCTCCACCAGGGTCTCATGGCACCCTGTGGTACCCTGAGATCCTTTCAGAGGGTGCAGCAGGGTGCCACGCCGTGATAGTGCTGTTAGGTTTGCAACCATGAGTCACAAGATAAGCACAGAGATTTCAAACCGAGATCCACGGTTGGGGTCTTTCGGAGTTCTTTGCAGCAGAAAAAACTCTTTTATTATTTTTCTGTAGTCAAAAAAAAAAAGTGAAAACTAAACTGGCAATTTGTGACGGGTGCCTCAACTCTATTCCGCGGTGAAAAAAAAATGTCTCCCAGCAGCATCTCACGTCAAATCAGAGGCGAAACCAATGAGATTTCTTTTAAAGGCATTGTACTGGCATTCAGGCAAGGTGGCACTCTGCCCTGCCTTCACCTTCTCTTTCCAAAGAAGCTGGTGTCATGTATGCAACAAATTGCTGCATATGTGATGCCAGCTTAAGACAGGAATTCCTGTATGTTCAAGACAGAGATTCCTGAAATGGGGGGGGGGTTCAAATGTGGAGCTAAATAGTTCATGAATTATGGTAGTTTGGAGACAGGGGTCATGTCTTCACGTCCACATTTAATGAACAGTAGCCCAATTTAAGGCACATTAAGGGTGCGCATCTACACGTGCGCACCCTTAATGCACTCTGAAAATGGTGATTTTAGGCTATTTAGGCATAAAGCTGTTTTTAGGCTATTCCAGCCTAAATTTGATACATGCATAAAGCAGGTATCAAATTTACATGTGAATAGCTAAGACATTTGCGCGCGTGTAGACATACTAATGCACATTCATGCTTCTACACATGTGCTAATGCAACTCAGCTATTCACACCTACATTTAATGAGACTTAATGTGCATTAGCATGTCCATGCGTAGACATGCACCTAAGTCATCTTAATGCACCTTAAGCAAAGATGCATTAAGTTTAGGCAGGGGTAAATACACATGTAGACAGGATCAATCAGAAACATATATTGGGTGTATGCTGTGTCGGTGTGCATGGACATTGATGTCTTTTACTTAGTTATACCATGTTATCCTAAGATACATCAAAGACGGACACATATACTTAGTTGCACATAATCATATGGGAGACAGGCTGATAAAGATTTAATTATGCAGGGGTAGATGAAAGACAGAGAGAAATATATATAAAGGGCCATACTGGGAGTCATAGAAACAAGATAGGGGTTATAATGTCCAGGGCTTCATGGATTTTCAAATCACATTGGGACAGTCACCTAGCTGCTTTACCACAGTAAAACTGGCCAAAAACTTTTGACAAACTTTTTTCCATCAAAATTGCCGTTTCAGCAACACTGAAAAGTTTGGTTTGGAAACAGGATCATAAGAAAGTAGAGCCGGAAAGGACCTCGCAAGGTTATTCAGCCCAACTCCCTGCTCAAAGGCAGGATTAAACCATCCAGCCAAGTGTGGGTCCAACCTGATATTGGAAATTTCCAAGGAAGGAGATGTCACAACTTCTCTCAGGATCCTGCTCCAATGCTTGCACACCCTCATGGTCAGAAAGTTCTTTGGATTCTCCAGCCTCAATTTGCTCTGCTGCAGCTTGAGGCCACCGCTCCTAGTCCTGTCTCCTAAAGCCACAGGCTAGGTGTGGGCCTTCAGTTGCTGACTACTGGACTAAGGTGTTTCTTAGACTGCTTTGGGTTTGTGGATGAAGATGTACTGTTTTAAATAAGCTTAGCTAAATCTTACTGGACTGTGACATTTGTAACTTCTCCATCCTCTCACCCTTCATGGATTTGAAGACTGGTATCAAATCCCGCTTCAGTCTTCTCCTCTCCAGACTAAATAGGCTCAGTTTTTTTGCCTTTCCTTGTAAGTCTTGCTGCTCAAGCCTCTTATTATTTTTGTTGCCCTGTGCTGGACTCTCCAGTCTGCCCACATTTTGCAGGAAGTTTTCTCAGGTCAAGAGAGTTCCCCTTTAAACCAGTGGTTTTCAACCTGTGGTCCGCAGACCCCTGGGGGTCCCCAGGCTATGTCTAAGGGGTCCATGAAAAGGGGATCAATCAAAAGTATGTGAATACCCCCCACTTACAATTCAAAAAGGTCCACACCTCCAGGTGAAATTTTTTAGGGGTCCACAAATGAAAAAAAGGTTGAAAACCACCGTCTTAGACTGCTCTGGGTTTATGGTTGAACATATGCTGTTTTAAACTTGCTTAGCTAAAAGTTGGCAAACTTGCATTTGTAACTCGAATGAGGGGTGAGGTCATGTGACAAGTGTGTGGGGAGGGTGTGGGGAAAGGGAAACCATAGTGTGGAAAATTACAGAGACAGTCCACATGATCGCTACAGAGTATAAAAAGTCCCGAGGTACCAGGATGATCCGCAATCCATCAAAGGAGCTGCTGGAGTTTGCACCTTGAATTCCCCAGCTGCCCGGTGAGGACTGCCTATCCAAACTGGGACAGTACAGCTGACAGGTAATCAGGGAATTGCTTATGGTTTGTAATTAAGTCTCATGTTAGAATTTGCTGTAATAAACTGTTTAGCTTTAAGAGGCTGGCTGTATTCTTACCTCTCGTTGACGCCAAAAGGGTTCAAACCAGTGATTAGGACCAGCGATTAAAAATCTGAATCTCCCACATCCCAGGTGAGTATGCACATCATCAGGCTATTGGCTACTTAGGAGTGAGTGCTTCTCTCTTGTTCACACACTCTCCTGGGTAATTATTTATATATTTTTTTGGTTTTATGCAGAATTTCACAAGATGTCGATCTTGTTCCCATCTGGAACAAAAACAAATGTTGACCCTCCAAACATTGCTTTTGCCCAATGCAATTCTTGTTTTCTGACTCAGTCTCATTTGGACATGCATTGAAAATGGGTTTCAAGGGAAACCATGAAATACTTTATTTCAGCTAAAAGGACAAGACCCTCAGTGGGTAGAAAGTGGCATGACTCCAGGGACTTCAGGAAGGTAGCATTAATTTCCCTTTGCCAATAATCTGATCCAAAGACCGTGTAGAATTTTCCAAGATCCTATTTCCTTCATCTATTTCCATCTAAAAGTGATATATGCAGTGATTGCTTAAGATCCTCAGATGATGATTCATAGTTTAAAAGACACCTTGGGTGAGCAACTGGCATGAATCACTGAAAGTCCTTGCCATGAACACAGTGATATTTAATGTGATTTCAGTTTCTCTTCCAAGTTGTTATTTCTAAATTAGATAGTCTTCTTGTGGGATTTTTCCTCTTTGTTTCAACTGCAGTCAGATCCTGGATTTCTGTAGAAAAAGCCTGATTTCTGGTGGTTTTTAGCAGTGTGAGTACATTTTGGATTGAGACTTTGCATCAGGGAAAGGAAAAGCAGCACTTCAAGAGCTCTAGAAGATTAAGTGTTTTGTTGGGCCAACAGAAATGGTACAACATGAGCAACGCTCTTCCTGTCGTGCGTGTTTCAGGAGTGTTCTTTTTCTGTAGATGTGCAGACAGGCAAGGTGTCCAGATTCGAAACGGTTTTTAAGGTACTGAACTACCATTGATTTCAGTGGAAATTAGGCGCCAAAAGGCCTTTAAGGATCATGACCCTTGTAGTTTGGATTCTGTAGGACCAACAAAAATAGTGTAATATAAATGGGTTCCTCTGGAAACTCTACAATACTGACCTGATGGGTGACAGTTCTGGAGAGAAGGCCTTCCAGTCTCCACGCGTCTTGATGCCCGGCGTTTCTGCCCACTGATGTTGGTTATAGAGGTGGGTTTTCTGATACAGGAGCAGGGCCTCTATGGGATAGATGATATCTCCATGTTAACTTTACAGGGGCACACTCGGCACTGATCTGAGCAGGAGTGGATGCAGTGACCTACATGCCCCAGGGCTCAGTAGCTCAGCTGTCTAGTCACACTGCTTCACTACCTGGAATACACTTTGACAGGGAGTTGAGAGCCACCTCTCATCTTTCCCTGGTGATAAGTCATTCAAAACTGCTGCCACCTCTTAGTCGGGAGGAGGAGCAGACAAACAGCTTGATTCAGGAACAGATACAAGGAGGATTGTAGGGGCAGATCTTCCACGGGTGAACATTGACATGGCTGCGGTGAAAGAGGCTAAGACTCTGTTCTGACTGGCTGGAGCCATCATGATCATCCAGGTTTCTTTCACCTGTACATTTGGGGCTAAATCCTGTTTCCCTTCATGCATCTAAATGGCATGTGTGCAAGCACAGAACTGCAGCTTCTGGCACATTAGCACAGTTTGCAGTTCAGCATCACTCATGCAACCCCAGAGGCCGAGTGAGCGTATGCAAGACAGGCTTGTGCTCACAACATAAAACAGAATGACCTGGCTACATATGTAACTCTCTCACTCTCTTCACCCCACCTGGATGAGGCTGTAGCCTCCATTACATTTTTAATACCTTTCTGCACCTTATTTGGTTGACATCTGGGCTTCCCGTGCTGAGCTGTGACCTGCAGGATGGACCCCAGAGAAGGTAGTTCCTAGCAGCAGAGTAGCTTCACAGATCTCCCCGGGACGCTTGCCTCTGTGCTTAGCTGGGCAGCTGGGATGCACGGCATGGCAGCAGCGTCACATCTACGTGGGAGCTGGTTTGTTTCCGTCCAGCAACCAGAGTTTGTTTCTCCTCTTGTCCGCTCCCATGTGAATCAGCAGTAACTCCTGTGGTCCTGTTCCCATTGCATTTACCCCACTGTAAATGAGAATTAAATGCCCTGGGCTGAGTCTTCTCTTATTGATGTTGGTGCTGTCAATGGGTTGCACTAAAACAGGTGCAAGAGAACAATCCCGTCTTCCATACCAGTAGCCAGCAGAGGGCAGAAACCGCACGCAGATTCCCCGTCCCTCATTCATTCATTCACTCTCAGGTTCCCTCCTGACCTTGCTTGGCAAACCCTGGGCTGCTGATCCTGCTGGAACTAAGTTAATAGGAAAGGAGCTCTTGGGACCCTGGATACTCTTCCCAGCAAATCTAGGTGGGTTGGAACATCCTATCTCATTAGGGTTACTCATCCCAATCAGATCCCCCAGGTTTGCTTTTCACCCAAGTGGTTAGTGCTGGGCTTTAATAAATGATGAGGGACTTGATGGAGCCATTAGGACACTAATTGTTAGCTTTCTACCTAATACCCAGAGATTAATGGAGCAGAACCTAGAAGCAGATTAAGCCAGCCTATGAGCTACAGGGCTTGAGTGATCCAGTCTCACATGTGACTGGAGGGAAGTGCTGCAAAAAAAAAGGAAGGGGAGCTAGTGGGGAGGAAAGGGATAGGAAGACACTCCTGTGTAGACATGCTCAAGAGATGCCAAGAACAGAAGAGGCCACTGGGGTGTCTGCAGAGCAGTGTTAACACACCTGGGTTAGGCTGGGCACTTCCCCTGCCTTGGCCTCTTCTGTTCCTGTTGGGCGGGTGGCACTGTCCAAGCACTGTCTTAGCCTGTTAGGACTAGGGCCCAGATTAGTCTCCTACCAGTGTTTCAGACTCTTTATAAGACTCTGGGCAAGTGGATATGGGCTGGAGACCCTTCTTGATTTGATATCTGCAGCATCTGAGCTCTGCATCTGAGGCGAAGGCAGTGCTTAGGAGAGGTGGCCTCAGCGCTACGGGCTTGGACTTGGGATGTGTTCTGTCCAAGGTACTTAAATGGCCACCTCCCTGCTGTGTCTGAGCTGCTTGTGACCCAGAGGGCATTTCTGGTCACAAAGCCTCTCTCAGGCAGGGCAGGAGTAGGGCCCTAATGCACAGAGCTACATAGAAGCTAAGTGACTTGCCCAAGGTCACACAAGGAAGTTATGTCAGAGCACAGAACTGAATCCAGGTCTCCAGTGCCCTAGGCTAGGGCCTATCTAATAGGTCCTTCCTTCCCAAATTAAGCCATCCTAATCTAGGATACTTGCATAGCCCCCTAAATGGCATAGCTCCATCCCATCTGTTCCCAATTCCTTCCCAGGGGCAGAGGATAGCTGGCATGGGTTGAGCCCCACTGACTTTAACCCAGTGGAAAAACGTCCCCCACTGGGAGGAGTCCTTCCCACACACAGAGAAATCTCACTTAGGCAGGCAGGTGGGGCCTCACGTCTACCACCTAAGGAGGATCCACTTTGAGAATCTGGCCCTTGTTCTTGCTGGGCCTCAGTTCCCCATCTGTCATGTGGGGATATTGGCAATATTGCCCAGCCTCAGGGGAGTTTGGGGAGGCTAAAGCTCAGACAGGACTTGTATGTCACTGGGATTCTCCTGGGATGCAAGGGGAGCAGAAAGATCTGGAGAGACAGGCACATTTAAATAGGAGAGCTACAAGCTGTATTTAAGGCACTGCTGTGTCATTGCACATTGGCACATCAAAGACATGCCAAGATGAGAACATTGCTTTATGATCAGTTTGCCCCACTGGGCAAGCAGCAAAGAGGCAGCAGCTCTGGTTGAGAAAGAATTAGCATAACCTTGGCATTTAAAACCAATCTGAACAACTGAGTCCTTGCTTCCAGCCAAGGTCACTCCACTGGGTTCAGCCTGTCGTGTGTGCCTGTCAAGCACCCGAATAAAGGCTTGGGGTTTTTTTTTTCTGCTCTGACCTAAAATGCAAACTCTAAGCACAACATGCTTCAGGGGTGACTGGAGTTGGTTCTCGTTGCTAATAGCAGCATTGGTCTGTGATAGGGTAAGCTGTGAAAATTCAGCCAGCAGCTCAATTCTCAGCTCTGAGCTGGAGCGGAGCAGGCAGACATGGAGGACGGGCCTTAGCTCAGACAAAAGTCCTTGTCAGGGAAGGAAAGTGGGGCTGTGGCCAGGAGCCAGATGCATGTTCATTCTTTGGATGCGGTAGCTGAAGGGGCAGACTTCAGGGAGAAAAGCTGATCAATACAGGAAATACCAGGCTGGGATAGCTTAGCATCATCAACACGGCATTGCAAAGCCTCTTCTCAGTGACCTTCTCTCTCTTTTAGCCCAGTATAACTTCACTGACTTCTCAGGAGCTACTCCTGATTTACACCAGTTCCACCAAGAGCTACACGATGGGGACATTCTGCTGCTATGAAATCCCAAGCCAGCTCATCCCTTTCCTCCCAGTGGATTCCTGTATCTCCCACTGTTTCCAGGATGTTCTGTATCTGATCATCTCCTGGCAACAATCCCCTGGGAAGGTAGGTGGTTCACTTTGGATATTATCACCACAGCAAGCATCATGCCCTCCCCTAGAACAAACTTACTGCACTGCAGCCTGTGACGTTCACATGGCACTGCTATGTGCCAACATCAACATGCTACAATACAATAGCCCCATACTCGTGGTTCAGATGTTGTTCTGGCAGCAAGTGACATTCTCACACTGAAATGCAACACCAAGTGCATGGAAACATGCATCCAGGTCCACAAGGAGGAGATCTGAAGACCCCATGACATCCACTGATGCCAACACTGTTACTAGTGACCATGCACTATGGTGACAGGTGGCAGGATATAAGGCTAAGTAAGGTAGAGCCATCTATGGTGTTTGTGGTCCTAGTTCAGAACTGACACTACTGAGGAGGGAGAAAGATTTTCAAAAGCCCTTTACGGCCAGCACTCCCACTGTGAAACTTGGCCATCCTAGTTCCAAGTGCTGAGTTCTCACTAGCATCTGCCCCTGACCGTGCATGCTGATCCCTTCTGAAAATTTCAGCCCAGATGGGCAAGCAAGATGAGGTAATAAAGTGCTAGAGATGGGAAACAATGACATGGAGAGATCAAGGGCTGAATCATAGTTTCATAGTTGGTCGGGTCAGAAGGGACCTGAGCAAATCATCAAGTCCGACCCCCTCCCATGGCAGGAAGGAGTACTGGGGTCAAACGACCCCGGCAAGGTGTTCATCCAGCCTCGTCTTCAAGACCCCCAGGGTAGGAGCCAGCACCACTTTGCTTGGAAGTTGGTTCCAGGTCCTAGCCGCCCTGACTGTGAAGTAGCGCCTCCTGATGTCTCGTCTGAATCTAACCTCTGCCAGCTTGTGTCTGTTATTTCTAGTCACTCCTGGTAGCACTCGGGGGAACAGGGACTCCCCCAATGCCTGCTGGTCCCCCCTGACTAGTTTGTAAATGGCCACTATATCCCCCCTCAGCCTTCTCTTGTGGAGGCTGAACAGGTTCAGGTCCCTTAGCCTTTCCTCATAGGGCCTGCCTTGCTGCCCCCTGATCATGCGGGTGGCCCACCCTTGCTGATTACCCTTTTGTGTACCAAATCAAGATATAATCATATTTCCCAATGATCCTCCGTTCCTCTTAGCAGGCAAGCAATACTACCACCCAAGTCAGACAAAGAGGCAGGACACAAATCCATAACTCAACCTTTTGTTGTTTACAGCCCAAAACATAAGTGTTTACACTTTTCTCTATGCCTATCTAGCTACTGCAATAGCACTAGACAGATTGCCTCCTCTACTGGCTGGGCGAGATACAGGAGGAAGGAGTAAACTGGCATGCAGGCTGGCAGCAGGTTGTCTTGAACTTACAAAGGTCTTCCCAAAGATTCCCCTGTTTATACTTGTACCAGGTTAGAAGTTAGCTTAGCACAGTCTTTATTTTCCCGGTCACACTTGCCTCACAGGACACAACTTCGCATATAGACCATCAATCCACAAACAAACAACAATATAGCCACTAAAGGTTTCTTCCCAGGCCTCAAGAAGGTAACGGCAGCTCTGTGCTGCTTCTTCAGTCCCACAATCTTCTTTCTCCCTTTCTGGAGTGAGCTCCCTGGCTCACATTTGCAACCTAGGGACTTTTCCCAGACTCTGAGAGGGTTATCTGGCTTGTTGCTGCTACTAGCCTCACAGCCTTCCCTCTCACCCCATGGTCTTTTCCCAAACCCTGACAGGTCCACACCAACTCTGCACTGAAGCTTCTAGCCTCAGAGCCTTCCCCCTCTATCCCTGTCTTTCGCTGTTGGAGTCTTTTCCCAGACCCCAAGACAGTATCCTGGCTCGATGTTGCAGCATCTAGCCGGGTAGCTGTCTCTCTCTAGCCCAGGGGTTGTCAACCAGGGGTATGCGTACCCTTGGGGGTACTGGAGACAGCCCTAGGAGGTATGTGCGGGCAGGTGGGGACAGTGCACTGCCATGCGCAGGCGCTGCCTGCCTGGCAAGATGCAGGGCTTAGGGGAAGCTTGCACATGGTGGTTGCCGCTGCTCTGCATCCAGCTGCTCGCCACCCCACGCCTCCCACTCGGTGTCCAGCCATGTGCCACCTCCCTCAACTCCCCACTGGCTCAGCAGCCAGGGGTACACTGCTCTGTGTCTGGCCGCCAGGGCAGGGTACAATAATGCAAAAAGGTTGGAAACCCCTACTCTAGCCAGCTCCCCCAGCTTCTTCCCCTGGGAGCTTTAACTTCCTCTGGCCAGCCAATTATCCTCTTCAGCTGGCCCAGTCCTCCTAGGCAGGCCTGCAATCAGTTGCTTATGCTTACCACCAACAGCTGGGTTGTGGCCCCTACAAGTATGCAGGCTCCTACAGCACCCAGTATTTATACATGGGTTATTTAAATAAATATTCTGCTTGATGTTATTCAAATCTCTTTGTTTCCCTGAAACTTTGGGCTCTGGACTGAACCAGTTTTCCTGTGGACTTGGAAGATGCCAGTTAGCTGGGGCCTGTGTTCTTGAGGAAAGTACAATTCTGGAAGAGAGGACTTCTTATCTCTTTCCCTCGCTGCATGGCAATGCTACTTGCCATGTTTTGTTTCTTTTACTTTGCTGAATAGACCAATTATAATGTATAACAGGTAAAAAGCAAAACAAAACACCAATCGCTACTTCTAGCACCTTTTCAAAAAGAAGTTATTAATTCTTGGCCTAGTCTAATATTAGTGACTTGATCAACAGATTCTTATTCTACTTTCTCAGGCTACTGTTTATGATCTAACTGCAAGCCTATTGACTGTATACGAGCTTAAGCACATATTATTCATAGTATATGACTTTTGCTAGGTCCGTAATCTGCACTAGTTAGTATAGTCGGTCACTTACTGACCATATCTACAGCCGGCAGCCCTAACCAATCAGCTGTTGGTGATAAACCATGGGAGGGCTCCTTCTCCCCACTGATGTGGGTTTTCGCTAGGTATTTAGTGACCCCTGCTTGCTCAGTGTGCATCCATAAGGCACACAGCTGCCCAGGCTGCACAAAGCCTACTGTAGTTTCTCAGTAGCTGTGTAGACACTTAGACAGCCATGGTACATGTGGAGTAGGATTGCAAACTGTGCGTAAGCACCAAAAATAGCAGTTACAACCACCGTTTGGGCACATAGTGTAAAATGGGTTTCAGTTCTGAGTGTTTTTTTCAAGGTCAGAGGCAGAGTATGTAATAAAACAGATCAGAATCCAGATCTCTTGGGTCCCTGGTGAGCCCTTTAACCACAAGAACATCCTTCCTATCAGTAAGCAGGAAGGATGGCTGATCGATTCAGGTATTAGCCCAGGATGTCTGAGACGTACGTGCAGCTTCCTGCTCTGCTGCAGATTTCCTGTATGACCTTGTGCCTAGGAAGAACGAGGAAAATAGCACTTCAGTACCTCGCTATGGAGTAATGAAGATAATTCCATTACAGACTGTGAGTCACTCAGAAAAGAGCCACGCATAGCAGGCACTTTGCTAGCTGGACATTATTTGTGTTAGCCTGAATCAACACACTCTGAATTGCAGCACTAATTCAGAGTCCCACAGCTAAAGCTCAGTTTCCTAGCTTCTTCCCACCAGCTCCTCTAGCAACTCTGTCTTCCACCAGGAGGTTTTAGTGAACTCACTGATTGAGCACCCAGGAGGAGGGTATAAGTCAGACACGCACAAATCCCCCTCACTTCCAAGGTGTCTGTAAAATGTCGCTTTGCATGTTGGAGCAAGGAGTAGGTTGAATAAGGCTCTTCTTTGGGTGGGGGGGGGGGTGGAAATCAAGAGAAGCTGGGAACTGGCAGCTTAATTTGTCGTTTTAATGAGTCAAATGTAAATGCATGATTTGAATGCAGCCTGACGACAATCAATAAACACAGCAGGTCTGTAACAGGACACTGGCAGCATTCAGACAGCAGGGGCACCAAAGACACTGCAGGCATCTAAGAATCCCTGTGGTCTTTATTAAAGCATCCTCTGCATATCCTACCGCGCTGCCTCAGAAGAGTAAAGACACCGTGTGCCAAAACAAGTGAGGCCCAGGGAGACAATCCTGAGAGTCTCTGAGGTCTTGGGTTTTCAGGAGAGCGCTACCAAGCCTTGGCAAGGATCTGAGTGTTCAAGGAGACCTTTTCCACAGGGTAACTGTATCTTCATTGAGGAAGGAAGGGCGGTGAATAATTCATGGCCTCTGGTTAGTCACATGGCTTTATTGGGCTCTGGGCCTAGGAGCTAAGGGCTAGGGCTAAGGGATGTGTGAAGGGATACATGGCCTTCTAGATTATTTTAGGAGTCAGGGAGTCATGTGTGTCCTGTCCTCCTCCTCCATGGTCTTGTGTTGCCCCTCCTTCCTTTACCATAAATACAGTAAAAGTGGAGTCACATAGTTCTCTCTCTCAGTCCCGAATGGGTGAAGGGTCTTCTCTCCCAATCACCCCTACAATTATGGAAAGATTGGAGATGGCACAATGTAGGGCCAATCAACAGGTGTAACCAGCTCCACTTGGAGTGGTGGGGCTTGACCCTCTGGAGCAGGAAGACTCAGTTGCTGTGACTTGAGCTCACAAACTAAATCCTTACATTAAAAGCAGTGTCAGATTAACATATATCTATGTAGACCACCCGGCAGAGGGGATCAACAACCCACACTCTATGAACATGCTGATCTGGTTAGTAGCATACATTAAGTATGCTAACCTCCTCCGGTGGGAGACATCATCTTCCTACAGAGACCCAGACAGAGCTGGATGGAAATTTTCCATGAAAGTGCTTTTTTGACGAAAACTGCTATTTTTATCTACCTGTCTGAAATATAATTAGTTAATGTCTGGAAAGTGCTTTGAGATCTTTGGCTGAATGACACCAGGCTGGGTTTCCTGGTAGCATGAAGCTGTGGAGCTCTGCTGAAGTCAGCCAGGCTATATCAATTTACATCAGCTGAGAATCCAGCCCACTGCATAAGAGAGGAGTGTTATACATTCCCCTTGCTGAACTGCATCTGCCGCTTATCTGCCCATCTTCATAGCTTCTCCACCTCATTAGGCATTTCATTACCATTTCAATACCGCACCTTTCTACCCCATCTGCTCCCGTTTTGTAAGATCAGCAGTTTCATCAGCTTCTGCACAGTCCCTTTTTCAGATCATGGATACAGGAGTGGAACAAAATTTCTTTTTAATGGGCCATTCTCTGTGGGGTTCTTCCCACCACCTACTCCCACCATAATCTGTCTTCGGTTAAATTCATCTGTCAGCCTTTGGCATCCAAACTTATTCTCAGTTTTGTAGGTTAGAAAATTATAGGGGCTAAGCCATGAACTTCTTACTCGTACAACATTACTACTGAGTCAACTCCTGATGGAAGTCAGTATAACATATTTGGAACTGCATGGCGTATCCCTGGCTAGGTGGTTAGCCCATGTAGAAGAAAAGAACCAATTTCTGAGTACACCTGATGGAGCTACCCCCTAGCAGTAGAGGTCTGTGCTTTGTTAGTGAAGGTTTCTGGTTTAAACTTTCACAATAGCCTGTGCTTAGGAACTGTTATACTGGACACATGCATATCTGACTGGGTGCTTGGGTTTTGGTTCCTGGAAAAGTTATGAGCCTCCCATGAATCTGCTGAGAGGCTCTGAAAGGTCTGCTTCACTGTTTCCTATCTATTTCTCGATATGCTGCTGCTTCCCTTGAAGTCTGGGCTTGTAAGCACAAAAATCACAGGGGGTAACTCCTCCACAGTATTTCCACTCCAGCAAGAAGGTAGAAATCATGCTGGAAATCTTTTTTATATCAGTACGACAAGGCTAAATCCAATCCACCTCGAGAAGTGTGCATACTTATTGTCACATCTTTAAAATTGCCTCCACTGACACCATCAGATTGTCTGGGGGAGAGATGGGCTTTGAATAATCCTCTTTTTCTACGGAGCAGATTCTGTACTGAGTTATACCACATGCAATGCTCTTGAATCAGGTGATATGGCTCTAATTTCATTGACTCAATAGGCCTGAGTTTAAACATGAACAGAACCGGTTTTGGTGCTTTATCCAACCCTTTTGTGATTCATCTACCACAAGCCATGACATCATTTCCCTCCACCCTTATTCAACCTGAATTCTTTCCTAAAACGTGCTCTCTCTACCTCATTCCTAGATTCAGTCTCACTAACCTTGTTCAGTTGCCCACTGTGCTGCTGTATTAAAAGTCATTTTCATAAATATTATGATGTCCAGAGCTCCCTCACCCATGGACAGTGAAGTCTTGTGATTTTTTAAGAGGCTGATCATGATATTTTTTAATGACCTGTGAAGCTATTTCTATTGAATATTGCTTTGCTTTTCTCTCTGTGTCTGATTTTCTTGCTCCCCAGAGAGAGATTATTTTCATCTTTCTTGTATGTGAGAGGGGTTGGCTGGTTGAATAAAGACAAAAGCCTTTCCAAAAAAGATTAGACACATGTGAGGAAGAACAGCATCTGCAGCTTTCCTGGTTAATAGAACAATTACAGGGGCTCACACCCCCATGCTTCAGGGCATAAGCTAATCATCAGCCGGGGGTGATCAGGAAAACATTTTCCACTCCATTGTATTGCAAAACTAGTTGCCTTATGGAGGGGGATTTCATTTTCTTCTGAGCCCTGGATGTAAGCAGAGGTGAAAGCAAGGCCTTGATAGAAGAGCAACTTTAGACTTTCACTCTGAAAGGCTTTGAGTTTAGCTTAAGGGGAAAACATTCATTAATCAAAGAGTTCACAGTAGAGAGCACAGTTCCTGTGTGTCTCTTCTCTTTAATAATTTAAGCTTCTCCATTCATTCATCCTCTATTTATCTATCTGTTCCTCCAACTAACCTATTTATATGGCACGGGTCATTTCAGTGACACACACAGATATGGGCTGCCTTTAGTGAGAAGCAAAGGCAGGGTCTTCCCTATTTGCCTTGATGTCTTGGTCTTGTGTTGTTATCAGATCCTTCATTATCTGTTTTCCCCTCCACAGGAAACTGGAGTTTTTTTCTGGGCGCTGGTCCCCACCTCCTCTGAACAGTGCAAAACTGGGTTTGAGGATACCAGGAGCCTATTTCTTTTTTTTATTTCTCTGCTTTCTTGATCAATCACATCACCTCTTTGTGCATCAGTTTTCCTATCAGCTGTATGAGACTGCTAAAACTTCCCTGGGATATCACGCTGTCCCTGGGATAGTGAGAGTCTGGATGTTACTGCACGTAGAGATCCTCTAGTGGAAGGCATCATATGTCTAGGTCCCTGAGCTCTTTGGGGAGGGGACAGTGTCTTCCCATGTGTGGGTGTGCTGCATGTGAGATATTACAGACAGTACCAGAATAGAAATAAAAAAGAAGTGAAGAATATCATTATTATTCGGCATTGCTGGCAGAAGAAACACTGCATGTATTTCACTGTTTCATGTCCCCGGCTGCCTCTGGCAATCCCGTCTTCTCCTGCTATGACCTCTAATTCCTTGTGTACTTGAGAAAACTTCTTCTCATTCATCTTCACAGCTGCAGCAGTTTGCCCTTCAGCTAGTTCCCCTCACATTTGTGATCAATTCCTTTTACACTCGATTAACTTCACATGCAAAGCTCCTTTCCTCCTGCATGCCTGATGCTTTATAAGACTTTCACTCACCCTTGATTCCTTCTATTTTTGCATTCCTTTGTTCATTCACATTGCCCTATTCTTTGCTTCCTGTATATATTTACTAAGCTGTGGCACTTGCAGTCCTTGGACCTCTAGCAAGAACTGGCGAAATGGATTCCACTTCTTCTCTATGTCCTTTCCCTCCAACCCTGTTGATTTCATCCAAGGTCCTTTTGTTTCTTCAACTTTAATCTGATGAAGGGCAGAGTTATTTTCATCTCTTAGCTTCCACTTGTTCTCAGTCCTGTCTTGTTCTTTGCGGGCAGTGAAGCTGCTGAGTCACTGATGTTATCTACTGGGAAAATACAGACAAGCAGGATGTGGTAATACACTGGAAAGCAGGGATCCTTGTCTGGATTCCTTCATAACAGCAATCACTTGGTTTCTTGTGATTTCCCCCTTGCAGGTGTCTCCTGAATGCAAGCTCACAGTCAGTGATTATCAGCTGGTGCCAACTCTGTTGACCTCAGTGGAGCTTTGCCAAATACTTACTAACTGTGGATATGGTCCTGTCTCTCTTGAGAAGCCATAACATTTACATGCTACGAGCCAAGGTTTAAGCCAAGTTATCCAGAGTCAATACGCAAATGTATAAGCCATGTGCTACATCATGTTCAACTTCCTTCTCTTTTATCCTGCTGATCCCAAAGATTCACAGTCCCTGAAGGCCTATTAAGTCAGTATGGGATCTAATAAGAGAGTAATAGCACAATGATCAATTAGACCAATTCATCAGGAATATCAGGACCTTGGACCTGGGTCTTGTACATCACTGCAAATGCCCTGCCCACCCAGCTATTTGGCCTTTCTCTCTAGTTTTTATTCTTGAAAACTTTTCCCAATGAAAGTTTCATCAGAAGTAGTAAATTCCGATATAAAACCTTGGTTTTGATAAGTGGCGTTTCCACAGAAAAAAGTATTGGGGAAAAATCCCTGATCAGTAGGGCTGTGCAAAGCTTCAGATCACTATTCGGATTCAGAGATAATTCGGCTGATTCGGAGGCTGAATCTATGAATCCAAATTGAATCGCTGGAAGCTTTAGGCTTTCCAAATCAAAAACCCTGCAGTTTTCACCCCACTGTGGTGTAACACATACACATGACATGAGTTTTGCTTTCAAGAATTTGGGGTGCATTTTCCCCTGATCCTCTGCATCTATCTCCTTGACACTTAGCAGGCTTCATGCTCTCAGCAAAGGCTACCACCACTGAAAGTTTCATCTGAATCAGACAAAAAACAACAAAGTTATAGATATTTAATTGATTCCTCATTATACCCTATGGCCGGATCTCCGAATTGGCTCCGAAGCTTCGGAGCTGATTTGGCTGAATCGAAGCAGAAAACTGATTCAGAGTTCTGAATTGAATCGCTGGCATCCAAATCAGCCAAATCTGAACCCGAATCGAATAGTTCCCTATTCGCACAGGCCTACTGACCAGTTATAGTGGTTATTAGGCCTGTGCGAGTCGGAAGTGATCTGATCCGGCTTCGGATCTGCCTGCTTCGGGTGGCTGGACTGGGTTTCTGCCTCAATCCGGCCAAAGCAGCTCCGAAGCTTTGGAGCTGCCTCGGAGATCCGGCCATAGGGTATAATGGGGAAATCAATGAAATATCTATAACTTTGTTGCTTTTGTCTGATTTGGATGAAACTTGCAGGGGTGGTAGCCTCTGCTGAGAGCATGAAACCTGCCACGTTTCAAGAAGATTGGTGCAGGGGTTTGGGGGGAATTTTACTCCAAATTCTTGAAAGGCAAACTCATGTCATGTCTAGGGGTGACAACACAGGGGTGAAAACTGCAGGGCTGGTAGCTTTTACTGAGGCCACAAAGCCTGCCACGTTTCAAGGAGATTGGTGCAGGAGTTTGAGGGGAACTGCACCTCAAGCTGTGGAGAAGCAAAACTTGTGACATGGGTGCTGTGGGACTGACTGTGTCCCCATTATACCCTATGGCCGGATCTCCGAGGCCGCTCCGAAGCCGGACGAGGCAGCGCTTCGACCGGGACGTGCTTCTTCGGACCCCAAAGCGTCCGAAGCTTCTCCAGATCGGAAGCTCTGTCCCAAGCCTGCACAGCCCTAGTGGTTGTGTATCTGCTGCCACCTCCTGGGCAACCTGTGACTAATTACTGCACTTTTCTATCCGAGTGATGGCCTTCTAGTTAGTGAACTAATCAAGTGTGGCATGTGGCACTAGATCAGATTTCTATTCACCCATTAACTTGTTCCTATCAAGGAATATGGAGCATTGGCACAAGGCTGAAGTCATCTCATAGTCTGGGAGTGTTCAGATCTGGGAGCTGGCTTAGCGCTTCTCTCCAATGACGTTAGTTCATTTTCGATTCTAGCTTGCCAATATCTTGAAGCTCTCAGGGTGCCTAAGAAAATATAATAAAGAGATGAAGACAGACATGCCAGTAAACAAACACCAGATCTGGGGTACGTGTCATAACTAGGATTAAGATCTGAATTTAATTCATACCAAAAAAAAAATGGAATGAAAGACATTTTTGGAAGATCCTTGTACTTGAAATCTCAAGCCAGTCTCTATTACTGGGAATTATGGTGAGATCATCCCACATCTACTAACTGCAGACTTTCACACTTTTCTTCTAAAGCAGAAGGTTCTGCCACTATCAGAGACAGGATTAGATGCACCATGGGTCTGAAGCAGTCTAGCAATTTCCGCTTCCCTGGATAATGACATGATTTCCCATGCTGCCAACAATATCTGAGATTAGATGTATTTGTCACAAATCATTTCACTGAAATACACTTCCAGTGGGATTTACTGCTGCCTGATCAGATGCAACTTGAGAACTTAGTCTACCGACTTACCCAGCTCCAGTTTTGGTCTGCTGTTTCAGCGGTTCCCAATCTGTGGTACAGGTACCACCCATGGTACACAGACACCCAGTCAGTGTTACACATTAGCAGGTTTATTATAATTACTTTATATGACAAAACTTTGCTGGGGTACTTAAGGTTGAACTGAGAAATGTGCTGGTGGTACTTAAGGTTGTATAGTTTTAAATTGGTGGTGCACAATCCGTCAGGCTTTGGGAACTGCTGCACTATGTATTACACTGTCTCACTTGGACCATATGAGAAAGAGACCCCTTGATATCCTTCTCCTGGAGGGTGGTGAAGAAGAGAAAACAGCTACTGAAAAAAGAGGATCTGGTCCTTTGGCCATGGGGGAGACCTGGCTGAACACTGACTACTGAGATCCACAAGACCTTATTAAATATCCCTTAGTCTAATCCAAGCAACCACCTTCACATTTTCCATTTGAGAGGGATGTCTAGGAGAGGCACAGCCCAGGCCCAGATGATTGACAGCCCGGACTTTGCAGGCTACAGAGAATGGCTCTGTGAGCTGCAGGTTGCTGACCCCTGCTCTAGAGTAGTAAGGGCCAACATTGCTGGTAGGTGCGCACCACAAATTAACCCTGTGTCCTCCCCAAGTGTCTGTCTAATCTCATTCCATCACCAATCTCCTGCTCTGCTTTCTGCTCCCTGACCTGTGCTCCCTTCCCAATCTGCTGCTCTGCTGCCCGTCCACTCCCTGATCTGCGACATGCCACATACGGAGGCTGCCTGTGCCACTGGTGTTGACACCCGTGCTCTAGGGCATTCCCTTCCCGGACTGTGCAATAATCCATGGTTGGAGTGTCTGAGAGACAGAGGACAGAAAAAGGGACATCAGCTTCCTCTGCTGGTGGCTGGGAGCTGCCCTTTTGCAGGCCGGGCAATCAGAGATCTTGTTCTGTACATGGAAGCATGAATGAGATGGGCGCACTGCAATCAGCAGCTCAAGGTAGCTGTGAATAAGAAGTCTTTCCATTGATAAAACCCCGGGTCGGAGTCAGCTGCAGATGCACTTAGCCATTTCTGAGGCCCTAGAGCTTTGCTCCTGCCAGGCAGTAAGCAAGGCAAAGCACTCCCTTATCCTCTTCCTTCCCAGATCCCACTCCCCTCACCCAGTTTTGTGTTAAAAATCCTGGCAGGGCTGCATGCAAATCCTCTGCAACCATGAAAGGGAGTGGGGTGGGGAGGTGGAGTGGAGAGATCAGGATCCAATCTAGGAAAGAGGAATGTGTGACAGAAACACTGAGAGAGAGAAAAATGACCAGGTCCCTAGGGCCTTATTCAATATTTATTCCATTTTAACTCCAGAAAGCCAAGGCATAATGTCTTACAAAGATAATCCTTAGCACTTAAGCCGTGTCAGTATCAAAGACCTTTAGAAAAACAAGTATCCATTATCGCCAGCTTACAGCTAAGGAGACTGAGGCAGTGCAGAGAGAAATTGCTTGCCCTCGGTCCTGCAGTGATGCGGTGATGGAAATCTCCCGAGTCCCACTCCAATTTCTTGATCCCCATGGAAGCAGATTGTGGCATGTATACCACTGACATGGTAGGGGGCACCAGGGACAGTTTCTTGTTTCTCTTCCATGTTTTTTCTTCTCAGTTGCCCTCCATTGCAACTTCTTCATGCCAGCTGCCTTGGAAACATCCATTTCCCACAGCTTTCCAATAACCGGCTGACACAAAACGCCTTCAGCATCTGTTTCCATCAGTAGCCCAAAACTGCTTTGTCCTTCTTTACATGTGGGGACCCTGCTGTTCCTTGAATTTTGAACATGCATACATAAGAGCTGCAAAAAATCATTATGTTTAGCCTGAAGGATGATTTCTCTGAAGTTCATCTCTTTTAAAAAGTTTAAAGGATCCTATTATGGAGCAGGATGAGTACCATGGGACGTTGACAGCCAGTCATATGTCGTGAATAATGGATATCAATGAAGAACAATGGGCCAACATGTCATTGGCTGAAATTTGATCACATGCTTTTTTTCCAACTCTTACTCTGTGTAGAGCCCTGCCCCTGCCTGTGGATGACCAGGTCACATATAGAGTTTGATGGCCCTGTTACTGCACAGGTGATGGTGCGGGGTTGGTCTGTTCTAGCAGCAGACTCTCAGGTTGTAGCTGTTTCTGTTTTGTGCAATATAGCCGGGAGCAGGACTCAAGAGTCCAGAAGCTTAGCACCTCACATCTGAACACTAAACCGCTCTGCCTCCTCGCTGCAATTCACGGGGTCAGAAGCTTCAAAAGCAGAGGCCAGCGAGTGCAGAAGCAGGATCATGACATTTGTGCCACTGATCTTGTGACATAGAAGTTTTGGGCAACTCCTGGAGCTCTTAACCCCTGGATTTTCCACCTTGAAGTGGCTTAAAGGGCTCATTATGTGGCTCAAAGTTACGTCACTCCAGGGCAGGATGATCTCTTGATTCGCATAACCCAGCTGTTGTTCCATTAAGGTGCGGCTATTCCCCACAAATGTGCTGCTCAAATTGGAAATGTGAATGCTTCAGGCTCCAAGCTAGCCCTGAGCTGATCAACATGTGTGCGGCTCCCAGCGTAAGGTGTAACAGAGGGTGTAACCTTCTACTTCTAGCTTCAAAGGTCTCAGGTTTGATTCCCCCACAGTTAATCCAGAGCATGGTATTCTATGATGGATAGAAAGCCATTCCCAGAATTAAGATCCCTTGAAATTAATTCATCAAGAGAGCAAGGGGATAAAATTTGCTAAATGACTAGTCACATGATTTGACCAGCTCAAACTGCAATGCATCTTGTGTTCAAGTTCTGTTGCTCCATTCTAGTTTTTCCAACAGCTTGCTTCTGGGTGTCATGTCCAAGCTGTTGCTCCTGTGGCATGTGGACTTTAAAGTGCATCGATGGCCACATGTAGAGCAGGAGTCTGAACCCAAGGATGGAGTGGGCTGAGTGCTGTCTATAAAAAAAGGATGCGCTGTACTAAATACATTCATTTGTGGTGTTGCTCTGTTTGTTGTTATTCTTCTCCAATTAAAGTCATTTCAGTTAATTAAACAGGCATATTTAGCTGATTGGAGTTCTGGGAGATGGAACAGCTGCCAAACTGACATTGGCCAATTCTGGATGCCACTTTCCAAACGATCCACTCAGGACTGCCCACATCCAAATGCCACAGCCCTAACTAGCTGCCCATTTCTAGGTACCCAGCATCCCTGCACAGCACCAATTGATGCTTCTATTGCCCAAGAAACCCTATTTACACAGGGACAGGGAAAAAGATGGAAGTGGCTCCAGTCTTTCTCTAGAATGAAATAGGCTTCAGCTCCTCAGGGGGTGAGAAAACAGTCATGATCCCCCACCATGTGTCCTCCCACCTTGGTTCCAGGTGCCCTCCTGCCTCACAGATTTTCACCTGTGCCCACAAGTCCTCAGCAGTTCCTTGGCAACCCTACCTGTTTATTCTTGGACTTGAGAAATTCATGTTGCCGAAGAACTTACTACCTTATCTGCCTGGGGGCATGGGCAGAAAGACATACCCCAGCATAATTTATATCGAGGTTGTACCCTGATATAAATTACATCTGGATTAGGATTGGACAGACATGCAGCTATCCCAGGGGAGCACATAAAATAGGCAGTTGTTACTTACAACAACGTTAAATGATACAGGGCAGCTAATAGCCTCTGTGCCTTTGCAAACACATACATTAGAAAGGATGCAGACAAACGTAACCTAAACCGGTGTAACTCCACATCAGATTTAACTCCCCTTCCCCCTCCCCCCAGTTAATTTCAGGAGACATTTGCAACCAGATTGGACAAAGTTACCTGGTTTAGGAGATTATGGGTGGGTGCATCTACATGAGACACTAACTGTGCAGTAGCCTAATAACACTGTGCAGCAGCGTGCTGGGCAAAGCCCTTGCTAATACACTACTGCGCAGTATTAGGCTACTGCAGAATTGGCGTCAGCAAAAAGCTGTGCACCAGCACTACTGTACAGTAGTGCCAGTTCCTGTGCATTGATTTAGTGCTTGGTTATGCAAGCACTAAACTTAATGCGCAGTAACTACAGTGCATTAATGAACGTGTAGATGCACCCAGTGTCATGCCAACTACAGTGGTATTAGTGTTTCATTTGTCCTTGCATTTAGATGCTGCCTACCATTACTAAGAGACACTAGTAATACTGCACACTTCTACGGAGCCTATCAACTGGGGCTCTCAGAGGATGATATCATGATCCATATTTTACCAGTCAGGAAAGCCAGGTTGCTGTGACTTGCCCAAGGTCACAGAGTAAAGCACTGGCCACGCTGGGAGCAAAATCCAGCTGCTTTGACCTGTAGGCCTGTGTCCTTTCACCAAACTGTGCTGCCTAAATCAGCCCCAGGTGGCAAGCCCAAACAGCTGCAGTGTGACATGGAGATGATAGCTATTTATGGGGATGTTGTCATAGCATTGGCCAATCCATCGTAGGGGGCTTGTTTGGTGGCAGACTTTTGCGTTGCTATGTGTTGGCGTTGCTATGGGAGACCATTCAGTGCAGTAGGGCAGGAGCACAGAGCGCCGAGGCGATCCAATAAAGGCAGAATCATGAAGCAACACAAGCAGAGGCAAAAAGAGAGGACACCGATGCGGGTTACAAGCCTGGGGGAGCACGGAGAGCCTGAACCGCAGGGCAGCCCGACAACTGTGGAGGTTAAACAGCCCTGTGCCAAGCTGATTTTAGTCCTTCTGCTTCTTCCCGGGGCAGTAGAAAGGACCCTGCCAGCTGCAGCTGGGGCAAAAGTTTCCATCTTGCTTCTGTTTCCAGGGGCAGGTCTAACGCCTTAAACCATGCAGGGATCTTCCTTGGATCCGTCTCTCAGGACCAGAGCTGCAGGCATTTCCTTTAGGATGCAGAGGCTACAGCTGCACCACCACGCTACCAGGGCAAAAAGGCCCACCTGCCCCCTGCTTCTAATCTGTGCATCCAGCCCAGAAATGAGGCAGTGAGGAAGACCTAGGATGCCCCAAGTACCTCAATCAGGATCTGTTTTTCAGGATGTTTCAGTTTGGGGCACCCCTAAGGCAGCCTTTCTCCTTCCTTTTGGGGTTGAAACATGTGGCATGGGAATAGGTGGGTGGATTTGGTGGGGAAGAGGGTTATTACCTAGGCAAAAATTCACTCACTGCCTATGTAGCATTCTTTTTAATGTGGAAATTGTTGGCTGGGTAAGAGTGCGTGTAGTGAGTGCTTGTGTACACGTTGCCGCCCCAATTCAGTACTAGTGAGCTGCTTGCCACCCTGAAAAGACAGACTCTTTTTTAGCTCAAATGCCATGGACTAGTTAGTATTTTTGAAGCAGCAAGAAGATGAGAGCTGAAGCCTGGTCCTTGCTAAGTAGTGCCGAGGGGTGCAGCGTGCTGCAGAGCGACAGCCTGGGGCTCTGAGCTGGCTGAGTTTGTAAGGAAGTCAGGGAAGTTTAAAAAAAAAGAAAGAAAGAAAATGCAAGATAAACCACTGAAGATTCCTCTGATTCTTTCTAATGACAAGGCTTCATGGATAAGGCCATAGGCATAGGCTGTCTAGAAGAGTCCTAAAAGGTTTGTTCCAATGCATTTAACAGTTTCTTTGGGCAACAGATTCACGACAAGTTTTCCTACCTGATCAGCTGAACAGGCGCCATCCTGAGCTGCACAGTACAGGACTTCCAAAGATAAAAGACCTGTAAGGTCACTGTGCAGAGCTCCTGCATACATGGAGTGAGCTCAGTCAACTTGATCATGCCCATGATAGCCGCTCTTGTTGCTTGTACGAACCACTAAAGTAGGGTAACTTGGTCTCTCAGATGGGATCTGTAGCAATACACAGACTGTCCAGCTCTGCTGTTTGGGTCGGTGGAAGCGGTAGGGCATGTGACTACAGATTCCCATCCGATCTATGTTGTTTCCAGTGCTGGTGCCAGCACCTTCTCTCCCTTTTTTCTTATTGTTTCCCATGGGGAGAGAGTCAGCAGCTGAGATAATTTACCATTTAATGTGGGCAGATGGCTTAATTTAAATAAAATCAGAGAGGAGGAAAGTGAGTCTACAAATGTCTTGATGAGTTGAGTTTCCCCCTCTCCCCCGATGCAGGAATGACATTCACGCTTACCCCTGTACTGGCACTTCTCTCATCTGAAGATCTCCAAGCTGTTTGGGTGGGTTTTAAAGCTCGGTAGAAATCATGCACGCACCATATCTGGGCATATTTTGGCATCTAAATCCAGCTAGTAGCTTTGCAAATCTCTCCCTCTAATGTGCATTCATTAATTAATTCCCTCACTAACTCTAAGGCCGCATCCAGACATGCAGGGGGTGTGCTTGCACTAGCACAAATTGCTGCAGCACATGCCCTGCACATGCCCTTCTTTGTGGGACAAAAACTGTGCTGGCCTGGAGCAGCAGGGGCACAGATCAGGCAGCACGGAGGCCTGGCTAGCAGCCAGAGTGTTGTTCTGGATGGCCCAGGCTCTGTGCATGTTGCCACAAGCTTGCTGGGCATGTGCCACACTGCTTTTTGTTCCAGTTTTTTTTTGCTACCAGGAAATCCTGGTAGCAAATTTTGGCCCCACGCTGCAAATTTGCAGCACAGGGCACGTTTTAACATTTGCCATGTACAATTTGTGGTGCCACAAAGAAGTTTGCAGCGCCATAAACTGCACGTGCCTGCACATCTGGATGTGGCCTATCAGGCAGGTCAGCATCATTATCCCTATCATACAGGGGGAGAAACCAAGCACAGGAAAGGGAAGGGACTTCCTCTAAGCCACTCAGTGAATCAGCTGCAGATTGAATTACAAAGAACCCATGAATCCTTGAGCTTGAAGATGTACTACGTAGTGTTCATTACTTCAGTCTAAGGATGGTCTGATCACCTTCAGCAGGTATTGGTTTGTTTGGGGCGCATGCTACAAAAGTCAGAAAGAACTCAGCATGGCCCAGTGTTGCTGGGATTTGGGTTATTTCAAACAGCATCAGCAGGAAAGAGTCGGGGCTGAGGTCAGAAGTAGGCATTTCAAGGAAACCTCTGATTACAGAGGAGTTTTCCTGGATAGTAGAGGCTGGAGGGGGGTCAGAGGAAGGAAAGGGATTTTCCAAGGCACAAAGGTAGTTAGGTGCATATCTCCCTAAGTCCATGGGACTTAGGTGCTTAAATTCCTCTTGTGCATTGGAAAAAAAAACAGTCATGGATTATTTCTGTTTCTGCATGAAAAAGCATTGCCCTTTTCCCTCACTGAGAGAACTCCAGTAATAGAAACAAGGGCTGAACTGTTTGATCTCCTTCTGGTGGCAGGCAGCCGCTCCATATCACTCATAATCACGATTGTGTAGGACAGGGATAGACACACTTCCTTGAAATGCTGACAGCCAGCTTTACTGCATTCACCCACATTTAGCTGGGGCTAACACTCAAGCCTCTTAAAAAGGGGATCCTTATCCCTTTCTTAACCTATATTTTTAATGATGCCTACAAGAAACTTAACACCAGTTAGGACGCTGATGCATGAGGGCCTCTTGCCTTCATTGTGTCTACTCGTTCCACTTCATTTCCTCTGTCGGTTTGTCCCCTGCCTTGTCTCTCAACACGTAAGCTCTTTAGGGCATGGAGCACTTGCTTGTTCCGTGTTTACAGCTCTGAGGTGCTACTGCAATGCAAATAATGAGCACACACTCAGGCACATCACAGCCAGATCACGGTCTATTCAACAACACAGCTCAATGCAGTACCAACAAAGTACTAACTGCTGAAACACACCGCAACTCCAGTGGGCACGAGGTATTTAGGCCAAAATCTTAGCTCCCTTTAAGCATTCTGCTCTGAAATCCCCAGCCAAGTATTATCCCAGTCTGGACTTTCTTAGCTTTTAAGAAGAACAAAGCAGTATTAAGAGCTGGACTCCAGAAACCATCTACAATACATAAAATTTGACTGAACCCACTCATTTCTGAACAATGCATAGTATGAACTTGTGAAGCCATCTACAGTGCATAACAGCAACTTTATCGAACCTGCTGATTTATGAACAATGCTATGTATTCTTAACTGCCAGTAGATGGTGATCTTTATAATTATCCCCATTTACCATGCACATAACAAATATCTTGTTTATATATAGCATTTTCATACCAGGTGGCCAGGCTGGAGGTGATTGTTTTAAAAAGATGCCCACCCATTGAGCTGAACTTTCCGGGCTCAAGCAGTTCTTGTTCTCTTCTCCATAATAATGCTAATAATAATTCTTAGTAAAGTTTTGGGCTTATTTATGCAGGAAGTCAGAGCAGTTGATTACAACATCCCCTTTGGATTTAAATGTATAGCTCTTAGGCAGAGCACAAAGAAGGTCAGTATCACTGTTTCACAGATGAGGAGGTCCAGGCACAGGCAACTTGACCAAGAATGAAGAGTAAGTTAGTAGCAGAGCCAGGACTAGAAGCCAGGTCATTTGACTCCCCCATCTAGCATCCTGTTCACTGGACCACACCGTCTCATTGCTCATCAGCATCCATCAGGGGCTCAGCCTGACAAGTATCTCCCACTGACATGACTGATTGTAGCCAAGTGTGGCTGGACTTTTCCCCCTCTCCCCAGCAGACAATTTCCTTCACCATTAGTCTAATTATCCCCCCAAATCCTGGTTCCCTACCCCATCATTTCCAGCCTGATTACACAGTGGGCTCAGCCGAAACCGCAGGGCACTGGAAGGCAGCTCCGTGTCATATCAGCACATAGCAGCTGCTTTGAATTGTGGCTCTTGGCAGTGATTAGCAGGGCTGATAGGCAGCCAGGACTCATTTCTCTCTCTCTGACTCAGCGGCTGTGACATGCTGCTGCTCAGCATTTCAATCAGCCTAGGCAAAGCACATCCACCTGGATTCCCAAATTGGTGATGTTTGAAGCACCAACCAACCACGGCCCATTCCAGCCTGTAGAAAAGCCACTTGGAAACCGTCAGAAACAGCGCCCCATAAAACAGCATCAACCTTCTGCGCCATCCCGCTGGAGAAGCAAGGCAGGCCGATGTTCAAAATGGACACACGGGAGTGTCAAACTACCTGGGATGTTTCTGGTAGAGTTAGGGAGCAAAACAACATTTTAGACGGTGGGGGAGGAAGTTTGGGGGCACCTTTCTCACAACCCGGAGAAACTTTCCTTCCAGACCTTCCCATGCTGGACCAGATTCTCAGCCCAAGTAAGCTGGCTGAGCACCACTGAAGTCAGTGAGTGGAATTGCATTAGTTGACACGGAGGGTTTGGCTCTTGGAGTTTGTCTCTATTTTGCTTGCTGTCTGCGTTTCTTTCTTGGCCCACCTCTACTTGCCCTCCCCCCCGCTCAACACTGAAGCAGAGCACTCTCAAGTATTTCATGCTGCTTCCTACAGCAAAGAACGTCTTAATGCCGCACTGTGGTAGGTACCCACAAAAGGCAAAACGTCGTGCTGAGACATTGGGACAAGCGCTGATTCTGAAAAGAGCTCATCTTCAGCGGAACCATGAACACCACACTACAAGCACAGCAGCCCATTTCCCCCTTCCACTCACTTCTCCTCCTCCTCCTGCCTCCAGATTCCTGCTGGGGTTGGGCTAGCATGGATTCAGAGGACATCATGCTGCACATGAGTCACCTGCACTGCTCTTTTTAGCACAGTACCTGGTAAATGTTAGGGTCCACACTGCTTCAGAGGACTGCTCTTCTACTGAGCCACCCACCCCACCCCACCCCAGGAAGGACAGAAACTCCTTGACATCATGGTGACATCAGCACCAACTTGGAGGGAGCAGTGCCCCATTGAAGCTACCGTATTGCTTCCAAGGTTCCTAATTCTGCTTAGCTTTTGACTCCAGTGACATCATTGCAAGCACAAAATATGAGAAATTCAAGAAACAATCATGACCCGCATCCAGGTCACATGGGTTTTGATATACTCACCTCACAAGGTTTTATCTAGCTCCTAGTCAGCAAGCTGGGTAGCTGCTGGTGGAAAAAGCTGTCATGAACAATGTGTTTAAGTAAACACACTTAAGCAAAAAATCTGGTTACTGCTGGCTGCTCAGTGTCTTTTGGCTTTTAAAGATCTAATATCACCATGTTTCACAAAGAAGGAAGATTAGGAAGGGACTGTTATAATGAGATAAAACAGCCCATTACCTAGCAGATGAGCTGTGTTAGGGGGAGACTTGCTGGCTGCAGGGGGGGCAGCGATGGAGGGGAAATGTAGATTTCTTAAATGTACATTCCTTTTCTTTCATCACAGCGATGCCCGCAAGGGCTGATAGATTAGATCCCTGCAGCCCCCGCAAGGGCGTCTGCTCACCTGAGCTCAGAGTTTGAGACATTTCAAAGGCACCCCCTCCGTCTGCCGCAAGCCACTCCAACATTTTTAATGATGAGTATTCCTTGTCAGCTTCCCTTAGAACCGAAAGCCTTTCAAGTCCAACTCGCTTTGATTAGACAATGGACATGGGAGATGAGCACACCCTGTTACTCCCCCAAAAAGCTAAATTTAGGTTTGTGGTACGGAGCACAAAGAGATGAACTGGGACGCAGGAGCTGCAGCGGCATGAAGTTCTAGGCCCTACAGCAAAATCCGCGGCAGCAACAAACCTTCTCAAAGCTTTTGATTGTGGCTCTCCTGTTTTACTGATCTGTCTAGTCCAGTGAACTGGCCTCAGTGCAGCCAGGTATTTAAGCACGCCCCTAGATCTAAACTTGAGCCTGCTCCTTAATTTCATATACTTAAAGTTAGACACACAGTCCGTTACCTTGTTGCACCGCAGCTTCTGTCCCTGACAGTAGCTAGCTGCATATCAAAAGAAGATGCGGGCACTTTGTTTATAGATTGAGCAGGACAATTAGCTTCAGCCCCTCGTGGTGAGAATGCAGATGTGGGCACGGGAACATTTTGCCAGTTCATATCGGCTTTGCCAAGCAGTTGATCTCAAAACACAAATTGTTGAAGAGTCAAAATCAGGGGTGAGCCACCTTCCTTGGTGAACCTGGCCCACCAAGGGATTTCATCTAGCTTGCAAAGCCCAGATATCAGCATCATATCAGCCCAGATACTCAGCAGCCTTTTTGGCAGCAGGGGGGATCTGCAGTGCTGTGGCAGGCACTTCAGTGGTAATTCTGCACCAGAGACAAGCGGCGGTGGCAGACAGGTCAGAAATGCTGGCTTGCCTCTCTGTTATTTTGGCTCGCCGTTCTGAAAATGTAGCTAACCCATAGTCAGAATGATTCATTTTTTGAGTACAAAATGCTTCCTACAGTTTTCTAATTTGTTAAAAGGTACAATGCATGCAGAACAAAGTGTTCCTGGGTCAAGCAGAGTGCTTGAAGGGCCTGAGATGCCCCAAATCCACAGTGAAGCCTGAGGCACATAAAGAGAGCTGGATGTGAGGCCCTAGATGGGGTGGGATTATGAGCCCCAAGAAGAGGCGGTGTGAGACTCCAGGTACAAAGGGAATGGGGTGAAGTGTTGGGCAAGGGATTGAGGCCCAGTGTTGGGCAGGGGATTGAAGCCCCTGTGTGGGGGCGTGAGAGGACCAAGAGGGTCCTGAGCCAGGCAGGGAGCCCAAGGAAAAGGGAGGGGCTGAGAGCTCCAAGTGGGATTGAGATGAAGAGTCCAGTGCAAGGACACAGGGATTGAGAGTCCCAATGTGAGGGCACAGAGATTACAAGCTCCAGTGTAAGGGCATGGGAGTGAGAGTCCCGACATCTTTAAGGGTCCCAGTGTGAGGGCACAGGAATGAGAACCCTAGTGTGGGGCCACTGGATCATAGGCCAGGTGTTAGGCCATGGATGCCATCTGTGAGGCATGGGACATGATATAAAGGGAGGTTCAGAGCTGTGTATATAGGCCCTTGGCATCAGGGCATGGAAATGGGCAGACTCCCGCCTGGTTAACATCTTCCAGTTAGTATCATCAAAGGCATGGCAGGCGGGCAGTTAGCTCTGAAACAAGTGGGCAGGCCAATGACTTGCCCAGCCCTGGGACACCCACTTGTTACACACGCCTCCCCCAACACACACCACCCCCTTCCTGCTTCTTGACCATGAATCCAGCTCACGGAATGATGAAAAGGGCTTTTGTGGCATTCTTTCTTTGTTTCCAAAGACATCAAGACACTTCTAATGTTTTTGTACAGCGGAGAACTCAGCCACCAGCCCTTTGTTAGCCAGCTCTGCATGGTACAGCTGAATGGATGGAGATCTTGGCCCTACCATTCTTGGCAAAAACACTCTCACCCGTCTGCCAGATTCATTTAATTTAGCATCATGTTTGCTTCCTCATCTCCTCCACCTTCCCTTTCCAGATGGCTGGCCCTGCTCTGCCCATCCCTCTGTTCCTTCCTTATGTTGGTCACATTTAACCTGTCCCTTGCTGCATTCTTTAAGGGTTTCATAGGACACACTTGCTATGTCCTTATTCTTCCTTCCCTGCTCCTTCTGTTCACCTCGCAGCTGGCACCACATAACTGACATCCAAAACACCTTTTCCTGGAAACAGCCATCTTTTTATTGCATCTGCTTTCCAGAAGGGTTAGGACCTCAACTAATATATACCTGAATTGCTTTGATGGCTTTACTAAAATTACATTGCTTTAAACCAGCTGAGGCTAGGACACCAACTCGTGAAGACCCAGACCCTAGCTTGCAGCAAAAGTGCACTCAGTCCATCTGAAGATGCAGGTGTAAAGGTGCCTTTGATCTCATCTTATCCTGAGGATTCTCCCAGCATGAAGAGACTGGAACCCGAGAATTAGCTGGATTTAAACACTGATACAGCACCTAACAAAGATATTTAAGATAGACAAATGATTGGTCCAAAGCCACTAATTGTGGCATTAAATACTTTACTTCCAAATGTGCGGTTCACATGTCCCTTTCCCACAACTAGGGTAATAGGTAATTAATTTTGTTAATAGAATCAATCACAATAGATGATCACAGGAGGTATCCATAAATGTAAATGAAAGCCAGTAATGGAATCCCACAGGGAGGCATCAGGATAGCAAGGGAAAGTGGAAAATGTTCAAAGAGGAGTTGTCTGCAAAATGCAGCCACCTCTGGGATAGAACAAAGCAGCTGTTTAACAGCTGTTAGCAGCACAACACACCTGCTGCTAATAGGAAGTGAGGGTTAGCATAGGTAGCTAGAAAGAGAAGGGAATTTTTAGGGAGGCCAAGTAGTGTTAGAAGCTGAGTGGAGCATCAGGACTAAAGGCCTGTTCTGGAAGAATATGCTGTTGCTGCTTTAATGATGATGAGACATCAGACCAGTCACTGGCTTCACATAGGGTGGGGCATAACCTTGGGAAAGGAATAGGGCTGAAGCCACTTATTTATCTGTGGACCTAGTGAGATGTTTCAGTTTCCTCCCTGCTTTGACGTCCTGTAATTCAGGATCCAGGAACAATCAAACCCCAGTGCTGGTCCAGAGGAGGGACTTTCTAAGATCACCTCTGGCATGATGCCTTCGTATACGCAGACCAAAAGTTGCAGTAACCCTAGCTGCTTCTATCCTATTGCAAACCCATTTCTATTTGCTGGCTGATGTCTCCCCTAGGCCCATTTCAGTATTATAGTCTCCTGGGCTAAGTACAGAGAGTTAAAAAGCCCAAGGCTGAATTGATTCAATCTTTGCAGGTTAGTCTAAGCTGCATAGGTTGAACCAATAAGTTAGTTAACAGGCATTCACTTCTGATTCCAGAAATGCAGCCACATGCCTGCAGTGGCACAGGCCACAAGCCAGGGGGCACTAGCTAGAGCACCACCCCTCCCCACGCTTGGCTGGTGCAGACAGCTTGGGCCAAGGCTAGCCTTCCCACCACCCTGCAAGGTGTTGGGGAGGGGGTTGTGGGGAAGGTGCAAAACATCCTGGGATGCTGGGGGACTGTGAGTTAATTTGCATCTGGAGGGGATCTGGGACAGAAATTCAATAAACCAATTTAACCTATATCCATTAAGTCTGATACTACATCCATCCAGGTTTATCTTGAACCAGGTTTGGCCATTTTGAAAGTGGTTTATGTGCACTGAACTTCTGTTGTGTTGCAGATTTGAACCGGTTTCCCAACACTTATATTGGTTTACATGTAATTTCTGTCCGTAGCCCTTGTGTCTCCCTTGGCTTGGGGCTCTGGCTTTAGGTCTGTTTCCCCCAAGTGTATCCCCGAGTAAATGTAGCGTTCTGTTATGCCCATGTATCCATGATAGTACAGTCTGGTTCTCTACCCTCCTCTAGTGGCTGGACCACACATATACTTTGAGTCTCTATCAGATTGAGTCATGAACAAAATAATGCATAAAAATTAGCTTCAGGTCTCCTCACTCCCAGGTCAGTGCTCCAAGCCACTGTACCATCCTGCTTTGCCTGCTTGTTACTGGGAATGTTGCCTCCTCTCCTAAATTAATGCCAGCCATAAATGTTAGTACTATATTGCTTGCTTTCCCTTTAAAATCTGCACAGAAGCTAGTCAATAAAGCCAGATTTAGCATCAGGTGTGCTACACTCAGTAGCTCCATCCTCTCACATGATACAGTGCTGCTTGTGGTTTTTATGGTTTGTGAGCCTTTGGCTAACATGTCAGTGTTCATCTCCCAGACAAGTTTGAACGTATTTGCAGAGCAAGATATTATTACACCCTGAATCAAACACTTCACTGCTCTAAATACAGAACTCAGCTGCAGCTTTGCACCACAGTTTTGCAGAACAACCCTGTCCCAGGGACAGTATAAAGGAGCTCTACTCCAACTTGGGGAGTGCAAGGGATCTGACCCAGCTGCAATGCACCAGTATTAATAATAATGCCAATGTGTGTTACAGCAGCACCTAACCCCACTCAAGGGCTTGAGTCTCGCTGCGCTAGACACCTGATAGACAAACATTTATTTTGGGTTGCAGGATGACCTGGAAATCCTAGTCATGGACCTATCATGCCAGGTGCTGTGCAAACATAACATAAAGTCTCTATTTCAGGAAACTTGCAATGTAGAGGGTAGAAATCCAGGCCCCTTTGGAGTCGGTGGGAATTTCTGCTGTTAAATCTACCGGCACGTCAGGATTTCATCCTGAAGGAAAAACAGATGAGAGACAGCCAGGCTTCAAAGGAGAGGGCAAGCAGATCAGTAAATGGGACACAGAAGTCTTTCAGGCTTCCAAGATATTTTGAACCAGAATTTACTCAAAAATTCAATGGGGCAAGACTTACTCTTTCTAATTCTCATCATAGGAGTATGGAGGGTAGTGTTTAAATACATGCATGCTCAGCAAAGCATTTCAGCATAACTGTACAGGCTCCGCTGAACTGGGACATACTGCCATTGTCTGATTTGCAAAGATGATGGGTGGGACATAGATTCTAGCAGAAGAGCTGTCGCTTTAGCAAGAGACATAAGCAATGAACAGAGATGATGATGAGAAACAGGTTTAGGAGGAGGATATAGTGAGAGGGAGACATGCAGACATATTGTAGCTGTAGTCTGGGTCCCTTTCGGGGGCTGTCCCACCTTTTATTATTGTCTCCCTAGAACAGCCTTGTAGTCTTCTGTAGTGGGTATGGAGGACTAGAATTTTATGAACTTTTTCAACGTCTTCATCAGCGACTTGGATGAGGGGGCGAAAAGCACCTTGTTCAAATTCATGGATGACACTAAAATGTGGGGAGAAGGGGGCATGCTGGAGGAGAGGGACAGGCTGCAACTGGATCTAGACAGGTTACAGGGGTGGGCAGACGAGAACAGGATGGGATTCAATACTGACAAGTGCAAGGTGCTGCACCTGGGGAGGAGGAACCAGCAGCACACCTACAGGCTGGGGAACTCCCTTCTCGTCAGTGCAGAGGCAGAAAAGGATCTTGGAGTCATTATTGATGCCAAAATGAGCATGGGCCACCAATGTGGGGACACAGTCAGGAAGGCTAACCACACCTTGTCATGTATGCACAGATGAATCAAGAGCAGGTCCAAGGAGGTGATCCTCCTCCTCTATGTGACACTGGTCAGGCTGCAGTTGGAGAACTGCATCCAGTTCTGGGAGCCGCACTTCAGGAGGGATGTGGACAGCATCGAGAGGGACCAGAGGAGGGCCACCCGCATGATCAGGGGGCAGCAGGGCAGGCCCTACAAGCGGAGGCTATGGGACCTGAACCTGTTCAGCCTCCACAAAAGAAGGCGGAGAGGGGATCTGGTGGCTGTCTACAAACTGGCCAAGGGAGACCAGCAGGCATTGGGGGAGTCCCTGTTCCCCTGAGCACTACCGGGAGTAACGTGGAATAGCAGCCACAAGTTGACCATGAGTAGATTCAGGCTAGACATCAGGAGGCGCTACTTCACAGTCAGGGCGGCTAGGATCTGGAACCAACTTCCAAGAGAAGTGGTGCTCGCTCCTACTCTGGGGTCTTCAAAAGGAGGCTAGATAGACACCTTGCCGGGGTTGTTTGACCCCAGCATCCTTTCCTGCCCATGGCAGGGAGTAGGACTTAATGATCTGCTCAGGTCCCTTCCGACCCTACCTACTACTATGATCACTCCACCCAGGAGGCCAAAAAGATATGGAGTCTGAATTAATCACCTACATGTGTTAGAATATAATAACATGTCTTATACAAGTAAAAAGAAAAGAAGTTGTTCCCCACCCTGCCCCTTGCTTTGTTCAGAGCAGAAACCCATGGGTCCAATCCGCAGCATCTGCAAACAAGAAACAAAACAGCAATTCCCCAAAGGAAAAACCTTGCTCCTCCGAGAATTTTAGTACGTTACTGAAATATTAGTGTCAATAGATTTCTGGAGTGCTGCAATTTGTTTTTGCTGCAGGCTCTTCTGCAAATGCCATTTTCTGTGAGCAGAAAGCAAAGATGAAGAATAGTTCACCACAGGAAGAAATAAAAGGCTAATGATGTAGAGCACTGTGAGCAACAAGCAATGATAAGAGGCATTTCATTTATATGTGGGTTGCGGGGGAGGGGGTTACAGACTTAAACCCAAAGAAAATGGACCTTTGCTCTATGCTAAGCATAATGAGGCTGGGGTGGGCTTTTGGCAGGTACAGGCACATTGCCAGGGAAGGATGGTCCAGTGGAAAGAGTTGTAGCCTTGGATGTGGGAGTTCCAGCTTTAATCCAAACACAGACATCCTATATGACTTTGGGCAAGTCATGAGTGCCTAGAACCTAAGAAGACACCTCGTTGCCATTTATTTCAAGGGCAATAGCCACCAAAGGCCCATACATGTGTCAAAATAACATCCATGGTGCTCTTAGAGAGGGATGCTCCAAGTATGCCCCATCCACCCACATGGACTAAACCCAGAACGCATAGGTGAAGCTATAAGGATGGTGCCCATGACCCCATGGCTGCTCTTGAGACATCTGTCACCAGCGTGCTTCTGAGTGACTGTGAGGGGGGAGATAATGGCTTGACGGACATACTTCTGAGTTTGGCATGTGTAGGTGGGCGAGCGGGGTGTGCCCATGAGCTGGCGTTTCTGGCAGTGCTGGGGAGTGAGACACAGCATACACATGCCTTCAAGAATCTGGGCCCCAGTTCCCTATTATCTCCCTGGTGGGGTGGGGGGCAAGGAAACATTACCCCCCACAGGGAGATAATAGGGAACTGGGGCCCATGAGGATGCATGCAATAGAAATGATGAGACCCTTTGACTCCCCAGTACATAAAAGCAATTCTCAGCTCTGCTACAGTTTGACCTTGGGGAGTCCTTTGGCCTCCATATTTCTTAGTTCCTTTATTGGTAAAGTGGGAATAATGAATCCAATTGCTTTTGTAAGGGGCTTTCAAAGCTGTGATTGAGAAGAGCCAAGATTTTTTTTTTGCCTGTGTTTTACCCTCCAAATGCACTGTGCAGTTTACAAACCTGTAATGTGATATTTGGGCCAAATCCTCAACTGGACTAAACTGACATGCCTCCAGTGAAGATACATTACTAACTACAGCTGAAAAACAGGTTTACATCTCAATGTTCTGCTTTCAAATATGGCACATAGTCTTGTAAAAACACAAAAAAGCTTCTATATGTGCTTGGGAGAGATTCTGACCTGGTGGACATTGGCTAACTGCATTGACAACTGTAATGATTTTCACCATCTCAGCATCTGAGATTAAGCTACTTGCCCCAGAGAGCTGAGTGGTAGGGCAGGCTGACACCTTAGAGACCAACTGATTCAGTGGACACATCAACACACGCACTTTAACGAGCAGTAGCTGTTCTACTGCTCATTAAAGTGGTGCATAAAAACTGTGTTAATATGCTAATGCACAATAAATAGGCACATTAAGCAACACCTAAAAAGCGTGCAGTTGCACTACTGCACATTAGTGCAGCCTAATGCACATTTTTTTAGTACCTTATATTGGAGGTACTAAATGTAATGTGCATTAGGAAAAACTCATTCGTGCACATACAAGTGAGCAAATGTTTGCAGGCAATAACTTACTTCATCAGATGCCAGTGAGGTGGTAACACAAAGGGCCAATGGCATGCACCCCAACTCTCTCCCTTCTCTGCAGGTCCTTCCGTCACTGCCTTGCCTTGTGCTTTCTCCTTTTTCTTTTCAGACTTTGCATCTCTCTTTTTTTCTTATATCCATTTACCCTTTAGGCCTGGCTCTACTGACAGATGTCCCTGTGCTCAGAGGAGCAAACCAATGCAGTGACTCGCAAGTAATGTTTCCCAGCTGCATACAGAAAGTCCAGTCAACAAACCTGTGACTTCTGGTTCATTTACCTTTTGAATTCCATCCCCTCCACTGGCAGCCCTGATCTCAACCCTCTGAGTTCAGCTGAAAGAGTCCAGTGGACCTGGGCTTTAGATCAGGCTTTTTATTTTGTTGTTATTTCAGCTTCACTTTGTCCACTGTTTGGATTCACATTCCTGTATTTGACATATTTTAACCCGTTCATCTTGTAAAGCCTTACCTGGTTTAGATGACCGGGTGGATGGTTAACTCTCCACTCTGAAAATGGACTGGAAGACTTGGCTGGGATAGGAGGGGATACAGCTGCTATCCTAAATACATCAACAAGGTGGCCACCAAGGAAAGGAAGAAATGGCTATTTAAGCTAAAGGACAATTTTGGCACAGGAACAAGTAGTGTGAGCTGGTGAGGAATAGGTGTAGACTGGAAGTTAGAAAAAGGTGCTTGACTACTACAATAGCCTGCCATTACAACAGTGAGAAATGAGCCAGCCCACACAGCTAACTGCTCTACCAGGGTAATTATCATCTAACAAAGGGGTATAGGATGGGGTTTCCATGATAGGAGGGGATGAGAACCAGAGACCCAGGAGATCCTGTTCAATCCTATGTTCCTAGCAGTACCACCTCTCTTCCCACACACCTATCAAAGCCATTATGTTTTCATAGCAGTAATTTGCCATGGTCAAACAGGCTTTTAGCCTGTATCCCCACTGAGTCATCTAAAGACATTTCCACCCCTTCCCCTTCACTTAGTGCTGTCACCACAATCCCAACAGAAACTGGTTCAGGGAAGAATTATCCTGCTACCCTACCAGGAAGGTTTTATGGTTAAAAGCATTAAATGGGAATACCAGAGAGCTGCATGCCACTTGTGCTTCTAACACAGACTCCCTTTGTGACGTTGGCCAAATTACATAGGCCTTTATCCTCTGAGGTATTTATATACCTGGAAGGATTTGGTGTCTTGCTTCTGTTCTTGCGCTGTAAGGTGGGAATGATGGTCCTTCCTTTTTCTTGTCTATGTAGGCCATGAACTCTTGGGGGCCTGGATCATCTCTCTAGGCTAGTGTTCATGTATAGCACCTGGCGCAAAAGGCATTGGATGGACTGATCCTATCCATAACACCCCTTTGTGGCCTGCCATGACATCAGTCACACTGCCTTGGTTTCCCCAGGGATCTATCGTTGCTCCAATATTACATAATTGCTCCAGTAGTCAGTGCAAATCATCCTTGAGGGGAGGTGATCTGCCAGAACCAAGCTGGGACTAACTACCCTTAGGGGCCAGCCAGCTATGAGGCTTCCCCGGTCTCACTTGATACCTTCAGGTGCTATATATCTGAAGCAATAACAAATCTGGGAAGGCTGGTGATTGCTCCAGCCTTGACCGCTGTCTCTCAGCATAGCAGGGCATTTTACAGAGTAGCCTGACAGGCTGACCACAGCCGTGCTTTATGAGCAAGATCTTCCAAGTGTTTCAGACAGTTTCCACTTAGAGCCTTCATGAGGGAGGCATTTGTGCCAAAGACATTGCAGTTGGTTTCAGAGTGTCCTAACCCAAGTCTGAGAGGCTGGTCAAGGGAGCTGACAAAATCATTAGGCGTTTATAAGCCTGACAGGCTAAAACTGCTTCTATGGTGCCAATTCTGCTCTTTAAATCACACATTGGCATTTATTTCCTTATCTTGGCAATGTCAATAAACCCACTGCAATCATTTCTTTCAGTGACAGGTTGCCCATTTTAGGGAGATATAATGCTGCATTTGGTTAACTGCTTCCTCCTGCAGGGTCAGATTCCTGTCTCACTTGTGCTGGAGTAAGTCAGGTGGAAGCAATGGGGTCAGATCTGGAGTGAGGGAGAGAAGAGCTGAACCCAGAACCCCCTTATTTGGCTTAAATCATGTTGTCATTGAATGGTTCCTGGATGCTGAATTTACTGGGAATAAATTATGTTCAGAGCAGTGTGAAGCTAAAAAACCCAACCAAGTCAACACATTTGAAACTCATCCGAATTGGTGTTTTGGGCTAGAGGGTGTGTGGGGATGGGGGGTGGAGGGGAGATAATTTTTCATCCTGGTACCCAAGAGATTTTCATAATCAATTACACTCATTCATGAGATTTTAATTTATCTCATAGCTGATTTGTACATGTTGGTAGACATCCCAGGTGATGCCTGTGGGTTGTGTGTGCTGCTCACCTCTTTGCACATGCTAACAGAGTGATGCTCTGATCACTTCCGTGCTCCTGTATGCTAAAGGAGCATGAGCCATATGTAACATGCATCAAAAACCTTTGTTTTCAGGCTGCCTTTATAAAGAGGTTCTAAGTTGATTTTCAATGGTCTATACCTGGAGCATGGTAAAATTTGTCCACCCCACTCTGATTCTTGGCACAAGCTTCCAAAGCAGAAATAAAATCACTTTTTGCCCAAAGAGAAATCTTCCACATAGGGATGCACAAGATGATACCTGGAACTGCAGCTTATTGAAGCAGTCCTCTGGTTCCCCAAAGCCAGGATAGACCTAATTAACCGCATCCAAAGTCAGCTGGATAAATTACAAGTGCATCCCACGTGTGTCCTTTTGGTAATGCCATTGGGTCTACATAGGTAGCATAGGTAGGTAGCAGTAATACAGTAAGCCCATCACCTAGGCATGATTCCCTCGAGATAGTTTCACATCAGAGAGAAATGTGTACAGAAATGTAGATGGGCACCTCCATTCCATGGTACTACCTGAACGTGAAGGAGCAAACCAGGCAGTCTTCTGCACTATATAACTGGCTTGTGTGGGACCCACAGCTTCCCTAAAGGGCCAATACTTTTTTTTATGTCAATAATTAACATTTATTCCAAAACAGATCCTCATTAGCTATCTTCTCTACTTTGAAATCCACTGGGATAACATGGACTTGCCAGTGGGCCATGGACCACATTTCAGGAATCATAATGCTAGGTTCATAATATGAGCTTTAGACAGTATGAACCTTTACTTTTTATGGATGGTTAAGCCTCTAGGCTATTGTTGGAGGAGCTAACTGATGTGATCACTTATATCAGGGACGGGCAATTATTTTGAGTGGAGGGCCGCTTACTGAGTTTTGGCAAGCCATCGAGGGCCGCATGACAGGCAGCCAGATAAATATTAATTTTCTAAACTTGGCATCTGGCCCATGGGCTGCATTTTGCCCACCCCTGACTTACATGCTGCCCCTGTTTAGCTGGTGATCAAAGGTAATGAGGAAGGATCCTTCCTTAAAAGTCAGTACTGAGTGGCATCTCACTTTGACATAAAAAATAAGTGGGATTTGGATTGTGAGCGGGGCATTAGAGCTCCACAGTATATTTTGCTCCAGTTTAGCTTAGAAAATCATACCAGCTATAAGGAATCTGAGAGTACAGGAGCCTAAGAGGATGGTTGCACTGTGATCTGGGGGCATGACTGCAGCTTGTAGGAACTTACTTGAGCCAGCTTTAAACTAGCTAGCTTGCATATTGCTAGCTGTGCAGCCATAGCAGCACAGTGTTCAGTCCTGGCTGGCTACCCAGATAGTTACCCAGGGTCCTAGGCAGGCTTTTCCTGCCTATGCTAACCCTGTGATGCCGAAAGATGTGCTACTGTTGGAGCCCAAGCTAGCTGTACCAATCATACCACTGCCTGCAAGGCAAAGATAGCCTACCTTACTTCACACCTTACTTATCACCTGTGAAGTTGGCCCTATGCACCCAGTACTCTCTAATTTAGCGGTTTCATATAATGATTCATTATGCATGACTTCAGTATGATAAGTGTATTTAGAAAAGCCCTCCTGTGTGGGCTTTCAGACTGCACTGGTACAGCTACGTGCAAGTTCCAAGCTGCAGTCATGTTCTGCATTGTACCGTAGCTCCCTTGGGAATTGCATTATAAACTGCCTGGCACAAGCAATGGGTTCTGCCATGGTTTAAAGAGACAGGCTGATGTAAATGAGGCTGTCACAACTGAAAGCAAGGAATTGTGTTTCATTAAAAGCAGTATGCTTTTTGCTTCTCAGTTCCTGTTATATTACTGCTGCATGGTTGAGCAGACATTGCATGACAAGGTAGGAAGGGGAACCTGACTGGAGAGGAAGCTGTGTGCATACTCATAGCTTAACATGGGATCTTGTTGGATCTCATAAGACAAACCCACAGTGTTATGCTTGCCTGAGAGAAATGCTAGTTTAGACAGTTATGTTACAGTTGTGCCACGTGGCCCAGTCTGGATTGAAACCTCATTGTGCTGGGTGCTGTACACAGAGCGAGAACTGAGTATAGTCCAGTTCAGAATAGGTCACTTGGCTTCTCAGCGTTTTATGTCAAACAAAGCTGTGCTAAACACTTCCCAATGCTCTTGTGGTCATTAAAAAGATTCCCAATTAACTCATTCAAATGGGACGACTCATCCCCTGCCAAACGGAGCTAGTGTTTTGGCTGCATTCTGCACTCTGCAGCACTCCTTGAAAGCTGCCACCTTATATTCCGGAGATGGCCACGTTTCAGCGATGGGCAAAATGATCTTTGTACAGCATGTCAGTGCTTCAGGGCTGTCTGGATGAAAGAGATTATATAAATGTCAGTCATTATCATTATTCATGGCAAGAACTAATTCTTTTTCTTTAAACATTCAGAGCAGATGCAGTCCCAGGGAAAAAAAGAGGTGCGATGAGCTGGAAAATATTGGAAATTGCAACATTTCATCAACAGTCCACTCAACAGTGGGCTTGTCACTACCAACTTCCTGCTTTAGTCACTTTCACCGAAGTCAATAGACCTGCACTGATTGGCCGTGAAAGAGAAAACGTATCTGTGAGCAAGGATTGGTCCTCATGCCGAATTTCTATCCAAAAGAGACTTCGCCATCCTTGCACGTATTAAGGAACTGGGAGGCTTATGCTATTCAATTCTTTTTACACTGTAGGATTTGGACAACCTGTGCTTTGATAGCACACCCTGTTCCAATAGCCCATGTACAATGGAAAAGCCTGAGGAGCAAGCTGCTGGGCCTGGGTGGTTGGGAGGGGACATGGAGAACGCCGAGAAAACCTACTGAATTAACTCCTCTAGTGCTAGGAGTGGCTTGCAAGTGCCAGAGACACCCAGCTTCCTTTGGATTCATCTGATATCTTTTATTAGACCAACTCAAATAGTTGGAAAAAATCTGTTTAGCAAGCTTTTGGGTTTAAATACCCTTCGTTGGGCTAAGGAATCATCTGCGGCTGGTGTGTGCTCTTCCTGGATGGAGTCCCATGTATGAATAGTCTATGTCTTTAAACCAGGGGTGGACAAAATGCAGCCCGGGGGCCAGATGTGACCCACCAGGCCATTCTATGCAGCCCACGGGGCCCCTAAAAAAATTTAAAAAATTAATATTTATCTGCCCTGGGCTGCCTGCCATGCGGCCCGTGATGGCTTGCTAAAACTCAGTAAGCGGCCCTGTGCTCAAAATAATTGCCCACCCCTGCCTTAGATCAACACAGCTACAACCTATACCCTAGCTTGCTTTGGGGATTTTGCATCAGATGTTGGCACCAGATTGTTCCTGTCTCAGACATTTTGCTTCCAGGCCTTCAAGCTCACCTTACTGAGGGCTGATTTGATTTTGTCTGCAACCAGTGACGAGGGGAGAAACATCAAAAGGGGAAAGAGGGAGAGGAAGTGATCGGGCCTCTCTAGGAAAGCACTCAGAATTTCACCGTATGCCTTTCAACAGCCTTTCCTCGGGGGTCCTCAGACTAATCGTCCTAATTTTTGTTTTTCCTCGTGCATCCCAGATGCAGGCTTTATTGACGACATGTGCCTTCTGGAGATGAACTCTGTGACATTCGCCAAGCTCCTTGCGTTTCTATTGGACCATCTTTCTACCTGTGCGGCTGCTTTCTGACAGGAAGTTCTGTTGCCCTGGAGCTGGGTCGCCATGGCAACGTGCATTTTTCAGACACTCAATGGAAAACGCTGGCTCGGAGAAGCTTGTGCTGGAATACTGATTCACCCCCAGCGTCTGTAACACTGACTGCATTTTAATACCTTTCAGCTACCCGGTAAGCTAAAAATACACGGCGCTCAATCTCCTCCCAAACTTGAGTAAGCATCTTAAAGCAACACTTTGCTGCTGGGGCTCAGAAATTCCATGAATCAGCTAAAATTAGGGCACTGGCAGAACTTTTGAGGTAATGCAAATCCTCATCGTGCAGTACAGAGGAGGGCTTTTTGTTAGGCATAGGAAGATGGGACAGGAGCCTGTGGTGCGGGGGATGGAGTGGGGTGCAAGAAGGTGAACTAGGGTCCTTTACAGGGATGGATGAACATGCACTGAAGAGTGTCTGCATCATTTTGGGAGGACACCATGCATTCAGACCACCTGTATTCATGTCCTGGCCCCATCACACTGTCCTTAGGACAGGGGTGGGCAAAATGCGGCCCATGGGCTGGATGCAGCCCACCGGACCATTCTACGTGGCCCGCAGAGCCCCTAAAAAACTTAGAAAATTAATATTTATCTGGCTGCCTGTCATGCAGCCCTCAGTGGCTTGCCAAAATTCAGTAAGCAGCCTTCTGCCCAAAATAATTGCCCGCCCCTGCCTTGGGAAGTCACTTGCCTCTCTAGGCCTCTGGTTCTCAATGTGTAAAATCAAGATAAAACTATTTCCCTCCGTTGCTGAGCTGCTGGGAAGATCAGATGCTAATTACTGCATATTAATCATGGGTGCTGCAGTGCTTGGGCAGACAAAGGGAGGAGGTAGGATCTTGTGTGGTAAGGCAGAGGTATCAAGCTGAAATTGGTTAGCAGGCTGTATTTCCTGCCAACATCCAGGGCGTGGGTTATCTGGTCCACAGAGCATCTCGCCACAGGCTGCCAAAGCCATTGGGTTGGCACAGTCAGCATGCAGTGGTTTAGCACCATGGCCACATCCAGCTGGTGGGCCCTGTTTGACACCCCTGCTCTAAGGGACATCCTGTGGTCATGATGGTCACACTGGTTCCTTGCTGCTAATGCAATGTGGCTATGCTGAGTACATTTCCTTCAGCAGGGCTGTTTTCACTCCTTACCCTTATGCACTCAGAGTCAGTGTATGGAAAACACCATCCCTTTGCTTCTCCTTGAAAGGAAATGTAAAAGGGGCCTCATGACATCTGGCAAAGAATTGCAGTCCCAAGCGACCAGCTGAACAAGTCTCCGCCCTATCTGGCAGGATCCATTCATAGTTCTTTGGAGCACTAGTCCGTGGTGCCAGTTCCCCAGACCCCCAGGTGGGAAGTAATCTGTAAGACAATTTTTACTTCTTTCTAGACCTTTTTATCTTCAAGAAACCCTCTATAAATGTTACCATTTAGCAGTTTGCTGGTTGAAAACCACCGAGCTGGAATCTAGCTGGTACCAGGTGAGCAGGATGGGGCAGAACTTCACCTCACCATGCCCTGCCTTTTCTATCGTCTGCCCCCTCCTCACCCCTGATTTGCACCCTATTGGGGAAGTACAGCCCCTGCTGCTACCCATTTCCACCTGTACACTTGTGAGCACAGCACAGTAGGATGCTGGAGTATGTGGTGGGAGGAGGACTGATTGCTTACCTCCTGGCACAGGGGCCAGATACCGTGGCATCCTTGGAAGGCTGTCGCAAATCGCTGTACTAGGACCATGCAGAATGAAAGTTCCTGAAGCCTAGAAGATCCTTCCATCACCACCGATGAGCTCTCACAGGTCTGACCCCACAATTTCCACTGACTGCAATTGCCATTGAAAGAACTAAGCACCTGAAAGAAGACCTCAGTGCTCAAGCTTTTACAGAGAAAGGTGTAGAGATTCCCTCCAGCTGGAAATGGTACATCTGAGCAGTTTGAGCAGGGCCAGACACGGGCAGGTGGCCACCTGGGGCCCGGACAGAAAGGGGGCCTGAAAACGGTAATAATAATTATTATTATTATTATCTCTGGGGAAGGGAGGGCTGATACTAAAAGTTCACCCGTGGCCACCAGGAGTCTAGGTACAGTGTCGAGTGTGAGCAGTTCCCATTCTTCCAGGGTTACCAACCACCTGCTGAGCTGCCTTGCCACATGCCACTGACTGGGTTAATGCCCAATGTGTCTGCTCCATTTCTGTGCCATCAGGATTACATCTATTTAGACGAAGACACTGGAAATGTAGGAGAGTTAGGGTCAGGGTGGCTCAGAGGCCTAGACATGGGAGATGGGGGTTTTAGCTCGTGCTCAGTATCTCAGACACAGTGCACTTCATGTGTGACCAAAATCATTCCCACCTGAAGGCTCCTTCCTATGAAAATGAATAATGCTTTGTCGTTCAGTTGAAGAGCTAGCAGTACTCAATGGGCATTAATTAAGCCTCACAGCTCCCCTGCTCTTCCTACAATGCATTACATTACCTTATCTAGTTTTGCAGTGCCAGAACTATAATAAACAGCAAGAGAGTGTTGTTTATAGGCCTGTTGATTATACAATTTATTATTTTTCAATTGTCTTGGTACTTAAACAGTCCTGGTTTCCAGGGTACCTGAATAACCCTCACTCTTTATTGAATTTTTCCCGGCATCCCCATGTTTTGTAAGCATCATTTTATAGATGGGCACCGAGGCACAGAGAAGGTAAGTGATGCAAACAAGACCACATGGAAAAACTGTGGCAGAGGAAGAATTGAACCCATGCCTCAAAATGCCCAGGACTGTGTGATTACCAGTGGGCTTTCCCTCCTCTGAAGGGGGAATGAAAATTGCAGGGGTTTTAAGGACCCACAGCTCCCAGTCTGTTTGACTGGAACCACAGGTCCTTTCCACAGTCGTGTCTCGTGTGTCTGATGATGGGCATCGGGGTGATTTAAGAGATTCACCCAGAATTACACACTTCTCAAATTTGTCATACAGGGGAATTCTCTTCCTCTGGGAAAGTCCAGCTAGTCCATATTTCTTTTCATCCCAGATTTGAACAAAGAGGCAAGATGTCCAAATTGCCTGCAAATTAAAGATTTTGAAAAATTGCTGGGGTGAGGGCATATTACATGAAAATTTGATTTTTTTCCCTGTGGAAAATACACACGTTCATAGAGAAAAAAAACTTAGTCAAAAGCCCAATTCCCCACTAAAGCTGTGTTAACAAAACATTTTCAACCAGCCCTGTTGAAGACGTCTAGAGCAGGAGGAAGTAAAGTGAGTGCTGAGATTACTATGACTTCCTTCTCTGCAAGGATAGGGTGAAACGTCCACTCCCACTCATAGGGAGTCCTGACCTGGTAAGGAAAGTTGGGTTCCTTCCCCCAGGTCTATGAGAGGAGCAGGTAGAGGAGCAGTCTTCCCTATGCCTCTGAAACAAATTCCCCCACATTTTTATTCTGGCCCTGTTCTCAGCTGGTTTGTCACCTTTAATTTCTACGAGTCTATGCAAAAGTAATGAGGAAAAGGGCCATTTTAAGCCATTTTCCTGTTTTTCTAACAGTTTCACCCTGGTGACAGGAAGATAAAAGCAAAATGTTCCATCAACTCTGTGTAACAAGGGAAGTCAAATAAAGCTGTGTGAGGCTTGGTCAGAAATCACTGTGAATTCCATTCCTTGATTGTAAAGCAAATCCACTCTGGGTTTGATTTATTTATTAGCTTGCATCACATTGAATTATAGGGAACTGGACATAATCAGCAATCCATCCTGTGCCAAAACTTCACTCCAGGCTCCATTAAAGTAAAAGCCTGAAGTGTCACAGAGCGGGAATAGATGTGCAGGGAACAGCCAGCCAGGAGACCTGGAGACCATGGCTGAGTTAAACTGCCAAGACGTCTAGAGGGACACCGTGGCTCTGCAGAGGGATTGCAAATGCCGACTGAAGGACGGCGTTAAGCACATTTGGGAGCAAAGCTGCAGCTAGCCGAGTTCTTCATGATTGAGAATAGTCCCTAGATAATCAGTCCTTGTTGACTTAAGCCATTGGTGTATTAACACCATAGGGAGCCTCTTGTGCAGAGAAGCAAAGTCACTGTACCAGGGTAATCTGCAGTGGGGCAAGGCTCAGTTTAAAGCAGCTAACCCAGCTTGCACTCAGAGTAGGCATTGGTAGACAGTCACGGATGGCTGTAATAGGGAGCAAAACTCCGGCCTCCACTAACTCGAAGCTAATGGCCAACTGCTTCAGATAGTCCAAGGCATGAAGAAGATGGAGTGCGGGAAGGAGAGTGGATTGGAGAGACAAACAGTGTCATTGTCTTAAAGAAAGAAAAGGAAAGGGCTTTCCCTTCTCTGCAAGGGATTCTGGGGAAGGAAGCCCTCTGTAAATCCCTGGACTGAAATAAAATGTTGATATTTTGAGTTTGCTAAATATCTGCTGGTGAAACCGTGCAGCCACACCCTGCCTGAGTCCCCAGACGGATGTTGCTATTCCCTAACCAGTTTCACCGAGCACTTTTGGGATGTTTGCTTCATATAAGTGGAGCTTGGTGCCAGCTGGTCACTTAGATCACATAGGATTTTTCCTCCTTTGCAATTATTGTATGTTTATGTCACATTTATTTGATGATAACCCGTGCTTATGATCTATTGATTATCTCATTATTTGTGATGCAGGATTGGAGTTACCGAATGGGAGCAGGACCCGATTGTGCTGGGCTCTCCCCGGCTGCTGTCAAAGATCTCGGGATGATACATGCCATCCATTTCATCCGGCCAATATTTGATTGGCTCCTAACCTTTCAGGAAGTCTGCACTGCCAGGCTAGTTCATTTGAACACTCTCCCTCTGCTTCAAATCCCTTAAATGAAGGATGCCTGCTTCAATCAGCCCTTTCAAAGGCAGGATTTGAACAGCAGCCTCGTTAAAATGTGTCTGACGGGCTGCAGGCAGCTCTCTGTACTCCAGGGTGGGCAAAGAACAGCTTGTAACAGGCCCTCACCACTTTCCTTTCATGTAACAATGAATGGAAAAATAACAAGCGGCTCATGCATCACATGCATTTGGAAGAAGGGTGGGTGGGTGATCAGTAGCCACACACCTCAGTCTCAGTGGGGAGAATCTGCAACTCTAGGGTCATATGCAGCAAAACTCCAGTGTAGGGGGTGAACCAACCACATGGTTTTAAGTGCTAGAGGTCCCACAGCCATCCCAGGTGATAGGAAAGTGGGCGCACCCTTTGAATACCTTTCATCAGCTTTGTGCTGCTGCTGCTGCTACCTTCAAGGGAGCCAGTGCAGAGACAGCTTTCAGTGATTCCCTTTGCACCCAACCTGGGCTGTATCTGCCCCTTGGGCAGAGAATTCTGTATATGTGGGCTTTCATAAATTTGCAATAGCCACTGCCTTCTCGATAAAATTACAGGACCTCATTAATTCACAAAGAAGAAGGTTGCCATCACCCCAATTATTATTAATTAGCTGTATTGCCAGGGTAGGCAAGGGCTTTAATTTTAGCTTGGCCCATAGTAGTAGGGGAAGTACAAAACATGAAACAAGGGAGACAGTTCCTCTCCCAACTAGCTCCAAGCACAGTCCATTGCTTTCATTTGACTGTACTAATCATTAAGATCTAGCCCGGCACATTTCAGGCAGGAAACTTAGCACACTTCATAGAGGTTCATAACATCTTTATTTTACAGGCAGGGAAACTGAGACACAGGTGAAGAGCGGTCCAAGGCCAGGGAGCAAACCACCTGCAGAGAATCCAGTGTTCCAGACTCACACTAATTTAACCACTAACCAACATTGCCATCTCCCTCTCTCCTATGGCACTGAATTCGCTTGAAACAATCATTCTGATCTGGCCAGGGAGGAGAACTCTAAAGCTCAGCTCAGGGAAGCGGACGTCCAGCTTGGATCTGGAACGCTTGGCAGGAGCCTTCCCCTAGAGCTTGCGCATGATTTGTTTTGTCATCGGACCTTTGCCTCGTCTGCTTTGTTTCACCCGTCTGTCTGGATTCAGCTTGCGTTGCAGTGCTGGGCAACACGCAGGCTGATGGTGGGCAGCACATTGCACATGAGTCTGTAGTGCAAAACTACAGCAAATTAGGCAGCAAAGGTCTCCCTACTCCGTTATCCCAGCACAAGAAGGGAAGGACATTCCTGCTTGGGTGCAGCTGTCCCCACAATAATGCAGTTCACTCTGGGCATCTCCTCACCCATAAGATAATGAGAAATCGGAGGCAGTTCAGAAACTGGTGCCCCTGTTGCAGTTTGCTGCTCTATTCCAACACTTAAAGCTACTTCCCTAGATTAAAACTAATGCAGGCAGCAGTCTAGCTCCACAGCACAAGATAATCCTTAGCAGCCCCCTATTTGGCAGCCTGATTTTTGACTTATTAAAATCCTCTCATTGCATCTTCCTGCTAAATCACCTCCCCCAGCCCAGGGCTGTTGTGACCAGGGTTTCCATTTGGGGGTTAATGCATTCTCTTGCTCTCTTCCCTTGCCTTTCACACACTGTCTGTTCCCTCCTCTCCCCTACTGTGCACCATTCAGGTTTCACTGTCATCCCGCCTGTATTGTCTCCCGCTTTCATTTGTCCTGCTTTCAGAATGAGATAAACCATTGCTGAGTGCTCCCCTGGAGGGGAGAGGAGGCGGCCCTCTCCTTTTTTATATATTTAAGGAAAGAGAATGGGGCCTAATAGGACTCAGAAACCTGTTCTGGACTCACCCTTCCCCCACCATCACCTGCGAGACATGCTTGAGCTGAGAAAATCTGTCCAACAGGAAAAGTCTTGCCAAAAGAGACTCGATTCCAAGGGCCTTGTTGTGAAGAACAGGAGCGGAGACTGGTGAACACACACACAGTGCCTTAAACAAACTGGAGAGTCATTAATAACCTTCCCCCTGCCAAGAAACTGGAGTTCAGGGTGCTCCTGTACAACGACGTTTTTCCGTCCCTGTGTTCCTCTGGATTGAAAGGGTTTAACTCCCCCCACTCAAAGAGTAGAAATTATGCTCTCTGGCAGGACCTGCGGGAGAAATCTGGGGCCTGATACATCCTGGTAGGGGGGCACCCCACCTTCCATTTTGGAAACAGGAAATAAAGAGTGATTTGATTTAGGGGGCAACTTTGAGCTCGGGGACCCAACTGCGCTCCTATTTCTTCTCTGGACCTTGGTCAAATGGAACATGTGAACACAAGAAGAAAAAACAAAGATCAAAATCAAAACCCAGACAAGTCACAATTCAGCTCTCGTGCTTAAAGCTGGCAGCCAGGACTCTGGGGCTCCAGTCCCAGGTTTGTCACTGCTCTACTGACTTACTGTGATAGCCACAGGAGGCTAGGTTTTCAAGTGCTCATCAGCCTTCACAACTGAGGCTGGATCCTCAAAGCAGCTCAGCGCCCAGTATCATTCATAATGACACTTCCAATCGTGTTCTCCTGGAAGACACGTCTCAGTGCGCAAGATGCCCATGGCAGGCCACCTTCTTTGGAAAAGATGGCGCTTAACCGCTCTATGCCTCAGTTTCCCTTTCTGCACAGTGAAGATAATGACCTGCCTCCAGGAGGCGCTGTGACAACCAACTAATTAATATCTGCAAAGTGCTCCGAGACCCATGGGTACATGGCTCAACAGAAGTGCCAAATAGTACTGATCATTAGCACTGAGCAGGGCAGGTAGCCAGTTGCATTCTTCCCAGAAGGGGACATTGCTGTGATTTACAAGCTGTTCCTACCCCATGTGTGTTATATTTATTTCTAATTTGATAAGAGTCCCCCCAGCCCTCCCCACAGACCCATCCCTCACCTGCCATCTAACCTTGCTACTTGGCTGGAACAACTATACCTCTGTACCCCCTTGATCAGATCAGATCAGAAAGGGTGAAGTCCCTCTAGGGAGAGTAACCTGGCTCTTGAGTGCTCCAAGGACTCCATAGCAACTCTGAGCAACTGCAACAGCAGCTCTATTATAGCAACTGTCTTTAAACAGCTACTTCAGGATTAATGTAACTCCTGGCTCAGCCCGTGGAAGGCATCTCAGCCTTGTGAGCAAACAGCAGCCTGCCCGGTGCAAGAGCAGAGGAGCTCCCTTGTAGCAACCAGCATCCCTCATCTCATCTCTTGATTTTAATTACCCACCTCCTTTGCCCTGCTGATGTCTCTTGTTCACACACCAGGTGCCATCACTGAGCCAACAGGCAAGTGGTGATGCACAGCGGGCTTGTGATATGACTTTGTCCTGCTCGTAACATGAAGGCAATAATAAACAGATCAGCCTAGGAAACAATGAGGTGCGGCTGCTAAAGGAGCAGGTAGGAAGCCTGGATTCCCTCCTCTAAGACCTGCAGGGGAAGGAGGGCAAGTCACATAGAGCCAATGTCATTCTTTGTTACAGCTGGGTGAACCGGGAGTGACTCCAGAGGCATCAGGAGAGTTAGCCCCTCCATTGGGAATGGCTGTGATTAAGAACAGAAGGAAGGTCTCTGGGCCTGTCCTTCACCTAGGGGAAGGCAATTATGACAGCTCCACCTCTTTCTGAGACTTACTCTGCCCTCCTTAAAACAAGGACAGTGGTTATGACACACTGCACTGCAGGGTCTTCCATACAAAGGCGCTATGAATGTTATGTCTTGCAAGGGGAGGCAGAGTTTCCTAGTGAGTAGGACATTAGCTGGGGCTCAGGAGACCTGGGTTCTGTTTTGGGAAAATAATAGGCCGGCAAAACAAACCAAGCTCTGACATGCATCCAATAATGCACCTCAAGCAAAACCAGGGACATCATCCTCCTGCTTTACTCAGCCTTAGTGAGGCCACAGCTGGAGTACTGCATCCAGTTTTGGGCCCCCACACTTCAGAAGGGATGTGGGTATAAGCTCGAGAGATTCCAGAGGAGAGCCACCCATATGATCAAAGGCCAAGAGAGCAAGCCTTACGAAGAGAGATTGAGGGACACGGGACTCTTCAGCCTGACAAAGAGAAGGCTCAGGGGGGACTTGGTGGTGGCCTATAAGTATATAAAGGGGGTGCACCAGGATCTGGGAGAACAGTTGTTCACCAGGGCTCCCCAAGGGATAACTAGGTCTAATGGCCACAAACTTCTAAAAGGCCGATTCAGACTCAACATAAGGAAAAATTTCTTTATAGTCCGAGTGTCCAAGGTCTGGAACAGATTGACCACAGAGGTGGTGCAAGCACCTACTATGGACTCTTTCAAAAGGCAGTTGGATGCCGTCTTGCTGGGATCATTTGATCCTTGCAGACTTCCTGCCTCTGGCAGGGGGGCTGGACTTGCTGATCTCACGAGGTCCCTTCTAGCCCCTAATGCCTAATGCCTATAAAATCTTCCATCCAGGAAGAGCACACACCAACTGCTGAAGCTTCCTTAGCCTGACAAAGGGTTTTTGAACCCGAAAGCTTGCTTAATAACTATTCTCCAACCATTTGGGTTGGTCTAATAAAAGACATCAAATTCACCCAAGGAACCTTGTCTGCCTATGTCCTTAGACCAACACGGCTACAACCTAAACCCTATGAAATCTATTTAACTCTTCCACAGAACTGCCATGTGACTTGGGAAAGTCATTTCATTGCTCTGTGTCTCAGTTTCCCTACCTGTAAAACAGGCATAATGAAACCACCCCATCCATTGTCATGCTACTTTTAAAGAGCTTGAAGCTCTGTGGAGGAAAGCGCCACATAACGAGTGGAAATTGCGGTCTTTTCCAGAGGGTGGCATTTGTGGTGAAGATATCTGTGACCTTTTAGCTGATCCTCTGGTATTTAGGCACCCAGCTTCTATCATTGCAGTGCAGTTTTGGTGCGTAATTCTCTTGGACTCCTTAGAAAGTCTCAGGCATGGTGGACACTTTCCTTCAAGGAAGCTCTGAGGCCTCCCAACCCTTACACCATCCCAGGCTTCTATTGAAACCCGGCCTTGTTCTGCTATGAGCTGCTGTAGATTATAATACACCAGAATGATATTCCCTTCACAGGTAAGAGGTGGACTTAGCCAACCAGTACATTTAGGTCTGTTTGCTTTCTCTTAAGGGCACAAAAATAATGTGCAAAGGCTCAGAAAAAAGCAAAGGACACTTCCAGCAGAGCTCACCTTCCTGCCATTGAAGCCCTTTCAGAGCCTGCTGGTTCCCACAGTGCTCTGTTTAGACCAAGTGCTTGCAGCCACAGGCACAACTGCCTGGCCAGTGCCATGCATCCGGCAGCAGTGGCACATGATGCATGTGCAGTGGCTGGGAGGTGTGCTGCTGCTGGGGGAAGATGTCACCTCCTTTTTTTTTCCAATTGACATGTATTAAGAATCTATTTAAACACTGCAGGAAAGCGGCAGGGGATGGGACCCAGGTTTTGTGAGTGGAGGGGAGGCAACCCCTAGCTTCATTCCCGTGCTCTGCCTCCAGGCACTGCCCAAGGCTCATGCCCATGATCATACTACCACAGGGAGCTCATCTGTTATGGAGGATAAATTTACAAGGGGCCTCTTAGAAAGGGTCCTGGTTCACAACAGTTGCCTGTTTCCATCTGTGGCATCTTCTGCTGTTTGACACAGACATCTTACCTAGAGTCTGCCCCTGCAGCTATTAAGGATACAGCTCCATGGGATCAACTGGTGAAAGCCCACAGCTGGCTCTGATTCCTGGAACCAAAAAAGGCCACCAGCTGCAGCGATCATTATTTTGGATTCTTTGGCAGGACCCTCAAAAGGCTTCAGGGCAATTGGAAGCTCTGGTGCCTCTGCTAGGAGGAGCTGAGCACTTTTAATGTCTGATGTGCTGCTTAACTCTCCTAGGATTGATGCATTATAGGCTGGGATTTTCCTACAGTCCTAGAAGAGTTCAGCACATCAAACATTAGAAGTGCTCAACTCCTTTAGGCATCTCGCCAGATCCCAGCCTTCTGCTCTTCACTGCAATGACAACCTCCCTAATAGGAACCAGAATGGAGAAACAAGAAAGGGGCCTTTCTCTTCAGTACATTTGCTGTCTGGAATGTGGAGACAGAAAGGGACAGAGAAAAGGGTGAGCGGGAGGGAGGGGAGAAAGTAAATGAGAAAGAAAACGCAAGGGAAATGGGATATCATATTTCCTTTCCCAGGCTGGCATCTGATAATAGCTGCTTTCTCTTTATACTTGCTTTTCCCTGTCCCCCTAATTCAATCTCTTTCTCTTGCTTTCTTTGCTTTCATCATCTGTACTGTGTCTCCGTCGCTCTGCTGCCTGCTTTCAGGATGTAGGATTTTTTGGGAGCAGACAAAGCCATTTGGGCTCCCTTAGAGGCTGTTACCTCTTCTCATCCTCTGCTTAGCAGTTCTGGATGAGTCTTACAGAATCATGGGACTACAGGACTGGAAGGGCTCTCAAGGGTCATTTCATCCAAGCCCCTGTATGAATGCAGGAATGCTTCATTTTGTACATTTTCCTCTATGCTGGTCGGGCTGCCTTTGAAAAACCCATTTCAATCATTTGCTGATCTCATGTTTCAGCAGCCATCTGCCCAAACCCATTTTCAGTCCTGGGGACTGTGTGTATATGGGCGTGTTGTGTATAGGGGCACATAAGCAAATTGTGTGCGAGCAGCTGGATGCAGACGTGTGTGCAGCGTCGTCGGGCATATTTATGTATGTGCAGGTGTCACAAGTGGGCAGGACACCCTGCAGAGTGCCATTTGGCAACCAGGATTTCCTGCTTTGGCCAAGACACTGCAAAAGATCTGTTTTCTCTGCACCAATCCCCAAATAGCCGGTCTCCTCCCACCTCCCCGAGCTGGCACGTCCGCCTACCGCTTTGAGAGCTCTATTTTGGGGCTGGCTGGAAATATAAGATGATGGGCACCTTGGAGAGGCGTGTTTACCAACAGAAAACTAAAGCTGGTTAATATTTCTCCAGTGCTTGATTTTTGGGGTGAAGACGCAACTTTTCCTCCAAAGTTTGAACTATGATGAAAAAACAGGACGACTGTTCCTGAGTTTCTCCTCATTTTCTCGCCGAAATTTTCACAAGACACTTCAGCGACAGGCTGAATAATGAACAGGTTTCAATGATACAGTAAAACGCACTGGCTGAGTGTGGCTGAGTAGCTGACACTGCTCCTTAAGGACAGGCAGAGTAGATAATGAACCTACTACTGCTGCCTGCCAGTGGAGATCTTCTGTGGCAGAAGGTTTCTTATCCTCTCTTATCACACGAATTAGTAGCCAAGACCCTTGAAGTCTCTGCTCCACTCATCTTACTTGTTGAGTCCTTCCTCATGCTTCACATGAGGTGCAGACACATTGCACATTTACACTGGAGTTGTTTACCCCATAATTCACTCCCCAGTAAATTTTAGACTCTATGGAAAGGGGCAGATCCATGGCCAGCTCTCATAAACCAGCTGCCTGTAGTAGATGCTATTTCAGAGCCTGGCCAGGAGGTTATTCAGAGGTTCAGCAGGTTATTCAGCCTGGCTATTTCAGAGCCTGGCCAGGAGGTGGGACTAGAGCTGATGTGCACTGAATGAGTGTGTCATAAACAGTAGAGGCCATACCATGCCATTAATTTTCACACATCGATTCTGTGTGGATGGCTGCACCCAGATGACTAGCAAAATGTATCTTATCTGTAAGGATCCTGGTGATTCCAGGGTTGAAGAAATTCAAGGAATTTGCTTCTGACCAAAAAATTCATGAGGCCCTTCAAGAATTACATCATAGGTGCCTCTGGAGTGAATTTGAGCTTGGTGGTGGACCCAGGACACATACATGGAGTGATCTTCTCTACTAGAGGTTTACTCCTGGTTTCCTCAGAAGTACCTTTGCCCTGGAAAATAGCATCTTTCTACAATAAACACTGTACGTTGTGTCCACACAATGCCTCCAGAGTACACTGAGAACGCACTGGAGCAAACTTGCCCCGTGTCCACACCCGCAGTCCTGCAGTGGCCTTGACTGCTCTGCAGCAAATGGATGTGACTTGATTATCCGCAACATCTCAACCAGGGTTTGCTTCCCTGGGCCCATCAGGGGTTTTGATCCCACTATCCCGTGGCTGCTTCAGGAGAGTGGGACTGCGGAGTCCTTGGACTCACCCTGCAGTGCAGTCAGTCACTCAGTGTCACAGTCATCCTGCGTCACCAAAGATCAGGTGCCCTGATTCATTTGAGCAGTGACTCTGATCAGCTTTCAGCCCCAGACAATGAAACCGCTCCACATTGATCCGAGAACGAAACTGCGGCAGTGCTGGAATCAGGCCGTGATGTTTAAATATCATTACGAACTTAGCAATACATTCAATATCATTACAAACCCAGCAGTGCAGCTTTCAGCCAACCCCGCTTGCAAATGGCTTTATTCCATCTGAGTGGGAAATAGATAGTTTCTCCCAATGCCTTGGAGAAAGGTTTTATCTTTAATTGATGCTTGGCCATCAGCCACAAAAAGCATTGATCATTCTGTATTTTATACTGCTTTCTTTTCAGTCTCATGGAAGGCCGTTCTCACAGGAAGATTCCCATGGGCTGAAACCCTCTCATTCTCTTTCTGGTCACTGTTGTATTTGCCCGTAAGTCATAAACCAGACTCTTTGTCCCCAATGTGTGTTTTCTCTGCCATGATTTCCACCAGATATTTCCTGTGAGCTTAACTGGAGACCCATCAAACACATGGCAACAGTGATCAGACAATGAGCAATGAACAAGTAGGGTTCCCTCACGCCTTGCAGTTGCATTGGCTTTCCTGCTGAACTCCACCTTTAAGCTGCAGAATTAGGCTGAAAGACTCCCTAAACTATCCTATAAAAGTAGTACAGGCCACATCTACGGCTGGTGCAAATCCACCGGGATCCTTTGCCTTCAGTGAATCTTCACCAGTTAACAACCACCTTTATGACTGCACAAAAGCCGATCGAAAGTGTCAGCCCACTCCACCCCAAACTAGCGCTGTCCTCTTCCTGCAGGCACAGCTCAGAGCATGAACAACCCCATGCCCCTGAAAAGATGTCTTTTAAAGGCCATGTTGCTAGCCGTTTCATGGCTGGTCAGTTGAGAAGAAGCATCCAGTGCTTACTGCACAATCCAGTTGCGATCACGTGGGGAAATTCCCGTCGAATGATATGTCCAAACTGTAAATGTTTCAGTGAAGCTTTTCCCAGCCTGTCTCACCAAAAGTGCTGAGGACCCCAAAGGCCCCACTCCTGAGACCCTGGCCTCAGAGTCCAGGGGACTTTAGCACAAAATTTAGATCCTACAGCAGGCTTAAGACCCAGGAAGGCCCTTATTTATATGGGCCCCTGACAGCCACTGTTTGGAGCAGTGGGCTTGGCAGGTAACCAGATACAAGGCACTGTGTTTTGCACAAAGGAGAAGCAGAGACAGGATCAGGTACAAGAGCTGCATTTCAGCTCTCAGGTCTCTTTATTAGGACTCTAGTACTGCTTGACAGGTAGACGCATGCGCACAGGACATAATGGGGTTGGTATTGCCTTGGTCACAGAGAAATGTAACAGCATTAAAAAGAAACTGGCCAGTCTAGGCCAGTGGGTCCACCCCATCTCTGCTATTGCACTCATCCATTAGCTATTCTAGTATTGCTTCTCCTTTCCGCACACCTCAGGAGCAGTTATCCAATGGCTTTAACCCTCCCAAAACAGTCCCATGAGCAGTCTCATCCAGAAGAGGAATCTGTACAGTGGAGAAGGGTGTAGCAAACATCATGGAGTTTAAAAAAAATAGTCCACAGCTACTGTTTGGCGGATGAACACAGTCGGAGCACTGATGGAGCCTGCAGGCGAGTGTCTTTGATGAGCATCTGGCGCCCAGCGGTGGTCATCTGCGATGGGATCCAGGCGCCGTCTAAGTTACTACAGCAGAATGACAGCAATCACGGCGGCCAACAGGGCAGTCAACAAGTTAAAAGGGGGAGGGGGGTTGTTACTGGAACAGTACAGCACAGGTGTCCATAATGGCATTGGCAATGTGAGGGATCATGGTACACATCAGACAGACTATTGTACAACACATGCACAACAAGTTGGGTTACAGCACGGAGAGTGACTCCCCCCTCCCACCCCTCTGCCCTGTGTACATTTACAACAGGAAATAGTCTGAGCAAATCCCAGCTTCCATGAGAGTCACGGGGGGTTCAAGAGTCCTGCAAAAACAAGGATTTTCAGTCTTTCACAGCGAAAGAGCCTTGCCAGTGGCTTCAGGACAGGCAAACATGCCCTGCTAAAGTTTCTTTGCTCTCTCTGTCTCTCTGCCTGTCGTCACAGGACCAAAGCCTTATGAGAAGGTGACAACCTCAGCTTGGGGATAATTAGAAGAGAGGACATCTTTGCAGCTCTCTGTGTTTAAAGGATACAGGAATTAAACACACCATTGCACAGCTTTTCCTTTCCGCATTTCCAACTCATGGTTATTATTGTTGAAATGAATAAAGAGAGCAAGAGAATGAGAGCCATGGGCTGGTGGATGCAGGCACTGAGAGGCTTCCAAGGGGAAAAGCAAGGACCATTTGCTCAACTTTCTAAAGGCAGGAGAACATTGAAACCACCCGGACAAAATATGCGGTAGTTTGAGTTTGGACGAGTCAGAGAAAGACGAGGGATAAAGGAAATGCTGACACCACCCTGACTGACTATTCCTGGGGTTGAATATGGGACTGTTGTCCCCAGGGCTCTGTAGAGTATCGCCACCCTTGTTGAGCACCATGGTAGGTCCAAGGAGTAAGCTACCAGTGAGCACTGATCTATTACCTTGGCTGAGACTCTAGTATGGAAATGGTTGAATACTGTGACCATGTGTTACAGTAAAAATACACTTGAGGAACCCTTCAGGATTGCATGAGGCAGAAAACCATCACCCTTTGCAGACCCACAGCATCCTCTCCTTGGCCAAGGAAGGCTGAGGCTGGGTAGGTTACCACACCAGCAAAGAGCCTGCAGGGACCATGCCTTGTAGCTGTGCATCCTCTGGAGCTCATTCCATGTTTGTACTGACACCTCTCTGCTTCAGCTGAGCTAGGCTCAGATCCCAGATGCCCATGCATTCACAGCAGTCTGAATGAAGCTTCTGGGGATGGTAAATACTAGCTGGCAATCCCTGGGGTCCATTACCCAGCAAGTTACATGCAGGGAAGCAACATGAGGCTTGAGGAGGGAACTGCTATTGATTGCAGTCAGGATATCCAACAAAGGCAGAAGATCCCCCAGGGAACAAAGGCTATTCAAGGACCGTGTATATATAATCCCAGCTAACACCCTGAACAAAATAACTAAGGATATTAGGTGACCATATAAGTCTTGTTCTTCCCAGCATGCGTGAGAAAGCACAGCCCAATCAGCACTAATGGTGCAGTACATTTTGGAATCACCCCAGTCACCTCATTGCTATAAATTAGTATTATTATTATTTGGCCAGATGGCCAAAGGATGTGGGGATGTGCTTACTTTTAAGCATAGGGTCAGGGGGATATTAGGCCAGTGCAAAGCATGTAACTGGCAGGGGCCTGAGTTGATCAGGGATCACCACCCCACCCCACCACCCACTGAATTAGCAGCTATGAAACTGCCTGATTTCATGTCTGCTGTTACTGTGATTATCTGGTAAAGAATAGGGAGGGGTCTGATATGAAATCTTTGCATAGGGCCTTCAAGAGGGAAACCCTGCCCTATAAAAGTGTAAGGGCCCTACTGAAGTCAAGGAGACCAAGCAGGTACTTGAGGTTGAGCACATACTTATGAACAGGAATTTGCAAAGGCAGATGGGATGCCCAGGAAAAATACTGGATCCACAGGCCATGCCCTCTGTTTCCCAGCCATCTAGAGAAGCATTTTCTTTATCACAGTGGTGGGATACAACATTGCAGACATTCACAGGATTCTCAGGAGTTGTTTGGGTTCAATAAAGAAGTCTCCGTACAAATTCTGAGTCTGGGTCTCAGGGTGGGGGGTGGGTTTGGGACATTTGGACGTGGCTTTTCATGTATGCAGTTCAAGGACATCATATTGTTGGCTCAAAATAGGTACTTTATAGGAACCGTGCTCCGAAGGAGACATGAATGAGATGTATGAATGTAAAGCAGGTTTAGAACTGCTGCCACGGAGCCACCCACTGACTTGGCTTTGGTGACAACTGCTTGAATGTGGCATTCCAGTGCGCTCAGATGAACAGGTATTCAGGACCTTTCCTGAGCTGCAGCTGTGTGCAATGTCACGCGCAGCCGCCGGGCATCCACCTTTCCCATACTAATCAGTGTCCATCTGATGACAATATTGCTTCCTCTGGGTTGCATGCTAGGAATGCGTGAGATGAAACACCCTTTGGTTATCACTGCCAGAAGAACAGCTGTAGTGGAAAACGGGGAGTGTAACCCCTGCTAACTCAGATCCCGCGCAGCAGAGCGGTCTCTGCTTGTGGAGAGGAGAAGGTAATGTTCAGCCAGTGGTGTCTCCATTTCCAATAGAGGCCTTTCAGAAAGGAAACATGTCCAATCCAGTCTAGCCTAGGACTCAGGACACCTGGGTTCAGCTCTCTGCTTCACCATAGACTCCCTGGGTGACCTTGGCAAGTCACTTTGACCTAGATCCTCAAAATTATTTAGGCAAAGGGAATCACTTGCCTAAAGCGGAGTTAGGTGCGTAATTTTTTGGAGTATGTTGGCCTTAATTCCTCTGTTTCCCATCTGGAAAAAAAATGGGGATAATACCAGCTTGGTGTTGGGAGATGCACGGATTGAATTTTATTAGTAGATGTAATTTTATTAGTAGATACTACAGTAATAGCAGTACCATAAATAGCTAGGTAGGGTCCCATGCAACTACCTGTCAAGGGGGGTATTCTTTAGATAGCAGCACTGTGAAGCTAATCCATCCACGGACATCCTAGGCTCGGTCTACTTGGTGCTGCACTACATTCACATCTACAGGCTTTCTGACTCATAATGCATTTGCATGCTCTGTTACTCAAAGGCATCTATGTGGTATTGAGTAGATTCCCCGCTCCATCCCCCCTCTTACAACTGAACAGCTTTGGAGAGGATGGAAACTGCAGCTGGCTTTCTTGGGCCTCTTGGTGAAGCCGGTTTCTTTTTTAAGTTTCAGGTTGACCAATATTTCTGACATAAAAAAGATCGTTTTCAGTCTCCAAGACTGCGGGGGTGGGAACAGCTTGCAGATTAGCAGGGGCAGGCTGCCATGCATTTGGCTCTGTTGCATGTCCCCCCTGGGCTCAGCACATGGAAAACGAGGTGCCCAGAGGCAGGACAGGATGCTCTAGACCCGGGGTGACTGCATCATACATGGGAAGGTCAGTGCTAAAGCAGAGCCTCATCTCTGAGCACGGAGAATGGTCCAAGTGTCTGCTGAGCTTTTCTCCACTGGCTGATGGAGGGATGAAGGGATCTCAGGGGACGGTTATGCTGAAAGGTACTAATGGCTGCTACCATGCGAGTCTTTAGTCTAAAGACTCACATTTACCCACTGACCTTGCTATAGTCAAGGGGTCTGAGACATAAGAGAGAGAGCAATTAAGATCCTTCACATGGCAGAGGATGCTACAGGCAATAGAAAGCTGCCCAAGGTGCTTCGCAGGGCAGAGCCAAGCTGTGTGAGTTGATGGGTTTCCCTGACTGCACATGCAGGCCCTTGGCTTTGTGCCTGTGTTAGGGTATGGAAAAACAACAACACTGCCATGAAATGAGAGAGAATGAGGTTTTTGGGCAGAACTGCTCACACAGAGTAGGGCTCTGTCTTCTTATCCCATGGCAAAGGGAAACTAGCTCAAGGTAGCTCGGCCCTAAAGGAAGCGGGGTTAAATTGCACAAGTACCTGGGAGCTGAGCCACATAGTCCAGTGACTAGAGTGCTGCCCTGGGACTGGAGATTTCAGATTTATGACTGCTCTGTGCCTCAGTTTTTCCATCTGGAAAATGGGAGTGATGATACCAACCTCCTTTATAAAAAGCTTTGAGATCTACCAATACAAAGAGCCAAACAAGGACAAGGTGGTGGTATTGTTATTGGAAAGCTGTCCTCTGTTGTGAGCGCTTAAATCTGATATGATATGATACAAAAAATTATTCCCTTGCTTATAGGTACTTGATGACTATGCTCCGAAATGTTATTACATGCCCTGCTGGGAAGCAACGGGCCAGCTCAAATGTACCACGGTCAAGAGTGAGTTCTACTGGCTTCTCTGTGAAGGGAGATAAATGTCCCTGGGGAAGATCAGCTCTCGTGCACTATATATCTCCAGTTTATCTTCCCCCCTCTTTTTGCTGTTCCTCAGGACAAGATTCACTTGAGATGGCAGTTGTGGGAAATTAAAGCACCTGGGAAGGAATAAGACATTCAGGACAGGAATGCCTGCTGTGTAACGTGTTCAATTAGGGCAGCACTGAAATGAAAGCAGGTTTGGGGGATGAGAAAAAGAGGAAAATCAGGAGGGTGACATTGCTCCTGAATCAGTCCTGGATAAGCCATCTGCAATGACCAGACCCATGCCCCTCTACATCTAAAAGCATGCAGTGCTATTACTTGAGCTAAATCACCAGCCCCATGCACTTACAGACAGGGTCACTCATAAATCGACTTCCGTGGTCTGGCTGCTGGAAAGGGGACAAAGACAAGTTTAGCTGGCACAGTATACCCTGCTCTTCCCCCAGAAGTCACCTCCACTCGGACAGGAAGCTGGATCTTCAGCTGTATCACTTGAGCTATGCCGTGTGCTGGAAGCAACGGTAGGCTCTTATGCTTTATATCAGGAATGTCAAACCTGTTGGGCCCCACAGGCTGCATCCAGCCCCCGGGGCTTCTCATGGGTTGGACAACTTGTGAACAGCGGTAGCATGAATCCCCTGTTTCAGCACAGCTCCATAATCCAGGAAGTTAACACTGCTGCCACTTGCTCCCCAACCTTTTCCCTTGCCCCATGGAAACTAAAAACCCCAATTTCAGTGGTGAATAAGGAGGGAGAGGAGGCAAACAGCATTCATTCCTTGGGTGCTGTAGCTATACTGAAACAGAGGGGGTCAACGTTGCTGCCACAGGAGCACTGGCAGCCACAGCAACAAGCCCTGAGGACTCAACCTGGCTCATGGAAGTGGACGGCTCAGTCTGTGAAAAGCCCTGTGGCCAAATAAGCCATGTGTGTGGGCCAGAGTTGCATGTGTTTCACACCTGTGTTTTATGCAGATTAGCTATTAGAAGGGGCAGAACACACTTAGCTAGCGAGTTACACATTGGTTATGGGTGACCACGAGCGAATAAAACATTGTGGTTATTCCTGTAGCTCCTTGCTGCAGTGCGACTAAGACAACTGCCCTCTTAGCCAATATACCAGGGCCTGTGGGGCACATTCATAACTAAAGCATGGGCTTTTACAGCAAAAAAAGAGGCAAGCACCTGCAACAGGGGAGTATAACTGCTCTTCTCCTTTGCAGAGGATGCGCAGAAGGGAATCCAAAGCGCCCACTCGCCACTGGGTTACACGATCTTGCGGTAAGGCGGTCTGCAGCCTGATTCTGGGTTATGTAAAAAAAAGCAAGCTCAAACTGCCTTCTTTACACTGCGCTCACTGGGCCTGTTCCCCCTGACACAACAGGGGTGTCATGTCCAGTGGAAGACACCAATCTACAATCTTTAGCAATTTTCTTTGGAGGCCGGCGACTGTCTTACTACAGGTGTCTGCAGTGCCTGGCACAGCTGGGCCCTGAGCAATCTGCTGCTGTAACAGAAGCACCCTGTTTGCAGTGCCCTGTCTGTAATACATCATAATAACAAGCCATGATATAGGGATGAGTTGTGCAAGCTTACCACCCACACGCCCTGCCAACACACCTCTATCCTGACCCGCCGTATGCCCTGCTATTCCAGTCCTGGACTCCCACAGACAGCGCTGCTGATGCTCCTCCCTCCTTGACCTGTAGCATCTCCTGCATTTTTAGCTCATTGCACCCACACAGCTATACCGCTGTTCTTCAGCCCAGATTTACAATTCCCACTGCCAGGCCTCACGGAGGACTGCCCACGCAATGCCCTGCTAAATCCAATCCCAGAGCTCTCTCGTGGTCAGCAAGAGAGAGGACTGCTTGGCTATGGGAGCTTTCTGGACAAACTTCATGAAAATCTAAGCATGCAGCTCTACCAACTAGAGTGGCAGGTTTAAAATTTCCTCCCAAACAGAAATTCCCACCTTTCAAAATGTGTTTTTATGCTACATATGGAGAAAACATTAACATCGTTTTTAAAAATCCCCATAAAACAGGTATTGAAAAAAATAATTTAAAAGTTTCATTTCATATTTCAGCCTTGAATTTTATGTCATGACTTTTTTTCCATTTTAGACTGCTTTAATTGAATTCCTGTTATGTTAGTAGTATCTTCACATTATGCACAACTTCTACTGATATATTACTGTATGGCTTATTAGTTGGACTATTCTATTATTTTATTCTAAAATCATTAAGGACAGGTACTACTTAGTACTGATTAAATGCTATCATCTTCTTTGTTAGAGCAAAGTGTCTCCTGGTTTGGCTGTTATGAAATAGTCTGACAAGGCTCAACTTGACAGAATTATGCACTGCTACTGCCATACTAGAAAATAATGTAATAATGAGCAAAATACTAGAGAAGTAACATGAAATGAAAGAAAATTTTAAATTTTAAAATAATGATTTCCCCAAATTACATTTTTTTTTCATTCAAGTTCTTTTCTGTGGGAAACTGAGTTGAGATCAGTATAATTTCATGAAAAAAAATCCGATTCCATCAAAACCTTTCTGATGGGCTCTCAACCAGACGTCCCAAAGACAAAGCCTAGTGCCTTAATAACCCACATTGCTCTAGCTCTTTGTCACTGAATTAATTTATGTTGACTGGCACTCCTGGTCACAGCAGAAACTTGAAGGCTGTGCCAGCATTGGGTTTCCCAACTGAAAGCCTCTCAGACAAGCAGCACAATAAAGACAGCTCTATTTAACAAGGCATGGGAGCAGGGAGTGGAGATTGGGTTCAAGCCCCAGTTTGGGCATTGCTGTACACTTTGCTTTCTGCACCGGTTGAGATCCCTTAAACTCTCTGTGCATCAGCTTCTCCTTTCTGCAAAATGAAATTCCCACCTGTGATAAGAAATCTGAGGGCTGCAGATGAAAAGTGATATGTATGCTGGAAAAAGCCCCACCGAATTCATCACTCCACAGATGGTAAGGCCAGAAGGGACCATGATGGCTATCTTGTTCGACAACCTGAAGAACACAGACCATAGCACTCAGTCAGTGATTCCTTCAGCCTGCCCATAATTTCTGGTGACCTTATTGTTTAGAAAGAGGCCCATTCTTGATTAAAGCGCTGCATGTGGATAGAAACAATAGGGCTTTCCAAGAGATCCTTTCTATAGGTTTTGTCACCAGCTTACAGACTATTACAGCAGAGGGAAAGCAGCTTAGAACACAGTTAAAGGATCAATAGAAAAAGATCTCCATCTTTAAGTGAGTGATCTTTAAAGACCTTTAACTTTACTGCCTGGTGGCTAGGTAACTGACTCTGAGAAAGGACCCAGAGAGTATTAATGGATGGAACTGAGTCAGCATGGGGACCAGTGGCATCCCTCAGGGTTCAGTATTTGGACCAGTGCTTTTCAACATGTTCATCAATGATTTGGATTTGGGTGTTAAAAGACTATGTTCATGGACGACACCAAATTACAGAGGAGTGCAGTCATGTTTGAGCACAGGCTGGGGATACAGGCTGACCTGGACAGGCTGGCAAGGTGGGTGGATCAAAACCTGATGATGTTTAACACACAGAAATGTAAAGTGCTCCATCTGGGGAGAAATAATCCACAACACACTTACAGGCTTAGCAGTGCTACACTTGCCAGCACCACAACTAAATGAGACCTGGGGGGGGATCATGATGGACCACAGAATGAACATGAGCCACCAATGTGATGCCATAGCTGGCAGAGTGAAGAAAACACTGGCTTGCATTTACAGATGCATCTCAAGCAAGACTAAGGATGTCATCCTCCTGCTCCACTCAGCCTTGGTGAGACCGCAGCTGGAGTAGTGCATCCAGTTCAGGGCGCTGCACTTCAGGAAGGACATGGAGAAGCTCGAGAGAGTCCAAAGGAGGGCCACACATGTGATTAGAGGTCTGGAGAGCAGGTCATACAAAGAGAGGCTGAAAGACTTGGGACTGTTCAGTCTGGAGAAGAGAAGACTCAGAGGGGACTTGGTGGCAGCACATCAGGGCTTGGGGGAGCATCTGTTCACCAAAGCACCCCAGGGGAAGACAAGAAACTATGGACACAAGCTGCTTGAAGATCACTTCAGATTGGACACAAGGAGAAACTTCTTTATGATTCGAGTGCCGAGGGTCTGGAAGAAACTCCCTCCAGAGGTGGTACAATCACCTACCCTGGAGATCTTTAAAAAACAACTTAACTCCCACCTTGCTGGGGCCATTTGACCCCAGCAGTCTTTCCTGCCTAAGTGCAGGGGTGCTGGACCTGATGAGGTCCCTTCCAGCCTCTAACATCCAAGAATCTATGACTCTTAATGCTGTAATAGGGCCACCTGTGGTCCTCACTAGAAGGAAGGGAACAAAGGGAAAGCCCCAACAGTGAAGGGCAGAAATGCTTCTTCCAGAGAAGGCTGAACCCAGAAACCAGATGCTACAGGACAGTCACACTGGATAAGAACCAAGCTGAGACCCAGGTGGTTGGAAGAAAGGCTGGAGAAGGACTGTAAAATGGGGCCTAAAGAAAGGCTGGTGCTGGGAGAGCCCAGCAGATACTGTGCAGAGATAATGGGCTGTGGAGGAAGACCTGAGAAGTTTGACAACAAACCCAAGGGATGTTATTAAGAAGCCACAGGCGGCTGCGTGGAAATGGATCCAGAGGCAGCATGGTCGAGAAAGGTGCAACACAAGGCTCACCTTCCTCCAATGCTCCTCTCACTAAACTACCATAAAGCTGAGTCAGCTGGGGAAGCTGGGAGACAAACACCTGGTTTGTGCATGGACCGTGAAGACTGCACCACACCTGAAAAAGGGAGCACTGGTGAACAGTCACAGATGCCCACTGGAGCCAAGGGGATCTAATAGTGACCTTAACATTAATGCTTCGTATGTGCTTTCATGAGTCAAGGCCTCCCTGGCCTGGAGCCATGCGTTGTGGTCAGCTATCTTAGCTCCCTCACAAGGCTGTAATTCTTGCAGTATCTGAATACTAACAGTCTTTAATATTTTTATCCTAGCAACACCCTCATGGTGTAGGGCAGTACTATTATTTCCATTTTACAGAGAGAGAAATGAGGCACAGCAAGGCTAAGGGTCAGATGGTGAAAGTTATCTGGGCCCTTTACTCAATACCAAAATCTGTGAGAGTTGGGAATCTAAATACCTTGAAGGGTCTGGACCTGAGTGACTTGCCCAAGACCACCTTGGAAATCTGTGCTGGAACATAAACTTGAACCCAGCTCCCCTTAGGCCTGTGTTAGCAAAACAGTGATAGTTTCTGACAAGTGGTCTGCAATTTGCATCATGTCCCCCTGTCTCTTCCTTTCAATTAAAAATGTGATTATATGAGTCCATAGTGATCTATAAGACCTTTGAGTGTGGACAGTGGTCTACTGGTCCAAAATATTTGGGACTTGCTCCCCTAAACAATTTATTCACCTGCAAAAGAGCTATGTCTACTTGTCTGGGTCTACCGCAGGGGTGGACAAAATGCGGCCCGTGGGCCAGATGCCATTCTATCCAGACTGCGGGGCCCCTAAAAAATTTAGAAAATTAATATTTATCTGCCCCGGGCTGCCTGTCATGCGGCCCTCGATGTCTTGCCAAAACTCAATAAGCGGCCCTCCACACAAAATAATTGCCCATCCTGGTCTAATGTGTTTCTAAGAAAAAACTGAAGGACATCACCAGAGCTTGTAAGGCACTTTGTGACCCTCATGAGTCCCCATGCTGGGCAGATGCAGCTGGGACTGCATATGGAGGGTGTTGCTCTGGAGAGGGTCTCTGACCAGTACCTTGGAAATAAAACTGATCTCAGAGCAAGCTGACACGGGAGTGAAGTTAATGATTTAAATGCCCAGCCAAAATGGGTGGGGAGGTCCTCTATCTAAACCTGGCTAAGAGGGACAGTAACTTGTGACACCAGGGGTATAAAGTGTCCAGACTTCTGAAAGGATGCTAGCATTTGTTCTGGGTAGCAATATTAATTCTTTTCTGAATAGCAAAAGGACCAACCTTGTATCAGGAAAGTTCTTCCTGGCAAAGCAAAAAGCTGCTGTTCGGAGTATCACATATCACCAGTGAACACAATCCACAGCCCTTTTGTGGATAAATACTTTCCATTGTTCTTCAGTGCAGCAAAGAACATACCAATCAGCTCTCTTAATGTATAGGGGCACTGCTAGGCTTTTAACTCCCACAGCTTCCTTTAACTCCAAAGCCATTTTTGCATCTAAGACCTGACGTCAAGATCCCCTAGGGATTTAGCTTTGAAAACAACTTCCACTGTCTCCAAGACATTTACAGAACTAAAAAGAAATTACAACAAAAAACTTTGCTTAAGACACCACAGGTGAGCAAAGACAAACAGCCTCTGGAGAACTGGAGACACAAAGCTATGGGGAGAAGTGGACACGCCAGAGGGCAGGGAACAGCTGCAGGCAGACCTGGATAGGCTGGACAAGTGGGCAAAAAACAACAGGATGCAGTTCAACAAGGAGAAATGCAAAGTGCTGCACCTAGGGACGAAAAATGTCCAGCACACCTACAGCCTAGGGAATGACCTGCTGGGTGGCACAGAGGTGGAAAGGGATCTTGGAGTCCTAGTGGACTCCAAGATGAACATGAGTCGGCAGTGTGACGAAGCCATCAGAAAAGCCAATGGCACTTTATCGTGCATCAGCAGATGCATGACGAATAGGTCCAGGGAGGTGATACTTCCCCTCTATCGGGCGTTGGTCAGACCGCAGTTGGAGTACTGCGTGCAATTCTGGGCGCCACACTTCAAGAAGGATGCGGATAACCTGGAGAGGGTACAGCGAAGGGCAACTCGTATGGTCAAGGGCCTGCAGACCAAGCCCTATGAGGAGAGACTAGAGAAACTGGACCTTTTCAGCCTCCGCAAGAGAAGGTTGAGAGGCGACCTTGTGGCTGCCTTTAAGTTCATCACGGGGGCACAGAAGGGAATTGGTGAGGATTTATTCACCAAGGCGCCCCCGGGGGTTACAAGAAACAATGGCCACAAGCTAGTAGAGAGCAGATTTAGACTGGACATTAGGAAGAACTTCTTCACAGTTCGAGTGGCCAAGGTCTGGAACGGGCTCCCAAGGGAGGTGGTGCTCTCCCCTACCCTGGGGGTCTTCAAAAGGAGGTAAGCCGAGTATCTAGCTGGGGTCATCTAGACCCAGCACTCTTTCCTGCTTATGCAGGGGGTCGGACTTGATGATCTATTGAGGTCCCTTCCGACCCTAACATCTATGAATCTATGAATCTATGAACTGTTGTCATCCTTTCCAGTGCGGCAATGACTTGGTTGGGACCTCACTGTGCGAGGCCCTGGCCACACTTGACACAGTCCCTGCCCCAGTCCAAATAGGCAAAGTAGAATTATTAACATTAATTATTTTGATTTGTTTGATTAATTGTTATTGATCGTTTTGCAGATGGGAAAGTGAGGCCAGTCTTCTACTTAAACTTAGCCTAACATTAGCAATTTGCTGCTCTAGCACAGTGATCCTAATATGCTGCTCTCATAGCACGGGACCCTCTATGTCATACCTCTTCTACTCTGTGAGGGCCAGATCCTCACCCAGGAAAGGCAGGGGTGAAGTTAAAAGAGTGTTTTGGCTTGTGTGAGTAGGAACAAATGATCTTTCCTGTGGCTGATATGCATTGAATGCTTTGGCGACTGCCTGCTGGAACTCAAGGGACTCTCCTATGGGGGCTGGACTAGGAAGGGGAATCCTTCCCCTGGAGAACTAAAGGAATCTCATGGCTTTCCAAGCTTCCAGCTCCCCCTAAGTGCCGGAGAAGAATCTCCCAGATCCTAGGACATAGGAAGGACACTTGCTCCAAGGCCAGTGATGTTGCAAGACGCGCTCGAGCAAGCCCAGAGCTTCTAGTCCGTGGCTGGATCCAGCCCTTGCAACAAGGAAGTAGACATCCTAGAACACATCACTGACAGTAACTCTCTAACCAGATGTCACACAATCTCAGTGAGAGTCTGAAAGTGCATGATGTTATAGGATACAGCTATTTCCTTGTGCCCTCCCCCATGCAGCTCAGCGGTGCGTCCCCCCCCCCCCCGACCTGAAAGACCTGACGTCACAGCACACGCTTCCAGTGACTAGAGGGGGTGCTAATCTCTCTTAGATGCAACTTCTGCTTTCTCTGAGAAGCACTTTCCTCATTTCGGCTACCAGGACACGTGCATAGTTTTGATTGGGCAGGCCCCACACACTTCCTGGTGTGGTTTAGGTATGTGTGGCAGATACCATGTTCCCAGTGGGGACTGAATGCTGGTGTTTGCCCCAGGCCCCAGCCCCTTGAGCTAAAGGAACAGCTCTCCCTGTCAGCAGCCTCCTACCCTCCTATGCAATCCATCCACTAAAGTGGGGTCATAAACCCCAGCCCACCATGTGGTCCCACAGTAGAGACTCACCACTTGCCACCAAAAGGGAGAAAAAGGAAATGCCTTCTCTTCCTTCCAAGAAGCCTTTTTCCCTTGCTCTGCTGAATATCATTACCCCGGTTTCCAGCCCTGAGAATCTAACTTTAATCTTTCAGACACTCTGCTTTGAAGGTTTTGCTGCCTAGATATGGGACATGACAACTCACGGACCCATTTTTCTCTTCCCTTTTATTTTACTTTAGCAACTCTGACAACTTCTAGCGCTGAAGGAATTAACATACCCAGAGCAACAATCAGCCTCCTCCTTTCTGCTGTCGCTAAATTGTGTACTTTGGGCAAACTCAGTTTTACATTCCCTTATATGTCCTGCACCAGTGCTGCTAATTTAGATCAGCCACGTTCCTTTGGGACACTGCTGACTTGAAGCGATCTACAAATTGTTTTGCACTTGGATTACAATGCCAAGGAACTTATAATGATAAGGAAGCTGAACTTTTTGGAAAATCTGGAGCTGATGGTGGATACTGAACACTTAAAAATCAGGTCCAAAACTCTAACTGCAAATCCTGGTTTAGCACGGTGTCCCTGTCAGCAATGTGGGAATGGGTCCATGCAATTAGGCATAAATCAAAAGCTCCAGGGCTTTGGAAAGGTTCAGCTCTGCATCTAAACTTCACATCTGACTTATTCCAAATCGAAGCACTGCATCTGTATGTCTATGGCCTCAATGATTGTGCTGGTGGTGGTGGCAGTGGCAGCTGCTGGGATTGCCATGCAGTAGCTGCTATCTTTTGTCTCCCTCCCAACTCAGCACCTGGGGGCTGGTGCCCAGATTGTCCCCTGCCTCCTTAACTACACAGAACAGCCTGCAAGCGAAAGGCTGTGTATTTGTAATCTGTGTTGTGAGGGTTAGACAATAAGCGCAGTGCATGAATTTCATTCTGCACCATGCGAGTTCCCATCAGATTGACACATTCTTCAGAGGCTCTAGATCAGGGCCTCTCAGAGTCTGTCACTGAGCTTATTTGATGGCAGTTCCCATTCATCTCACTCAGACTCTGATTTCCATACCCCTCTGACCCCTGTCATTCCTCCAGGCATAAAGTAAGACTTCAGTTTGAGGAGGGCAGGACTACTTGTTAAACTCCAAGCCAGGGCTCATGGCTGGCTGTGTTACTGCCAATGCAGTTAATGGATAAAGTTTACTTTGGCCCCCTCATGCAGGTAAAGCATGGATTAGACTTCAAAGAGGAGCTGTCTGAGAATGCAGGGGTCATTTTACAGACAGAGAGATAATTTTATGGGTTGGGCACAGGGCTGGGACTTGGCAAATGTGGCTTCTGTCCTCTCTTCTCCCATGCCTTGCCTGTAAGCCCACAGGCAGAGCACTTCAAATTCTCCTGCCTTAGTTCCTCACCAATAAACCAGGCTGCTTCTATTTTTTGCTCTGTTTAGATTAGCCCTTTAGAGAGGGGACTCACTCATGCTCTGTAACCTGCCTAAGCCAGCAAAAGTCTGATCTCCTTTAAGATCTTCAGGGGCTGTTGTAAAACCCAGGCCTGGGCTGCAATTAAAAACTATAAGACAAGCCAAGTAAAGGCTCATGATAGCAAAGCCAAGAAATGGCTAAGTGGCCCAGGGACTTTGAGACTGAAAGCTGCTGGAAACGGTGCTGGAACAAGGAGGGCTTGAGGCTCCTATCCCAAAAGGGACTCTTCGCAGGAGCTGGGAAGAACATCTCCTGAGACAGCAGAGGGATTTCAATCACTCCTAGCTGAGAAGTAGTGAACAAAGGAAAGCAGGTGCATGAGGAAATCTGGACCACAGCAGGTTCCTAAAGTGCAGCCCATGAGCTGAGCCCCTTTGATGAAGCCTGCCACCCAGGACAACCCTTTGGAATTGGCTCTCCAGGGCCAAAACATTGGTGGTCTCAGATTCTTGGCAGCTCCTCAAAATCTAAGACCAGAACTATGCATTTGTGTGGCCACTCTTAGCTTCAAGGGAGAGCAGTGCTTTGGGTGTATGGCAAAGGAAGAACTTCTTAGATGCAAGCAATATTTCACCTATTCATGAGCAATCTCCTAAGGCTCCCATTGCTGAGGCAGTCCCTACACACAGGATCATGTCATAACAGTGGTTCAATTTAGTATGGAAGTCTGGTTATTTTGAACGTCAGCTTCCTTGGGGATCAGAGTCAGATGGAAAAAATCCCTTGATCATGTCCGTACCAGTGATTTGCAGCCAGGGTGCCATGGCACACTGGGGTGCCTTCAAATCCTTGCAAAGGTGCGGTGGAGTGCCACACACAACATGAGCACAGTTAGATGTGCAAACATGATTCACAAGATAAACCCAGAGATTTCAAAGAAAAATCCACAGTGTTAAAAACATTCTGCCCTGCTGTGGTCTGTCTGAGTTTTGCAGCAGAAAAATTGCTCTAATATAGGTCTGTAGCCAAAAAAAACCAAGTGAAAGCTAAGAGCTGGTATGGTCCAAGAAGTGCCTTAAGTCTAACAATGTTGAAAACAACTGCTCTACATATTTTAAGTTACCTACAGTATTTGGACATCCTCATCTGAATTCATTGAATAGGCTGTGAGAATCCCAGCCCCTGGGATGGCTCTGAAAGCCTCAGTTCAGAGGGACTTTGCTCCGGAGTCACTCTTGCTTTCACAGGTTGTTATTACTCTTAAACTAGTTGGGTTTCATGTTATGGTTAGAAACTGGGCCCGGGTCTAACTTGGCAGCCTTCATTTTCTGTCTCTGACAAGGCATAAAGGGGTTCTAGGTCTAGCCTAGCGTGTTCGCTGAAGATCCGTGGTAGCTGTGTGTCCAGAGTAAACCGATCAGAAGTTGTACTTCTATTTAGTATTCTGGAAGTGCCTGTCTCTTCCTGCCTTAAGCTGCTGTTAACATTAAATTGTGCCTGTTAAACAGCTGCTGAGCTCTGCTGTCAACGAGGCTGCACATCAGCAGGAGACGAAAACAACCCTGTATAAATGGCTTGAGAAAAAGCGATCCATCCAAAAGGAGCCCACACGAACACTGCAAGCAGCTGACTGCCCCATAAGGGCATCAGGAGGTAGCATGATAAATCAGTATATTAAGGCTGGGTAGAGAACTTCTTCTTTGTTAGGACTGCATCCCCTGTGCTGGCTGACTGTCCAGTGCCTTAAAGGCACTGGCACTGATGGTGGGTTTTATTATTTTATTTTGGGTTGCGGCGGGGGGGGGGGGGGGTGGAGGGCGGTGTTGTCATTTAGATCTGTTACCGAGGCTTTTTACTGGCAGTGCTGGGGAAACCTAGCAAAGGCTGTTTCTGAGCAGAACAATTATTTTCTTGCTCAGCTGATCTCTAGGTCTTTCTATTTTCTCAGAAATAGAGCAGAGCTGCTACTAACAATACTCTGCCTGGCTCTTTTCTAAGGCTCTCCAAGTGCTTTATAGGCATTAAAGAGCCACAACATCCATGTGAGATACAGAAGTATCATGCTCCCTAGTTTACAGAGAGGAAAATGGATGCACCAAATGGTGAAGCAACTTGCCCACTGAAGGTGGTGATAACGATGGCATTTAATACCACTGGGAACAAAGAGGCATTTTTGCTTCCAGTGCCCCCTGAGCTGACACACCAGTAACCTGGAGATCTGGGGAGGATTTGGAGCACCTATTGTTGAAGACCACAAAGGTGCTTTGAGCTCTCTCTTTTGGATCAGTTATAGGGACGAATATATATGGAGTGGTGATGGAAGATGGCTTTACTGAAGGCATCAACTCATTCATTATCTTAACATGAAAGACCTTGCCAAGATAGTCCCTGCCCCAAAGAGTTTGCAATTTAAAGACAGACAGAGGTGAAAATGACTTGCATTAGGACAGGAGCAGACCAGTGGCTAAGCTGAATCTAGACCACAACTACATTGCACACCCCCTCCTCACTATTCCTGCACTCAACCTTGCTATCACTTGCCTTGTACTGTAGACTATACCCCTTTGCTGCCTCTCACATGGTGAGGATGAACCCCTAGCAGTGTGCAGGGGTTGTGCTCTGTGCTCAGCCTCCTGAAGGCTCAGATCAAGTGTAATATGTATGTCTGTGCATAGTGTTTTAGCATGGACTGAAGATGTGTATGGAGACTCTGCCTCATAGTACATGCATGGATAAAGTGTATGCTGTGTATAGTAACAGTTTGTGTGCTAATATGTGTAACGTATGCCTGATAATACATATGATGTGTATATACAGCTGTACGTCCAGTGGATGTCTGTGGGTTTGTATTTAGTGAAGATCAATACCCTGAATACATAATCTCTAGTAGTGCTGAACATTTCTAGCTCAGCCCCAGATGGGGGTGAACCTAACTTACTGTATGCATCAGAGTTTCAGTAACATTCACTTGGTATTGATCTCTACACGTGAAACTGGAGTAATTACTTTGGATACATAACCCACCTCTGCTAGAGTTTCCTCTTTGAATTTTGTAGGAATATTCTTATCCCAACTGACCTCCCTGGGATCCTTTTGGTTTCCAGGCTTCAGTTGCAGGGCAACTTGCACCCAATTAAGGATGAGTGGCCAATCTCTTGCTCCTCCCAGGCAGCTCAGATGACTGGCAATAAGCAAGGGAGGTCTTGTATTCCTAAAGCACAGGGTCATCTCCAGCTTGGGCTGGTAGTGTGCACAGAAATCCTGATCATCTGGGGCTGTACCCCGACTTGTGTTAAATGATGAGCCTGTGGGATCATTCCAGTCCAACCTACAGGTGTCCGGGTCACTCCTTCCCCTACACAAACGTCTCCTGGAAAAGGGGTGGGGGAAGGAAATGCAGCAGATTCCTATACCGTTCAATGCTTTCTTTCCACTAAGATTCCAGTATCTTACTCTCTAATGCTGGTTTCTGTTGTTTCAGAAGTAGGAGCATTGGCATATTAGTCATGCTTTATACCAAGTTGCATAATGCCAATTCTAAAAATTGCAGAGCACAGCTACATGTCAGGTCTAATACGCATTAGAGGAAACATGAGACGCTTTGCTGGTAAGAAGTGTCATGGTCCATGGAGGGTTTTCTGTGCCAGGCAGAGCAACAGGTTTTAGGGTTTGCTGGAATCGGTTTCCTGCCCTAACTGATTAGCGGCCTGGAAGGAAAAGAACAGAATCTGTCTGGACCTGGAGAGGCATCCAGCATAGGGTCAAGTCACTGCCCTTGAGCTCCTCAAACCCAAGGTCCTGCTTCGAGGAGAGATCCAGAGACCTCTCTCCCTGGCTGCTCCACACACTTGCCATGTGACCTTGAGCAAAACCTTTGATCCAAAGATTTTAAGGCAAGGCCAATGAACTGCAGCCACTGACCCTTGCAGTAACCCCACAACTGGTGGTTAGGTCAAAACAGCTGGTAGGAAGAGACATCTTATTCCACATGAAGATATCAGGTGATGGAAAATCCACCGCAGAACCCTGTTCTAAGTCATCCAACAGCTCTGCTGAGGCACCTTTTGTCCTCCTTGCCTCAATTTCCCTATCTGCAATGCCTGACCTGTTTGCTAGAAGGACTGAGAGGCTAAGATCATTAATGTCTGTGACAAGCTTGGCTCTCCAAGGATAACTAACAATAGAGAAGGGCAGGGGTATTATTACTGCTATGAGCTGTAGCTTTTTCTCTTTTCCCTCCACTAAATCAGTTGCACTTAACCTGTTTGTTCTGTGACTCACAAACCTGTTGAATTACCAGAATTGTTAGGTCAATGAATACACTTAATTATAGAAATTAGATGAGTGCACAGTTATAGAATCAATACATGACAAACATGTTTGATGTAAATGGCAGATGAGTCACTGGCATGGCACAGAGTTCATGGCACTGATAGCTGAAACCAATGAATAATGCAGGGCTTTTCTGCACCCCTCCCCCCCCTCGGATAATTTGGAAGCAGGAAAGGGTTAAAAAAAATTGTTCCTTGTCAGAAGTGTTTATTTGGCACTTCACAGCCCTGACATAAATCTGTCAGTGACCTGAAGCCTATAAGAAGGAGCTGAGCACTTCACAGAGCTGGCAGCACAAATCTCAGCTTTCTTTTCTTCTGCTTCTTTTCTTAATGATCTGCAGACAAGCTAGGGAGGGGGAAGGCTTGGAGCGGGGGGAGCCCAGACTTGTCTAGTCTCTGCCTTGTGCTAACTAGGGCTCCTTAAAAAAAAAAACAGCAAGTTTTCTTTCTCCTGAAATAAAAAGGGAGTGTTTTCTCTTTGCTCCTGTGATCTTGTTAAACTTGCTAGGGAAAATCAGGCCAGCCACTTAACACTTTGCTTTCACACACAGATCACAAAGCACTTTACTGAGGAAGGTCGCTAGCCCTGTTCCTTTTCTATGGATGGGGAAACGAGGCAAAAGGCAGAGCAATGAGCTGCCTGAGTGTACTACCCAGCTGCATAACACAGCTAAGAATAGAAACCCCCTCTCTTCACTTCCAGGCCAATCCCCCTTGGACTGAAATGTGTTAAAAAATACGGCAGCCCTTAAGAGCTGGATTGTGTCACTTTAACTGAAGCTGAGCATCCTCTTACCGCTCAAATAGTCCCCTTGGAGCAGTATCCCATGCTGTGATTTGCTAGTGATGCAGGCAATTGGATTGCCTCCTGCAACACACCCAGTGCTTTTCTTAAGACCAATAAAGGGACAAATTCTCACCCACAGCTGATCTGACCTCCCTCAGGCTGACTGGCCTCTTATTCCACCAGTATACTTCTGAAGTCGGTAGGTCTTATGTAAAGTGTGTGCAAGGGATCAGAATATGGCCCTGTTATGGCTGACCGGGAACAACTGTTAAGCAATAAGCAACTGCAAGCAGGTGTGCTCTTGGAGACGCAATGCCCTTGTGGTACGTGGCCCTGTGGCTGGCTGGAAAACAGCCATCTCACTTCAATTAAAACAGTTTTCTTTGGCGTTGGTGATGAATGAAAATGAAACCGATCCCAAATTTTCATGCAAAGTCACTCAAGAAATGAAGTACAAAGGAGGTAAAAATGATTTCTTTTAGCTTTTCTAACCCTGCTGCAGCTGCAGTCATTTGATGCCAGCAGTCTTTCCTGCCCAAGTGCAGGGGGGCTGGACTAGATCTGTAAGGTCCTTTCCAGCCCCTACCAACTATGAAACTATGAAAGCCAGCGGTCTCTTTCCCCACAACAGCTACTTGCTTGGTGCTCAAGGCATTCCCTGTAGATGCAAAAAACTCAAGTTCAGCTTCCTCCTCTACTTCATTCAGAGGAGGGCTTGGCCTGGGTTCTACTTATACCCAATCTGAGTGACCACACTTGGTGAGCTGGAGGCTATTCCGGGGTAAAGGTGCTCTCTTTCTCGCTTTGATCAGGAATCCCACCCTGGGCCTGTGAGATCTTCCTAGGGATAAATCCATCAACACTAAACCATCTCAGTTAAAAGTGCCAGTTTCCCTGGATTGGCATTTTCCAGTGGAAAATGTTTCATCAAGGAACTCACAAACCAGCAAGCAGAAAGGGGCTGCCTCTATGAAGACATACACTTCCACCTTACAACCAACAACCCTAAACCACCTTCATACTTGGGACTCTTCTGACCTCCTTCTTCCACAGTACTAGTCTCCTTCCCCTACACTTTCTAAGGACACTCTCTTCTTACCAAAACCTCCTGCCCGCTATGCTCCATATGTATTCCATTGGTCTGACTTTGCCCAAAACCCTGCAATGAACCGTAAGATCTTTTTTTTCACTTGGATGATGTCCCTGGTGTCAAAAAGGAGACATAGACAGAGAGATGAAGACTGGCTGAGTCAGACAGCTGCAATCACCAGAATAGGGGGGAATGGGAATTTATTCAACCATGCCCCCCATAAAGTCATGATAACCGAAAAAACCGAGAAGATTTTGAGTAAGATCCTGACCCAGAGATGTGTATATACACTAGGGCTGTGCGAAACGGCACCGTTCCATTTTGACTTGGGTTTTGAGGTTTTGACGGAACAGCGTTTTGTTTCGAATTTAATTTCAATTTGAAACAGCTGTTCCGTTTTGCTTCATTAGCTATAACAGGGACATTTTGCCCATTAGCTATAATGGGGAAGCTTAAAAAAGCCTCTCTCATCTGACAGGCAGATTGGGGCTGCAAGCCCCCAATCTGCCTGCCAGATGAGGGAGGGAAGTCGGTGCTGCCGCCTGGGACTGGGGAAGGGAACTGAACCCGATCGCTCAGTTCCCCTCCCCAGAGCTAGATCAGGCTGGGGATGGGAACTCAGCCCAGCTGGGCTGAGTTCCCATCCCTGTGCTAAGATCGGGCTGGGGAGGGGAACTGGGCGATCTGGCTCAGTTCCTCTCCCCAGCCTGAGTGCAGCACTTGGGAGGGGAACTTAGCCCAGGCTTAGTTCCCTTCCCCTGCGCTGTGATCGGCTTCCCACAGCCAGGCAGCAGGAGACAGAGAGAGCCAGGGCTGCACTCCGACTGCTGCTGGGAGCGCAGCCCTGGTTCTCCCGAGTCTCCACCACCTCGCTGCTGGCTGCTTTGAAACTCAAAACGTTTCGAAACTTTCAAAACTCTTCGACTAGTCTCGTTTTGTTTCAAGGCTGTTTCAAAGCTCTTCGTTTTGATTCAATGTTGCTGTTTCAAGCTCAAAAGGAGTCAAAACAGTGTTGAAACAAAACAGCCAGTGAAATTTTGCACAGCCCTAACATACACTGGGTGGCAGACAGGAGTGATCACTGCCCAGAGACCTTAATGTGGGCAGTAAAATAGATGGCCAACACTGGAAAAGGCATTCAAGGAGAGAAGATCAGATCCCACTTCTGACTGTTGGGGATGTTCTCCAATTTGACTCTCCTCTCCTGGGAATCACTGGTCAAATATTACTGCAATTGGGGGTGTCTCAGAGGATATGAAGAGATGGAGTGTGATTTGAGTAGAGAGAGATCAGGGTAGATCTTGCTATACCAGCTGTGTTGTTCAGATCCCTGGATTTCTCATGGACTTTGTAAGAAAACTGGATGGAGGTGAGGTGAGAGGCAACTACGCCTAGGAGAGTCAGGAGTCATGAAACTGAGACCTACAGAAACCTTCTAGCTGAGCATCATCAAGGTTTTACACCATCCTGAATATGGATGCCTGGAGATCACAGTCCACATCTACCTAGCAATATTTAGCTCTGAAAACAAGTCCATGTGCATGCATAACACTCCAGATAATAATGATAGTCACTTCAGGAAAGTCTTTTCGCTGCTGGAAAGAGAGCAGTGGAAGAGACTTCAAATAAAAAGCAAGCAAATTCTAAAGACAGCTTTGCTTCAACCATGTTCCCTAACCTTTTATCTGGATTTCTGCAGATGGGCCTTTCTACCACAGCGTGAACGTGAAAGCTCTTTTTGACGTCAAGCACTCACTAACAAAAAATGTAGAGTGGAATATATTCAGTTGTAAATATGAGTTGCTTTGGTTATACACACACACATCATCCAGTCGGGGCATGGACAAAATGCTATGTGATTCATGCAAGCAACCAACATTTTCCTGATTCTTTGGAGTCTGAATAATGAATTGTTTTACTCTTAGGGGGAATTATTTTTTGTCTTACAAATTACTCTGAATAATAAATGAAGCTGGGGATTTTTTGTGGACTGCAAACAAACAGGGAAAGAAGGAAGCCCCATTCAACAAACAGATGATTTGCAATGAATTATTCCCTTAGCTCTAGTTTTAAAGCTGCTCTACTAGAACTGGCCTCTAGTGATAATACCTGCATGCATCAGGTAGAAACAGTCAAAAATGCCAAATGTTTCTATGGGAAATTTATAAAATGTCATCAAACCCTGACAATACATTCCTTATGAATGTTTCTTTTTCTTTTTTTTTCCAGTGAAACACCAAAGTGTGATGTGGGGGAAAAAAATCAGGTTTTGACAACCAATTTTTTTGTATTGAAAACTGAAACATATTGATCAAGCTGAAACGTTTGTGTCAAAAAAATCTGTAGTTCTTTAGGGAAAAAGGTTACCGGGACAAGATTCATTTAAAGACACTTCCAGCTTCCACTAAAGCCTCATCTCTCCTAGGGAAAATTCAACACTGGTACAGCAACCACAGCAGTAGCAATATTGGAGGCTATAGCATGAGTCTGTCTACCCCGACATTAATGGTGAATTACAAGTCCAGGTTTGCTGTAGTAGAGACAATCCAAGATAAAGCAAGCTTCTCTGCTTAAAATAAATGCACTCTCATCCACGATAAGGCAAAAATGTCCCTTGCTAAAGTGCAGGGCTTTGAATCGCTCTGCATTCCCTTTCCAAAGACAATATGTCATTTTCAAGAGGACTGCACTGGGGTGATCCCTTGAAAATAGAAATGCTTTTGCTGTTTCCTGGAGAGCTTCCAGGAAAAAAAAAAGCATATGTGGGGGAAGGGGTCGGCTCTTTGACAGCAAAAAAACAAACTGATAGATGGTCAGTTTGATGGTGCCAAGTGCGCCATATGAAAGCACCACTGCCTCTGGCTGAGGGTTAATGGTGCATCTCTAGGTCCCATTTAGGCTCAAAGAAACTTATTCCCAGCTTACGTAAACCTGCTGTGACTTCAGTGGACTCCTGGTTTCCAGGGGAGGAGGTAAAAGCAGAATCAGGACTAGAGTAGAGAAAAGTGGCTTTTTTGTTGTTGAGTTTGCAATCTGAGTTTGCCAGGAGAGAGGTCCCTAAGGCAGGTTGAACTATTGCAGCAAGTCATTTATTCAACAGATATGGCCCTTTCTTCCATGACAAGTTGTCCGTGAACAGGTTGTGCATTTTATTGATTTAATCTTAAAATATTTGTGAAGGGGCCAACAATTTCAAAGATCATGGGCAATCAGCTTCAGAAACATCACACAGCGCTTCAAACAAAAGTTACCTAAAATTAGCAGCTCTTTTTTGAAAATAGGGGCTGTAGACTTCTATCATGATGATTCAACTAACAGTTTGTATGAACAGATTGTAACCTGTGGATGGCCTGCTACTTAGGACTCTATTTATTTCCAATGACTGATCACTTGGGTTACTGCGAAGAACCCCTTTCTCTTTGCAAATCATTCTAAAAAAAATATTATTATTTATAGATTGATTGCATCAAAAAGGAAATCTATCTGGCAATATTCACGATACTTATAAGACATTCATAATTTTAGGGCTGTGTGTGACTCTGAGATGATCACCTTTGGCCTTGTGCACATTGTAAGTTAGATAATTTCACCCAGTCTTTCCTGTCCCAGCAACTCGGGGTGCCTATACACATGCTCCAGGGTAGGGGTGTGTTTTAATTAAGGTGGCTCTCAGGAGCCACCTTAATTAAAATGCCACACCATCTCAAGTATTCAGGACCCCATGTTTCAAAACAGCTGCGGGGGCACTTTAACTACAGCCCCTTCGATGAGCTTTAGATAAAGTGCCCCCGCCACTATTTTGAAACACAGGACACTGAATAAATGCTGGAGCGTTGTAATTAGATTAATCGAGTCTGCTCTAATGCATCCTAATCAGAACATGGCAGAGCACGTGTATAGACAGACACCTTTGGTGTTTGTGAATAAAAGCCTATCAGGAGGCTTCATTTCCAAGGAGGTGCATGAAGACATCTCAACTCTTTTCACTCAACTCTAGAGAGCATCTTTGCTTTCTACTAAAGCCATTGAAGTCACCTGATCTCAAGCTACGGCTTGGACGTAACGTAGAAGTAAAGCTGCAAAAGCATTGGAGGATTCTTTTATACCGATTGCCATCGGTGTTGTTAGTTAGTAAGAGTGGTTTCCCAGCAACCCATATAGGTGCTAACTGAGGTCACCCTAATTGGTTTAAAAATGGGTTTGTTGCCAAGGAGCTGTGTGGAGGCATTTTATAAACAGAGAGACTGGGGGCAGCACGCACCTCAGTGGTCTCTTCCCATGGGAATTAGCATCATAGCAACACAGAAGATCCACCTGCAAGTACTTATTGCATCCTGGTGTCCATGTATTGAACCGTGATGATGGATGCGTCATCACACAGACATGCACTTGTATTGGGCAACACAAGGATGGAGGGTTGCATTAGCTCATGCACTCAAGATCCCATTGGCCAGTTACGTCCATACATGTATACTCATGCAAAAAATGCATATATAATCACTACACCCACATGGCAACCAATATTAACTCGTGCACGCAGATTGTACACATTTCAGGTAAACACGCAGAAATGTTTGCAGGCTTCTGATATGCTCCGTTAGCTCAAGCCTGCACGCTCGCCAACACGTGTAACGTTCTCATCCACATGAGCATCTGTATATACACACCAACACACCCACTCCTGCATTCCCCACACACACATTCACTTAGATGTACTAAGAGAAGAAAATTCTCTGCTGCTTGACTCACTGAGCTGAGGAAAAAAGGACAACAGAACTAAATTGGAGTCTCTTGTTAGCTATCAGGGCAGAGCTCCAAACTGACAGCTCAGTGCTAGCCTCAAGGACCCAAGGAGACATGGTCTGCAGGGTCCATGACATTGCCAGACCCCCACAACCGACTGCCGTGCATCTGGAGTTAATTTTACCCAGTACATAGTAGGGGTGTCAAAGGGTAGGGGGTTACATTCTACCCATAATCTAGTCACTGGAAAATTCCTGTGGATCCACTTGAAGAATTACAGTGTATCCTACCATACCGCCCTCAATTTGATATTTGTGAATTCAGCAGAGGAGCCTTAGTCAGACTTTCAGGAAAAAAGATAAACTTAATGATATTACAAACTAAAGGAGAGGGATATAATTGGGAGACAACTCTATTATATCACTGCTCAGAGCCCTTGCTTCTAACCAATTGCCCATAGCTAGTTCTCTCCAACTAACGTGGTTACTTAAGAAGCCTTACACCCAACGACCTGCCTGGAAGGACTTCTAGACTTCCCAAGAGGACAGTTCCTCCACAATTGCCGATTTGAATCAGCAATACACTCTCAGAGTACACGATAAGGTATGCGTGCATGCCAAAATTGATGTGCAATCACAAGCATTGATGTGCAGGCACATACTTTGGGGGGGAGAAGAGCAAGTCCCCAGTTGTGCGGATGAGATGGTTTCATCCACCTCATCTATATGGGCAAGGAAGGCAGGTCATGCCATGAGACAAGCAAAGAGACCCTCCTTTCTGTTAGGGTGGGCTCAGTACAGATGAGCTTTGCATTGTAGAAAGGAGATTGCTGTAGAGGCTGGGAAGCTGGTTGCAGGGGTTCATGGGAAGAAGAACTATGTTCTCCTAGTTGCCTGAAATAAACCATACCGTGCCTGAATCATTTCTCCCCGTATCTGGACCAAAACATGTCTAATGCCAGTATGTGCATTATACTTCCAAGCAGAACCCAATCTCCCCGATTTCCTCAGCTTGTAACAACACAAGTACCTGTCCCAGAAGCTGACAGATGGCTGTCAGTGAACTGGGCTGAGAACCAAAGCAATCTCAATCTGAAGCACTGCCAGCATGTCCAGTACCAGTACAGACAGCCTCAACAGGAGATTAATTCAGTCTGTTTTCCAAATAGCTGAGCTGCCATAGCTGATTGAGGGACTTTGCTCTGCACCTACGATCATCCAAAGTCAGAAGGTCTTAGTCATGATGGGACATACAAAGCATCCTGCTAGGCATATCTAGCCCTGTCTTTCTCTGCTCCCACCTGGAGGACCCACTTTAAATAACAATGCATGAAACAAAGGCTGCAGTGAATAGGAACAGTCACTAATCTCCAAGCTAAATGTATGTCATAAAGTATGATGAGAAACATCCATCTTGATCCCCTGAAGCTATGCCTTCACTGCAAGTGTAAGCCATGTTGTGACCTGGGTTTAGTTTTCCACTATCCCATCACCCACCAGCAATGCCTCTGACCTGGGTATGGAGGAGCTTTAAGCGAGTCTAGTTTATTGATCTTTGGATATGGGGCAGAGCCCCAGTTCTGCTTGAACTCATACTGAAACCTGCTTGCTTTGCAGTGAGGGTGCAAGACAAATCACCTAAGTGTGGACAGGCCTCCAATAACCTTCCCACAATTCCACTGCAAGGTCTCCCTTAATTGATCCTAAACTGTCTGAGCACAGGATATGCCCCAACACCCATTCACAAGTGCTGAAACAGGGAGGACACAAAAATGCAAGTAGGACCTTGCACTCCCCATGTGAGGCTGACCTAGATACTCAGACCCAAGCTTTACTTATTCAGGTTAACTGTGCAGTGAAGATATATTCTGAGATGTATCGGTTTGCTACCTTGCAGAATGAAGAAAGCAGGGTTTTTTTCCAAATGGGTGTGTAAAGAGGTGCTGTGCCTTCCTTTACCCAGCTGCAGGTACTCAGCAGCTAATAGTCTGCCTGGCTGGGAGACTGGGAGCTGGCTGGGGCTGATACTAGCTAATGAAAGAAGAGCCATAAAGAGGGTTTAAAAACTCCAGGAGGAGGGGGAAGCCCAGAATTAAAGCAATTCCTCCTATACTGCCTGAAGGAAGGTGATGGGTCTTGCCTTGGGTTGGTTTGTTATGGCTGTGAAGCCTGTTCAAGAGGAATAAAAACTGTTTGGAAAGTCTGAACACAAAACTGACTGGCCTAGCTAAGGATGCTGGATGAGGCACTTGCTCACAGGGTGTCTTCACCAGTTCCCAAGCCATCAGCTATCCTGCTCCAGCTGAACTGACCAGAAGGGTCAGATGTCTTGTTGGAGATTTGAAAAATGCAGGATTTGAGGTCTGCATATAGCACTACACTGTGATAAAGTCAGGTAGGACCAGACTAGGGCTGTACTTGACTGGGGGGATCTCCAGGAAACAGTGATTCAGAAGGGTGGGTGCTCTTTGCATGGATCTGGTTGTGAATCAGTGTCCCAACATGATGGATAGGAGAGGTGAAGCTAATGAGGTTCTGTTTTTTGATCAGCTGTTAAAAAGATGCCCTGACTGCCAAAGATGCCCTGACAACATGAAGTCATTGGCAATCTCATAGAGCTTTTCTCCAAAGGAGGGAGCCCAGCCCTCTGGGGCCCAGCTAATGTGGATAATAATTACACTCTTTCTAACTCCATCTCCCTATGGCTCCTGCTACATATTGTAAATACCTTCTATGTTTTGGAACAGGCTTGTAACATCACTTAGACTGTAAGCATGCCAGGTCCTACCCTGGGGGTGTCTGCATTTCAGTTTAGGGTCAAGCTTGAGTCATTCATGTGTGCATCTAAACTATAAAGTGTGCAAACAGGACCATCTACATGAATCAATAATCAAAATAAGCATTTTTCATAAAAATGGGGCTGGAAGGGACTTCAGGAGGTCATCTGGTCTAGCCCCCCTTTTCAAGACAGAATCATCACTAATTTGCACCATCGCAGACAAAGCATCTAACCTGTACTTAAAAACTTCTAATACCAGAGGCTCCATAACTGCTTGAGATAATCTGTTCTGGGGTTTAACCACTCTGAAAGGTAAAGTGGGCTTTGTAGTATCTAACCCAAATCTCCAAATCTGTTTTCTTGGAATTTAAGCCATTACTTCTCAGTCTGCCTCTTGGGGACTCAGGAAACAACTGATCAGCACCCTCTTGAGAATAAACCCCTTTGTATTTGAAGATTGTCATCAAATCCCTCTTCAGTCTGGTCTTCCCCAGACTGACTCATCCTAGTTTCTCCAATACATGCCAATTGTGGACATGGCTAAAACCAGCTTTTTAACTTCATGTCCTGTAAACTTAAACTTCTTCTTGCCTTCCCCAACTAGTCAGGAAGTCGAAGAGCTATAGTGCTTGGTGCAATTTGCTCATTGCATTCTCATCCTTCACACCCTGTAGGATCTCAGGTGTGCTCTAGCTCCAGACCCCATTATTTTGTCCTTGCTTATCCTGTTCTGCTCCTGACCTCAGGCCTGGACTATGAATACAGATATCTTATTGGATTAGAAATGTGACTCTGACAGCTGGGTTTTTCCCCTTTTGTCATAGCCTCAACCACTGATCTAGATCCCCTGCAATCTCAGGTACTTGGCTAGGCCCACACTCCACAAGAATGCCTATAGCCTTCTTACAATTGTATTATGCTTACAATTTGAGCAGCAAGAGCTTAACTGAAGGGCCTGGGTTTATATACTCAGCTCAGCTGGCTCTACAGCCAATCAGCTCAGTGCTTGCAGCTGGTGCAGCTCTGGGACCAGGTGGCCATGCTTAGAGGGAAGATGGTCTTCCAACAGCAACCTCGCATTGAAAAAAGGGTTTGTTTGACCAAAGTAAAAATTTGGCAAAAATTGTTTATTTTCATGCAAAAAAGCTGGAAACTTTTCTTTGCAGAAATATTTACTGCACTCGTCCCCCTCAAAGGCTTAATTAAATGAAGACTTTTCACTTGTTTCTCAAGATGAATTGTTGAAATTTTTAAGGCTTTGGATTTGCCAAACACATTCTTGGAAAACTGAAAATATTTTTAGTTTTGGGGGGTTTTTAACCAGAAAAATGTTTTAAAAAAATAGCTGGAAGTTTTTTAGTAAGTTTTTTCAGTTTTGAAAATTCCTTGCAAAACAAAAGTGACATTTTTCTACCAGTGCCAAAAACTATTAAAATATTCCAATCAAGTGTCTCTGAGTTTCTAATCACCTCCTCCCCTTATTGATGCCCAGAAGTACCACACATTATAAATCTGATCTCCCTTATCATCCGCCAGTGTCCTAACTGACCCGAGACCTGGCCCAAAGTGCAGTGAAACCAATGTAAAGGCTCATTGACTTCTGTGGTTTTTAATCTTCACATTAGGGAAGAACAATTGAAGGGTCTTTCATAGACCCTTTCCAATGCCAGTCTCTGCTAGACGTGCTGGAGGGATCTGGTTGCTACTACCACAATGATTGGCTGACAGCTTTGCCTAGTGTCTCTTATTAGCATGGGTTTAGCAGTAGGGATGATGGTAAAGTAAATTTAAAGCAAGTCAGGGGTCCCTGCACTGCAAGGGACTGGCCTCAGTATACTTGCACTGCATTTACCACTGGTTGGGCAGCGCTGTTCCCAAGCCCCCAGAGCTCAATCAGCCTCAGCGAGGGCAGATGATTCTTCCTTGTCCTAAGAGATCACAGATACAAGACTCTTGCTGCTGAGTTAGCCCTTCAGACTATAAGAGAAACGGGCACTTGGGAAGCAGCTCACAGCTCCCCACCCCTGGACACATCGCAGTGCTGGCTTGACCCCATCTTTACTGCTGTGAGAGATGCTCGTGTGACAGTCACTTCGTTAGCTGGCACCAAGGACTGAGCTGTGACCCTCTGGAGTTGAAAGCAGGAATCTTTTCTGCTTGAGCTAATGTGTCAGGACTCCTAGCTGAAAGCTATACCAAACTCATCTGCTCTCTGGACCTGGCACAGAGGTGGATGCACAATACACAATGGCCCTGACAAGTGGGATACATGAGAATAAGCAGAGCTGTTAGGCCTTGAAATTACATGTTACCAAGAAGGCAGGAGCAGTCCAGCTCTCGGCTACAGCATTTTACTGTGCAAGATGGAGAGGGGAGATTAAACTATGGTGCCTCAGTTTGAGATTTAAAGACTTAAGCTGTTGTTTAGAGCTTCTGAGCTCACAACCCAGTGAAAGAAAACACAGCCAGAAGAGAAGCCTGTTTATGTGGCTCATGAGATAGGAAAGAGAAACTTCCCCATTTGATTCATTTTCCCAGTTCTCAGTTAAGCTCTTTGCAGAATGTGGTTATAAAACAGCAACATACCACGTGCTAGTCTAATGGACCAGAGGAGAAAGGGCCCCAGGTAAAACCAATGGACGTACAATAGTCAGACTGGTTCAGCTAACTGGACCTAAAACTCACTTTATTAGCTCCTTAGCTGGTGCAGTATGGAAAGACATAATTAGGTTCAGCTGGAAAAGGCCTGGTGGATTTTGGTGGAAATTTAAAACCTAGGATGTGAAGTATGGGAAGACTAAAAGGGAATTCCAGTAAGTATAGAAAGCCAAGTATAGAAAGAGGTGGAACAGGGGAAAAGAAAAGTGCAGTGTTGGCAGAGGGATGGATAGAAGAAGTGAAAGAACAAAAGCCATACAGGACAATGAAAAGAAAGAGGTCTCCGACAGATGTAAGGCACATCTGGAGGCATTGGATAAACACAGTGCCAGGACAGCACACATCTGTAGAGCAAGATTAAAAGATGAGGCTTAGAAGGCCAAAAGCTCATGGCCACATGGCATCTTATGGACAGACTTTGGCATTCATTACTGAACAGCTGTACACATGTGATGGGTAGGTTGTTTCGCCTCAGCAGCACAGTGCGTGCATGATGTACCATAGCTACAGGCATGGGGCTTCAGGGACAGCACTGGCAGGAGAAGGGCAGGGAATGCACGGTCCGCAGGAAAGACGCATTTTTCTTTTCTTCAAAAGGGGCCACAATGAGGAGAACCAACGGGAAAGCAGCTGGAAATGGCCCCCCCATGGAAAATCAACCTCATGCATCTGTACTTGTTCCTCTGTCCTCCCCCTTCCCTGCCTGGGCTCTCTCTCCAGTTACCAAGTGCCCCTAGGCCTCACCCATACCTTTCCGGATGCCACCATCAGCTGCACAGGAGAAGTCCCCCGCAGTCAGCAAAAAGCATGTAGCCGCTTTCTTGTTCTTGTCTCTGGTGCTGGAGCGTCTCATGGGCTTTTTCTCCTCGTTGGATGGTGACAGGGGCTGCTCTTCATCTGACAGCACCACATTGGCATCGCCGTTCTGCTTGGAGTCTTCAGAGGCAGGGCCAAGGGGGAGAAAAATTAAGAAAAATATTAATTCTCCACGGAAACTGCTGCGATGGGGGCTCTTGCCACTGGCTATAAGAAAGCCTTGCAGATGGCTGCCCACTAGATACAGAAATGTTCCCCTGAACATTGCCCAAACTGGTATCCCCCAGCCCTGACCTGAGGGGACCAGGCTAAAGGGAGAGAGAGGAACTGAGCCATGTCTGCGGTCAATGGGATTGATGGCCTATTCCCCAGGCAATTCCATTCTCTGCTATCTCCAAACGGACTGGAGGGGTTTTGTTCAGGACTGATCAAAAGGTCAGTCCTTGATCAGCTCCAAGGGTTAATCTAAATTACAGTGGGGATCAAACTACCACCTGCAGAATTGGGAACGTCAGCCAGCTCCTTTGCATATGCCCCAGGCTGCACCCAGCAGACTTTTACTGAGGACTGGGTCTGAGTCTCACAAAGCTTCAGTCCAAAAGTAAATGTTTGCAAGCATGTAGAAATAAGGGAGTTAAAAGGAAACACGTGCAGCTCTGCCAAGGTTCTCAAATATCACTGTAGTGCATGTAAACACAGGCAAATAGAAGAGGCAGCAGGCAGGCACTACCACACACCCATCAGCAAACACAAGCAGGGCCAGATCCTGAGATGGCATCGCTCACTGAAGCTGAAAACCTGACTGGGATGACCGCTGAGAAGCTGTGTGAATTCAGGGCTGGTGCAAGACAGGTGCATCATAGATAGCTGCCATCAGACCAGTTTCCATCATGCTGTATGTCCAACCACGAACTGAATGGCATCAACACTTGGGCCAAAGGAAGTTCAGTCACTGTGGCCCATTCCGTCTTTGGCTTCTCTGCTGAAACTGCCAGCACAGAGGCCACCTAATTGCAATTAAATTTGCTGTTTAGCAATGCGGACACATACCCACTCAGACCTGGGCAGAGACCCAGCAGGCTCATGTCATCTAGGTCCCACCAGCCTGCTCTTGTGCTCATATACTGCCTCTTTCACCCACTGCTGAGCTAGACAGATTGGAAGCAGTGGCCTTGGTGAAAGGGGTCCCACTGCCAAGGCTCCAGTCTAAGCTGGAGGCTGAGCTCTTGATATGATCTGAATGCATTTCCTTTTGGCATTCAGAACTGGAGACTACCATCCCAGCCTGGACTCTCAGCTCCTGCAAATTGGCGATGCTCCTTCAGGGCCAATGTTGTTGCTTTTCTTGACACCAGCTGAGGATAGCTCCCCTCTTTTTGGCAGCTCTGTGAGAGCCACTATTGGGTGGGAAGGATGCTGTCTAGCAGGAACATTTGGTGGCTTTTTTTTCCTGGAGAAACAAAGGAATCTGAATTTCTTCTCTGCCACGAGCAGTGTTTCCCCATGGAGGGCCCAGAACACCTTTCTCTGCCAGTCAGCACCTGCAGCAAGAAACCCCAGAGACGCACAAAGCCTTGGGAAGCAGCTACACGTAGCTTCACTGCTGAAAAGCACCGGCACCGAGAGGCCGTACAGATCAGAAGCAAGCTGCAGCTCGTTCCCTTTGATGGCAGACTGTGCTCTGGAGACACCGCATGAGAAATTGCTTCTTCTGACTCTATAAAACATGCCACCAGGGCTGACCAGTGACCGTGGTGCCATGGTTCAGATTGCCCCTGGCTCCTCAACAGTGCAGCTTCCATGTGGCCCAATGAGGCTAGAGATCCCAGCAAGGATACCCAGCTGGCTTAGTAAAGTACAGACATGAGGTCAGTGGAACGAGCCCAAACTAGTCGTGTAAATGGAGCACAGTGGAACAATCAAGCTGGGATAAATTAGCTACCAGGAGACAGACTCAAGGCTTGGACTGGCCAGTTACTCAGGCACCTTGCAGGCCGTGCCAGCTGCAAAAATGCCAGCATACCATATGGTAGCAGTTCAAATACTGGAATACAACGTATGCTAGAAGCTGATCTTCTCAGGCTAGCTACTAGCAGCATGTGGGGCACACTCAAAGGGGACCTCAGGAGATGATCTAGTCCAACCCTCTACACTGGCCGAGACTCAACAGATGTTTGCTTAACACCTGGAGTGAAGGAGATTCCACAACCTCCCCATGGCTGTTCCACTGTTTTACTCCCCTACATTAGACAGGTTTTCCTAATACCAACATAAGCCTCTTGCTGCAGAATAAACTGATTTACTTGCGTCTTTCTTTCAGTAGTGATGGAGAAGACTTGACCAACATCCCCTTTAAACCAGGCTGTTGGGTTCTGGGAGGCTGTTTTCATGGTCTCCCATCCCCACCCAGTCTTCTTTTCTCTACAACCAGTAAAGTTACTCCTGATTTACAGCATAAGAAACAATAGGAGATCATGACCTGATGCAGTCATTCGTGATTTACACAAGTGCTCACGAGAAGGGACTCTGACCCAATGGAGTTACTCCTGACCTAGACCAGGTTGGGACAGGAATATGGCCTGACAGTTACTTCTCATTTACACATGGGGGAGTAAAAGGACCCCTCATCCCATTGTGGTTACTCCCGATTTACAGGTATGAGTGGGAGGAGCATCAGATCCAGGAGGATCCTACCTAATTCATGTGGAGGAGAGAGAGGGAGGGGAAGATGTCCCAATGACAGTGCTCCTGATTGCTACCAGGTGAATAACAGGGGAAGGTCAAGTAGACTTAGCCTTGATCTTTATCTCTGTCAGAGCAGAATTAGGCCCATGCAGCTCAGTCCCTACCTGCTTCTCATAATGCTGAAATCACCTGAGCCTCTGGCCACTTGGGCACAAATTGATCCAGCACAGAGCAATCAGGCTGCCTCTGGCCCTTCTTGCAACAGGATCTCACTGAAGTGGTAGCATGAGGGCCATATTCTGCTCTTACTTTTACTAGGCTGAATCTGCAGGAGCTCCCTTGGAACCGTGACCATCAAATATAGCATTGGGAGCAGAATCCATCCCAGAGCTATTGTAAGGCACTAGATGGTACTTTCTCCTAGCTTGGAAGTGTTTAAAAGGAGATTAGACAAGCACCTGGCTGGGGTCACTTGACCCCAGCGCTCTTTCCTGCCCCAGAGCAGGGGGTCGGACTCAGTGATCTAATTGGTCCCTTCCAACCCTAGAAATCTATGAAACCTGGATTGGATGTACGTACCTGTCACCTGTTCCCTCCCCCTTCAGGCTTTATGTATCTTGGGGGTTTGCATCTCACCTGCTCGTTTCCTCTCTGCCACCTCCTCTGTTGCCAGGGGGCAAGTGTCACTCTGTGTGCTGCTGCGGGGCGAGTTATCCTCAGACTTGCAGTAGGCGGGGGAATCCAGTGGGGCTGGACGGGGTATATGCTTTTTCTTCTTCTTTGGGAGCTTTTGCTTGGCCATAGCCAGTGAGTAATACATTCCAAAGTTATTAACGATGACGGGCACTGGCATGGCAATAGTGAGCACCCCAGCGAGCGCGCACAGTGCCCCCACCACCATGCCTGACCAGGTCTTGGGGTACATGTCACCATATCCCAGCGTTGTCATGGTGACGACTGCCCACCAGAACCCAATGGGGATGTTCTTAAAGTGCGTATCACCTCCTCTGGGGTCCGATGACTTGGCCCCAATCCTCTCGGCATAGTAGATCATGGTAGCGAAGATCAAGACACCTAGGGCCAGGAAGATGATGAGCAGCAGGAACTCGTTGGTACTAGCCCGGAGTGTGTGGCCTAGCACCCGAAGCCCCACAAAGTGTCGCGTCAACTTGAAGATCCTAAGGATCCGGACGAAACGGACCACCCTCAGGAAGCCCAGCACGTCCCTTGCAGCTTTGGAGGACAGGCCGCTGAGGCCTACCTCCAGATAGAAGGGCAAGATGGCCACAAAATCAATGATGTTGAGTAGGTTCTTGATGAAGACCAGCTTATCTGGGCAGCAAATAATGCGTACCAGGAACTCCAGGGTGAACCACAGGACACAGACTCCCTCAATGTAGGTCAAGATGGGCTCCGTCTCCACCTTGCGTGTCAGCAGGATTGTAGTGGTATTGCCAACCACCAGTGTTTCAGTCACGTTGACGTCTATGTTAAAGGCCTCATGTGTCTCCAGGCAGAAGGTCGTAATGGAAACCAGGATGAAGAAAAGTGAGGCAAAGGCAACTACCTGAAGGAGGAAATTAATTCAGTGGTTAGGAGGATGTCGCAAGTGGGATGGAGAGGACTTGGGTGTAATGATGGTAGGAACTTTGCAGTGGAAAACAAAGGTACGAGAGTATTATATGGGGGTGAGGGGGTCAAGAAAAGGCAATGCATGCACAGATTAAGAAATTAAGTACGCAAGGATAACTACCTATCCATGCATATAGTTTAAATTACACATTAAGTAAAGAGATTAATGTGAATTAAAAGAGCTTAGCGTTCTTTCTAATGCATGTATTGCAGATATCAAAATGGGGTCAAGAAAGGGAAATTGGATTCCCTTCCCACTCGTATAAATCTGAGGAAAGATGCCTGCTGTGTTCAGACCTGGGGGATCAGATGCAGCTCCACAATGTTCTTTCTGCCCCATATGCCCCACATTGAAGACCCCCACATCCCTTGGGGTCTTCAAGAGGAGGTTGGATATGCATCTAGCTGGGGTCATCTAGACCCAGCACTCTTTCCTGCCTATGCAGGGGGTTGGACTCGATGATCTATTGAGGACCCTTCCGACCCTAACATCTATGAATCTATGAATCTATGTTTTATAAACATGCACACACCTCATCTTCTCCAGCTACCCCGTCAAAGTAGAAGAGTGATGCTTTTTCTGCAAGAGGTCATTGGCAAAGAGAAGATTCCCAAGAAACATTTAGGGCAGCTTCTATTCCTCCTGGTGGGTGTATTAGTGATCTTAGGATCCTAAATATGATCCTCTTTCACCCAGCTCGAGTCCCTGAAATGCAGTTAATGCAACAGGTGCATGTGTCCTCTTCCTCCTCCTCGCTACTTTTTTGTGGTTCAGCATTAAGGGTAAGATGAGGGTTTATTATGAAAGCAAGCGGCTTAATGATTTTTCAGGTACTTGAACAGGGCAGGATAGAATCACACTTAGGTGCCTAAATCCATTTTGATCCTAATATGTGGAACATATTGTGGCCCTTAGAGAACTAACTCTACCTGTCAGTGGTGTCCTGCCTACTTGTCACGGTGCCTACTTTGATAAACGTTCTCAAAATAAAAATGACTGCTGTCTGTGGGGGCAGATAGCTTGGCTCTGAGCTACACAAGGTACTAAACCACGGTGGCAAAGCTCAAGACCTCCAAGGCCAAAAAGATATTACTACAGGGTCTGTCCCTGCAAACCAGACTGGGCACCTGTTGGGAGCTCTTAGTCCTTTTCCTGAGGAATAGGCTTCCGTATAGCACGGCCAGCATTCCCCGGCCCTGCTAGCAGCTGAACTGGCCATGGAGCCCATACTCTACTCCCAGCCCCAAAGATGAAGGGACCATTTAAGGTCAAAAGTAAGGCAGAGACACAGATGCCTGGGGGAAGCTTACAGTGAGATTGGATGTGATATAATCTTTGCAAGGAGGCCTAGTTCTCCCTAACTTTCCACCAGCTACTTCAAATATCAAGGAAGAACCTAGTCCCGCACCTAGGACCCTGCACTGGAAATACCCTGGGTTAGTTTGTGCCTCTGTTTTTCTCCTATGTGTTATTCATGTTAGTTCCAAGGAGAAATTAATATTCATGTTATCATTAATAGGTCAACCAGATAAATTGCAAAGGGTGATGGCATGGTGAGATAACTAGTCCTTACCCAAAGGCTGCCCAAGCACTTAGTGGTCATGCTGAGTTATAATTAGGAGAACCTTGGCTTGTCCTTTGCTAGGACAACGGGCAAGATCCTTAGCTGGTATCAACTGTGGCAGCTCCACTGAAGTCAGAGTCCATGGGCCCAGCCCTCCAGTAGATTCAGAAGGACTCAGCTCCCACCGTGGAGGCTGACATTTCTGAAGAGCTCAGCTACCACCAGCTCTCATTTCGACCCCCTCAAAAAAAAACCAAACAGACCTTATGAAGAGAGGCTGAGAGCCACAGGGCTCTTCAGCCTGGAAAAGCGCAGGCTCAGGGGTGATCTGGTGGCCACCTATAAGTTTATCAGGGGTGCTCACCAGGATCTAGGGGAATGTCTGTTCACCAGAGCACCCCAAGGGAGGACAAGGTCGAACAGTCACATACTCCTCCATGACCGTTTCAGGCTGGACATAAGGAAGAATTTCTTTACTGTCCAAGCCCCCAACATCTGGAATAGCCTGCCGCCGGAGGTGATTCAAGCACCTACTTTGAACACCTTCAAGAGACATTTGGATGTTTATTTTGTTGGGATCCTATGACCCCTGTTGACTTCCTGCCCCTGGAGCAGGGGGCTGGACTCAATGATCTTTCAAGATCCCTTTCCAGCCCTCATGTCTATGAAATGCATGCAACCACCCCTCCACTAAGAGCAAAGAGGACTGCTAGATCCAGTTTTACTGGAAATTCTGGTCATAGCCTCAAGGTGCTTGAACTGGAGCTGCTAATAACTGAAAGCCCACACAAGCCTTAGCCTCTTCTATCGGGCATTGGTTCAAATCCAGCCTCAGCACTGAAGCTCCAGTGGAACCAACTGACCCCAGGCCAATAGAGAATCAGGTACCTAAGATAACTGATGCTATCTAATAAAATCTAAATCTGAAGCTGTCTAATAAAAATACCTAGCACTTTTCATCAGTTGATCTCAAAGCATTTCATTATCATTAACCCCATTTAGAGATGGGAAAACTGAGACACAAGTGAAGAGGACTGAGACACACCTCTCCTGCACCACAGTCTGTGTGCCAGGGAGAAGGCCATGCATGTAACAAACTTCCTAGGAACATCTGTCCAAATCACACCTGGCAACCTCAGTGAAAAGAAGAGGTGCCGAGTAGTTCTAGACAAGGCGAGAGAGAGTTTCAAGCATGTAAATGAGCATGGCCTCACTAAATCTAAAATAGCTCTATTGAGCTTTGTATATTTTCACCCACTGAGGCCTCTCCACAGTCCCTGCCCTCTACCCAGCCCCAGAAAAGTTCAGTGGACTATGTGCCAGGAAGCTTACCCTACTCACACCGCAGCTGCTCTGGGGAGAGATGTTGGACTTTGGTTTCCAGGGCCATCGATACAGAATATTTACAAGCGCTACAATGCAGCATGGCTGCAGGGTGTATCAGATTGCAGCAGCTGCTGGAATTATGATGGAGTTTATGAAAATGGCTGTAGCAACAGTTCTGTGCAAGTGTCCATTATGAATTCAGGCTGGTATAACAGCATCAATTAAAAAAGCCTTGGTTTGCAATTCATGCAAATGCTACGTCTCTTGCCAGAGCTGATAGCGGTGCCATTCGCTTCTTCAGATTTAAAGGTTTCTGATATAGAGACATTCTTTTTTGCTTCCCCACAAGGTTTGTAATTCTAGCGGAAGGACTTGCTGAGATCTGTCAGACCCTATCTCGAAAGGGAGACCACGCTGGGGAGTCTCAGGTGGTAGCAATCAGATTATACTGAGGATCAGTCTAGCCTGACCTTATATCCAGGCGTGCACACAAAAGGTGCATGAAGAGACTGCCCCCTCTTAACATCTGCACCACCAGCTCTGAGCAAGATGATGAGGTGGAAATGGATGAGAATGGCAGAGGCAATGCATCAATTAGCAGAGCGGAGCTGATGCTGGGACTAGGGCATTAATTCACTAATTGTATATGCCCACAGCAGATACCTTCCCTTAGATGCTCCTGGTTTATGAGTCATGGCTTCAGCTATCCTTTGGATAACAAGCCCTGTTCAACATCAGGTCCATAGGAGGAACTTGGCTTTCATCTCTAATCCTTGCTCATTAGATACCAACATTTAACCCTTTAGTTGCTAGGTTCAAAGGCTTTGCACAGCACCCTAGCTAAGACGGCAGCTAAGACCTGCTTCACCTTGGATACAAGCAACTGAAAAGGGGCCCAATATAACATGGAAATCAAATGCTCTGTAGCAGAAATAATTTGTTTGGGTTTTTTTTTTTCTCTTAGTTACACACTCAGGCCTCATTCCTGCCAGGATGAGCTTGTGGAGAGTCCATTATGCAGAGAATCTGTTTCCAAGAGCGCCAGTAAGAGCCCCCAAACAGAAAAGCTGCTACCTGGAAAGCTTTCCTGTATCTTCTCCTGTCTCCTCTATAAAAAGCTCAGGCAAGCCTTTAGCTTTCCAGGATCTGATATTCTTAATATACCACAAGCAGGACTCTGTTCCCACTGGAGTTAATGGCAAAACTTCTGCTAATCACAGCAGAAACAGGATCAGACCCTGTGAGTATTCACTGCCTTCTGGTCAAGGGAACCGGTCCAGTTTTGTGGTTGGATCTTCTCTTGCTTTTCTGAACTATCTTTATTGCCTCAGACAGTAGCATTGCTAGACAGTCAAAAATTACAGGCCAGATCCTCAGCTGGAATGAATCAGCCTTGATTACAATGAAGCCGTCCTGAGTCACACCGGCAGAAGGGTTGGCCATAAACATCAAGCACTTAGTCCTGTGGATGGCTGCGAAAACCTGCAGCCAGACTCCAGGAACCCCATTCTGGGCTCATCAAGGCAAAGGCAGTGATTTCTTCTTGGCTGTCTTGTGTGGCACTGTGGATGCATCCCCACAAGCAGGAATATAGCTGTGCCACTGCTAGTTGGCACGTGGCAAGTTGCCCCAGGTGGGGCAGGCAAGACTGGGGCCAGCACCTAGGCTGTCCCTGAGCTCCTGGGGACTTTCTGGGGCTCCAGCAGCAGTGATCTAGGCATGCAGAGCCTGGCCAGCAGTTGGACTGTCCTCTGGCTAGCCAGGCTCCAGTGGTGGCAGCGTGCACCACCCCACTTTTTTCTGGTACAGGTGTTGTTTTTTTAATGCCGGGATCTTCTGGTGTCAAAACCCCCGCATTGCACTGCAAATTAGCAGTGTGGCAAATGCTTGCATGTGCAGCACATGCTGTTTGTGGTGCCACAGATAGGTCTGTAGCACCGCAAACTGCAGGTGCACACTCGTCTGGACGTGCCCTGTGTGGCCAGCGATCTGAACCATTGAAAGGGCAAGATCCTGTCCTACAGCACACTGAAGGAGAAGAGGATGGAAGGAATGTGCCAGCTAAAGACGGGTAGCTCTCATTCTGATCTTACTTCCCTTCAATGTAATTATATTGAGCTACACCCTCAGTTGTGAAAATTCACCTCGCGCTTCTGAAGTAAATGGCCAACTCACGTTGAGAGCCGACCCATAATTATTGACTTCGAAAGGAATGACTCCAGTAGTGTAGCAGTATAACTTAGATCAGAACCAGGCACAGAAGAGTCAAGGGTCAAAAAGAAAGAATGAGAGGAAAGGAAGGTTAAGAACGAAACAGAGAAGACCCCAATTTTGCACTCTTGCATCGGCATATATTTGGAATAACTGCTTACACAATGGCACTAGGCTGGCTTAAGGACCAGTGCAGCTGAGATCTGAATCAGCTGCAGCAGATAACCATCATCTAAAAATAGAAGGGTTAGATCCCCAGCTGATGGGAATCAACACAGGTCTATTGAAGTCAACCCAGCTGCTCCAATTTTACATCAGCTCATGCTCCCATCTTAAATCTTTACCTTGTAGCTGACCTTTGTGGAGCAGCAAGTCAAAGCATTTTTTAAAGGGCTCCTTTTTTTAGCCTGGTGTTTAAAAGGAATTAGGCTGAGCAAAGAGAGGTCACTCCATGGGAGAATCCAGACAGCAAAATATCACATCAGAAGGTCAAGGTTCAAGGCTGAAACTCTTAAAAGTGGCTCTTGGAATTCAGCATTCAGTTCCCATTGACTACCGTAGTACAGAGAAGCTCGTTGCCTGCAAACAGCCTGAAATAGTGGCTCCAGGCAACATGCTCTGCCTTGTTCCCATTGCTGGGATGTTCTGTCGGATGCCCAGCCATGGCAATTGCAGCGTCAACAGTTTTAGCTACTTTACTGCTGACTGAAGTGGGGGCAGCACATGGGAAGATGTGTCCAGTGTGCTGCGAGTCACTCATGATGGTGTCACAATTGCCTAGTACTTGGACTTGGGAGAGATTCCCACCAGTTATGATCTCCAGGAGGAGCCTGGTGGAGCCCAGAAGGACTTCAAAGCCTCCCCAGAGGGCCTGCCAGGGCACACGAGGTTGCATTTGGAACATCTGCATTTTGAAGAACAGCTTCCTGGCTTTGCAAAGCAGGTGGAGCTTATTTTGTGGGTGGAGGTTGGAAATGTTGTCCTGCCTTTTTACCTCTAACTTTGTCCCTACCTAGACTACAAAGCTAGAAACAGTGCCTGCTGTCCTCAAATTACACCCAGCTCAGGGTCAAGACCTCGGCATAAAATAGTTCCCCCAGGGAAACTGCAGAAGCCTCATTGGGGACTGGCTTCCAAATGCAGTAGGGAACAATTTTGCATCAATGCCGGGGGAGCTGGACTCCACGGATGAGCTCTTGGGTCTCTGATACTGCGGACACTGATGCTGTCAATACCCCACAGGGGAGAGAGGTTAAATACCTGGGGGAACCTTGTAAGCAGATGCTGATCCACATGCTATGCTCCAGGGGGGCACAGAGAATGAAATGCTCATAAAAATAACCCCAACCCACAAGCGCAGAGCAGAGCAACATTGCAGCCACCGTAACAAGCGGAGCAGCTCTGAACTATGATTCAGTTGGACGGCACAAGTCTCCTTCCTCCAGAAGGGGTTCTGCTAGGCCTCTCAAATCCCCAAGCTGGGGTAAAATTGCTGCATGCTGTTTGTGTACTCCAGCAATTTGGCCAGATTAATTTCCATCAGGCCTTCTCGCTGCTAGGCTAATGCAGAGATAATGCAGAGCATCTAACAGAAGGTTAAGTACCAAGGGGCTAGGCTGCTGTCTTATCTCCATCTCGAGGGAAGCAGCCTGCTCTCTCACTCTCTTTCTCTCACTAGCACTTTGTCTTTCCCTTGCTTTGTCTGTTAAAAATATTAGACCTAGGTAAAGAAAATGGAAGAATCTGGAGACAAGCGGTTTAGAGATTGGTGGAGTGGCATAAGCATGTGAGATCAAGTCATACTGCAATGACAGAAATAAGGCTCTCAGTCTCTCCTCCAGGGGCTTAGGTGTTTATAGACATGCTCCAGGAGTTGTGGGGTGGGGGAGTGCTTTAATAAAAGCACACAGAGCATCATGTGTATCAGTGTCCCTGCACTGAAAAATGTTGGGGGGGCACTTTAACTAAAGCTTGTCGATGAGCTTTAGTTAAAGCAGCCCCACTACCATTTTTCAGCTCAGGGACACTGATACACATGACACTGGAGTCTGCTGGTACGTGGGAATGATGGTACGTCAGAGCAGCCTCACTGCACGTCTATAGATGGGCAAGGACACTGTAAGGACTCTTTTCCAGATAAAAGTGTGAGGGGATATTGGTACACTATACGATCACAGCTATGTAGACACATGCAAAGGCTTAACTCCTGGGATGTTTTTTGTGATACCACTGCACAGCTAATTGCTCTCAGCTAGGCCATTCAATTGCTGATCCATGATAGCTGCTTCTGTCCATGCCAGGCCAGGCTGGGTTTGAATAGTGATTGAAATGGAGGGTAAGAAAGCTTGTAGCACCTGCTTGGAAACCCACCATGGGTCTGTTTGTTGTGGTGCCCTCTGGATCAAACCCTTAGAAACTCTTGCCAGTCCCCTGGCAATCCCTATGGAGAGTGCCTGTTGCTCCTAAACAAGTCTCTCTCTGAAAGGTCCTAGTAGAAAGAAGTTCATAGGATAATGGCTGGAGAAAGCTGTCTGGGTCTTCACATGCCAGCACTGACACTGCAGAACAGCTGTGACTTTGCTCAGAAGATCTCCTCTTCCCTCCTTATCACATCGTTGTGATCTGAAGGGACTTTACCTTCCACAGCTAGATGCAAAAAGGTCTCTAGTGTGAAACTTCCTTAGCCCGATGAAGGGTTTTCGAACCCGAAAGCTTGCTTAATAATTGTTTTCCAACTATTTAAGTTGGTCTAATAAAAGATATCAGATTCACCCAAAGAACCTTGTCTGTCTAGTGTGAATGGGCTTGAACGTCCTCTCATTTGCACTGATTTTACAGGATAGGAAGTGAAGTAACTTCTAACAGACACCAGGTGAGGGAAAGAACAAAGTAACCCAACAAGGAGATTTCTGGAGGGAGCGAAGAGAGAATCAGAAGCCTTTCTCTGTCTTCTCGTAACACTTAATATTTGCCTTACAGATTCCATAACAGTGACTTTATTTCAAATATCATCACATGCCTCTCTCCAGCCCTGGACCTGGGCAGTACACCTATACAACTATGGGAAAACGATGGGCTCTGACTGCTTCTTTGGAACCAGCCTGGAAAATTACCAAGCACTGTTTTATTTTGGCTCACTGAAAACATCCAGAAAGAAACAGCTGATGGAAAAGAAAGGATCTGTGCTTCCCAATGATCTAAACTGAGCTGACTTGAACACTGACATCAACAGAGGCAGCTGGTGGCAAGGCAGATATGAATTCCACTTATTGGTGTGTTTTAACACAAATCTGAAGGATCATTTTTTGCAGCTGATCCTAAATTACTGGTCACATCTATGAATGAAATCTGATCAACTTGACATGCAAAACACGGGCGAGAGGGGCTGAAATAAGGCAGCCAACACATGTTCCCAGCCGTACAGCAGCATAAGACAATGCAGCAACTGGCCTAGTAACCCAAGCTACAGTCTAACAAGTGGGAAACTGTGCCACGCAAAACAGAGACAGACAAAACGACGGCACCCTATGGCAATAGCTCTGTGCTTTGTAGCAACAGACTGACACAAGGAAGCAAGAGTACCACAGTCAGGCAGGGAGACAGGAGGCAGCAGCCGGCTCTCAAGACAAGAAAATCAGCTTGGATGGTGCGACTGGCAAAACTGGTGTAGGCAACAGGCCTGTAGCTAAGCAACAGACCCCTTTTAATCAGCTCCATTCTCCCCATCCCACCTCAACCTATTTAGTTTTGTTTTACTTTGGTCAGAACCACCTATTTCTGAGACGCGGAGTGTCAGGATGCGGCAGCTGCCGTCTGAGGGCCCTAGGTCAAGGGGGATCCCTTATTCAAGCTATACTTGCTAGTGCCCAAATTTTAGTCACTCATTCACTCCCTGGGCTCTCCCCCAGCACCAGAGTGTTGCAATACAAGGATATTCCCCAAGAAGGACGTTCATTTGTACTTTCACCAAGTGCATAAACACTCCTCTAGCCAGCAGTTTCTCAGGCTATAAACACAGGGCTGGATTCTTAATAGGTGTAAGACATCACAGCATCACTGACTTCATAACACTGATTTACACTGCCCCGAGATCAGCTTCCTCATTGGAGAAGGACCTGTACGAGCTAGAGATGTGACAGCATCGAAACCCTGAGTTCAAATGCCCCCAAGTTCCCGTGAAACTGCAGCTGCAGTGGTTTATACCGGGTGAGGATATAGCCTCTATCCCACCGATTGCCCCATGCCTGGGCCACCCCACATCAGCCTTCTCCCAACAGACTGTGGGGTCAAGAGAGCAGGTCACTGACCTAGGAATCTATAAGAAATGTCCATGTTGTGTCACCCAAAGTAAATGGCGTCACACCTCTGTACCTCAGTTTCCCCAGCTGTAAAAGTGTCATGTGTTATCCTAAATTTTTGCAAAACCCTTTGAAACCTCCTCCTGGAAAGTGTTGAGAGGCAAAGATCATTAGAGCTGTAGTGCGATACAGCTAAATGTTTCCGTGCCAATGCTAACTAAAGCCTTAATGTTATAGGAGAGAAGGAAGCATTTGCAAACCACTTGCTCAATTCCAACTGCTCTTTCACCTCTAAGCTGCAGCAGCTCCGCGTCTGCTCCTCTAGAGACAGACCTGGAGTTCCTGAACTGGGGGGAGTAATTCCAAGAGACAGCAAGCACAGTGCCAAAAAAACCCCAATTGGATTGTTTTCTGTTTCTGTCCTAATCTCTCCAAGATTTCTCAAGAGCAGAGATCCCTCAGAGATGAGAAAGTGGTTTGCTTACATCTTCAGAATCTGTTTCCTTGGAAAAGCTTTCACTCCCTAAATATCTATCCTGTGTATCTGTTGGGCTTCTCTTTAGTTGAAAGGAAACTTTCTAGGTGCAATCTCCTCCTCCTCCCACTCTCTGGGCTTGGGTGCGATTCCTGCCAAGAGCAGGATTGGCCTTGGAAGCTGTTTTAATGACCGTTCCCTTTTACACCTCAAAAACCTCAAAAGCCATTTTTTTAGATCCCCAGTGGTTCTTCCAATATTTTTGAGCTGGGTGTGAATGGCTGCATGAAGGGGAATGGATGAGTCTGCATGGGCAGAGATGGATACATGTGGTGGCATGTGCCTGTTTACAGGAATCAGTGAGTGGAGTTTTGTAGATAAAAATGGAATAAGACTATATATAAAAAGATGAGTATGCAAAGGTGTGTAGGTGTAAAGGTGTATGAATAGGATTGGGTCAGAACATATTGTGTCTACATCTGTGCTACTGGGGATGGCTTTGGATGGGTGGGAGTGTTTAATATGGACTCAAGAGGGGGTGTGTTGATATGTATGGATGGGAAGTGTACACTGTGACAATGTGCGTTAATCCATTTGCAAGGGGGGTGTATGTTATGTGTTAACCAATATGTAGGAACTGAAAAGTAAGTTATCTGGATATGTGCTAATGATTTCAGGTGTTAGAGTGTTAATGTATGCAGATAGACGTTGCATATATGTCTATTTTAATGCACATGGATGGGGGGGTGTTGTATATGCGTTGATGTACATACATTGGGCATGTGTTGTGAATATTGATATGTATGGACAGGTGTGTGTGTTGTGTGTGAATGTTTCTGACTGTGCACATATGTTGGAAGGATGAATGTGCACAGATAAAAGAGCGCATGTGTTGTCTCTGTGTTAATGTGCACAGATGAATTGCATAGGTTGTGTACATGTTTATTGTGTTCTCGTGACTCACCAGATGCTTAATTGTGCACGGCCGTGGACACGCACAGCTTAAAGGGAACCTTGCTGGTGAGGTGTGCGTGTTGGGTGCTTATCAATCTGTATGGATGGGTATGTGCAATGTGTGTTGGTGGGATGCTAATATGTGTATAAAAAAAGGGATATACTGGTGTGTATTCAAGTGCTTGGATGGGCATGTGCATTGCATGCGTGTGTTAATGGTACAGATGTAGACATGTGCACATTGTGTGTTAATATGTACAGATGAGGAAGTTTATGTTGCGGATGTTTGTGTATGGGTATATACTGTGTTTTTTAATATGTGCAGGTGGGAGTGGGTGTGTGTTTGTATGGGAATGATGTGTGTATATCTGTATATTCGTGTGCATGGAAGTGAGAGAGGCAGAGAGAGAGAGGTGGGGATGTGTGTGGTGGTTGTGCACGTCTTTGTCAGCGTGTGCTTGTGCATGTACATGAGCAGCACACACTCCAGTCCTGTACTCCCTGCTATAAGACTGTGACATTAAACATTGTCTTCGGTGTGTAGATACACAAAGAGCAGCAAGAGGAACTAAATAATCCAGCTGCCTCTGGAGCTTTTTGAAACTCTGCCAGGACTCTGGGCAGACAAGGACTGTCCCTGACATTGTCTGGGATGTGTGCTGGCTGGGGGGGAGAGAAAAAGGGGATGCTGGCAGGGCAAGAGGTCTTGAAAGCTCTGAGACTGAAGCCACCAATGCATACCCGTGCCCCACAGAAACCCACCCTGGGTACAGGAGGTGGGGTGGAGCAGAGGAAGTACGAGGGAGCAGGCTGGGGAGAGCGAAACAAAACTTATTCTTCTCAAGGGGGTAAGTGTGTGGAGGGTGCGAGGGACTCAAAACATCCTGATGGGGGAAATGAACAGGTAGAGTAAATTCTTCCCAAGCACAGGGGGGAAATGAAGGAGGGGAACTGATACAACCCAAGAGGGGAAATGAATGGGGAAGCAGTGCATCCCACAGAGAGGAGGTGCAAGGGGGTAGATCCAATGCATCCCATGGTGGGGAGCCAAAGAGGAACCAGTGGATCCATAGCAGAGTCAATGAATGGAGGGGGGGGACCAGTGCCTGCGCATGACCCTGCAGCTGCTCCAGTCCCTCCCCTTCCCCACCCAGGGGGGTCATTCGCAAACTCACCCTTGCCGCTCGGGATGAGTAGGGGTCTTCGAAGAGCGCCCACATCTTGGGCTGCCAACTGCGACAGCATCCTCCCCCTCCTGCAGCTCCAGCAGCCCCTGGTGGCCTGTCATCCATGCCCAGGCGCTGGAGGGTCATGTCCCTGCCCCCTTCCTCCTCAGGCTCCTCTCCCCCTGCTCCTCCCCCAGGCTCAGGGCTCTCAAAGATGTCCAGTGCCTCCTCAGCATCCCGGTGCTGGCGGTAGGTCATCCAGCAGCAGGGCTCTACGTCGGTCTCGTCGATGCCCCAGTAGGTCAGCTCCTCCTCAAAGAGGGGCCCGCAGATGTCAGCAGGACAGTGCAGCTTGCCCGTGCGGTAGTAGTTGAGCACGTAGGAGAAGATGCCAGGGTGGCGGTCAAAGAAGAACTCGTTGCTCTTGCCATCAAAGTCAAAGTTGCTCTGGGCATCGGGGTCAGCCAGCCATGCCAGACGGGTGCCGGGCAGGGTGCGCAGGGTGCTCTTGTAAGTCTCATGCCTGGTCCCCCCTACATTGATGGTGATTTTGTCCGACTCTTCCCCCTTGCCCATCTCCTCCTTCAGGCATGTTTTGGAGGGTGGTTTGTTCCCAGACTTACGCCCACGGTACGATGAAACACACACTGAGCTGATCATAGATTTAGGTGGACGGGAGATGCCCTCTAAACACCCTTCCTCTGGCAAGGAGCTGGGAGGGAAGAGAGGTGGGGGAGAGCCAGGGGGGAGCTCAGATTTCTCTCTCCCCAACCTCAGATGGCTCTGCCCGGTTCTTGCCTCATCGAGCCTTCTCGGCAAGAGGGGGCTGCTGGGCACAGGTGGTTGCTTCAGAGGGAGATGGCAAAGGAAGGCGATCAGATCTAAAGACCCAAGTCCCCTGCTCCAAATCCACCAAGCAGCAACAAGTAAATCCGCACTGGGAAGAGAGCAGAGCAGCGACGGAGGGTTGTGCCACTGCTACACAGCCGGGAAACTAATAGCAAAGGCACTTTGATCTCTTCATTAAGGGAACAAAAATCTGTGTGTATCTCATTGAGGGAAGATGATTCACAAAACAAAATCTTGGGAACAAAAACTAAATACTTTTTCTCCTGCTGCTGCTGCTGCTGAAGTATCTGCCTCCCCCCTTGGCTTGTGTCAGTGGCACACACACAAAAAAATCACAGACTCTTTCCAAAGTAGATTTGAGAGCTTCACCCTGGTTCAAAATAAATTTTAAAGTTTGAAAGAACCCGAAGGGAAATGATTCACATCTACACCACAAGACGAGCCCTCTTTACTTACACACACGCGCGCACACGCACACCACACCACCCCCCCACCCCCAGTTTTCGATACCTGGTCTTGTCTATATTTAGAGTGTTTGTTTCCTTGTGTTATATTTCCCTCCACGAAATAACAAGGACTAAACCGCTTTCATGCACTGGCTCCTGCCTGTAAGAGAGATCCTTGCTTATTCCGCTGATCTGAGAAGTAGAGTAGAAAGCGCATCACCAGTTGCTCCTGACCAAGGCAAAGGTGGCGTCCCCAGAATCAGGAGGGACTGGTTTTGGTTTCCTCTATGGCACCTTCATCTGCTTTCAGACACTCCATAGGATCCGCTTCCCATCCAAGACCACCAGACCCATGGGGACACTGGCTTTATTTTGAGAAAGTAACGCACAACTCAGAAAGGATGGATAGATTTTCCTCTCCAGGTGAGCTTCTGACCCAAGGTGGGCCCTTGGGAAACTGTAGGGTCTCTGCGCGGTGTCAGTTTTAGGTCGAGGAGATGTATGCACACTTGTCAGCAGACTTGCCCCCTCTCTCTGCCTCTCCTGTCTGATCCAGGGTTGGGTTTCAGCACCAAGCCGATCTCAGTAGCATGAATGGGTGGGATCTACAGGCTGGCTGTGTATCAGTCGCTGGCAGCTCACGATCACTTTTTGCATCGGCAGCACGGAGTGGGGGTACAAACAGAGCTAGGTGGCAGCTCAGGGGCTGGTGCAGCTCTCTCAAACCCCAAGTATCTTCTTGCATCACCCGGCAGGTGCTGGCTCCTGGCTTCGCAGGCTGGGGGCACAGAGATCTGTTGCTTCTTTGCTTCTCTCTTTCTCTCTCTCCACCTTCCCAGGCAGGGATCCAGCAAGGGAGGGGTTCTCAGAAGGCAAGTGTGCGTGTGTGTCTGTGCGCTCCGGGGATGGGGGGACAGCTCAGAGAAGCAGAGGGCTGCTCCAGGGGGAGGGCAGAGGCACATCCATATGTTGGGGCTGCTTGGGAAGCGCCTTTTGCCGTTTGTTGCTTTTACATTCGGCTCCTGGCTTTCCAGTGAGTGGTAGCTCAGCCCCTCTCTTTTCTCCTCGCTGAACTGATTAACCCTTCCAGTGCTGCATTGCAGCACAGCTTGCTTTGTGCCTCGATGTTTATATGTATTTGTCAATCCATCCGTTCCCTGTCAACCTAGCCATCCCCACCTCACCCTCCTCTCTCCAGCCCCATCTGCCTATCCCCATAAGCATCTGGCTAACATGGCATCATCCATGAGCTGCACCCTAATGCCATTTGAGGCTCTCTAAGCACCCATTCAAGAAACATTTGGATGCTTATCTTGCTGGGACCCTTTGACCCTAGCTGACTTCCTGCCCCTGGGGCAGGGGGCTGGACTTGATGATCTTCAAGGTCCCTTCCAGCCTTAACATCTATGAAATCTTTACTAGCAGCGCTTCAAGCCTTGGTCCAGAGAGATGTAGCAACAGAAGTCTCTCTGTTTCACTGCTGGTAAATGCAGCCGAGAGATCTGGAATGACCTGGCTGGGGATAGGGAGCCAGTTGCTTGCAGAGCCATGAATACAGCCTACACTATTGTACTTAGTCCTCGGCTCTACCCACAGCTCTGTCTCGCAGGCAGATTAAGAGCTAGTTACCATCTGGGCTAGATCCTCAAGTGGGATCCACATCACTCCATAAGGGTCTGGGATAATATAGTCAGCTATCTCAGAGGACATATCCTCTCCATCTGTTCTCCCTGATGCACTAGCCTGCCCTGGAGAGCTAGCGTGGAATGAGACTGTCCGAGTCTGTTCACTCCTGCACACCTCCTTCCCTTCCTGAGCACAGTATTTATGGGGTTTTATGGACCAGCCCCCCTTCCACAGCATCTGTCAAGGATCCATAATGTGCACAGAAAGTTCAAGGAGCTTTCCGATGGTGCCTGGGCTAAGCATCTGCTAGAACCCAAGGACAGGATAACCGATGGTCCCATAAAGCAGGGTCCATCTAGTAGTGAGCTCTCACCTCTGAAACTGCTCCTTCCTGGAAACAGCTGTGCTGCTTGATGTCACATGCCTTGGATGAGCCCTCAAGCAAGCTCCCATTGGGTGGTTTGTAGTGACTGCCCAGGTAGAAGACTTCAGACATTTTGGGAAAGAGAAGAGGGGACAAAAATCATTTCCAAGGCCAATGCCCTGTGTACTGGAGTTCAGTGTCAGCTGCCTGGTGCACCTAGGCTGGCCCATTCCACAGGACCTTGGGTGCTCAAGCCACATGCAGTGCCAACATTGTGGACTGAACAGGCCAGCGCAAGGAGGTCACTCCTTCCCCATCCAAAACTCAGGGGAGAGAGCCAACGGGAGCCTTTCCCTAAGCTCAGTGGGGTTGGGATCAGGCCTACTTCTGTCACAGTAGAAGTCCAGAGAAAGGCTCTCATGGCTCTTCTCTCTTGGACTGGAGGAGGGATGGGGAGGTAGGGGTAGGGCGAAGGACCAACTCAGGTGGTGGCTTCAGCTTCAGGGTTCCTTGCTTTAGTCCCTGCTGCCAATCCAGCCAGGGGTTTGTCATGCAGCTGAGAAGGAAAGCAATTAGGCTCCCTCCTGCTGCAGCCACTGCAGCTCCCTGGAGTCCATTCAGTGGCATCCACAGCGGTGACTTCAGCCCCAGGTACACATCTCCACAAGTGCTTAGAGCTGCAGACAGATGCTACTAGTTCTTTTGCCCTGGCCATTCTCTCCACCCCATCATTAACTGCTTCTTGCATGGGGTGAATGGGCTTCTGCAGTCTCTTTTTGCATATCCAAGGAGTGATGGGTGTAATTTGGCCCTTTGATGTGACAGAAATATGCTCCGTTACTTTTATGCTTGATCCACAGTTAAAGTACTAAACCCAGCACCCTTCCCCTACAGTAGCTTGGGCACTGGACTTTAGGGGTCAGATCCACAGTGGGTATAAATCAGCACCATTCTACCAAATGTAGGTAAGCCAGATGATCTAAATTGGAGATTTGGCCCTTGACTTCTTAGACCAGGGAAATTGTTATAAAAAAAAGGAAACTCTACTGCTTCTCTGCATGATAAATCTATCATAATAGACCAAATCCTGCCTTCCTTAATGTGAGTCTGGCCAGAATTAAGTAGCAATGAAGGCTGTGGGGATGTGACCCAATGCTCAGATTTTACATTTATATAGTGCCTTTCATCCCCAGAGACCTTTATGTACTGAGCAAAGCATATCCTTCTAGCATCACTACAGTGCAGCCACCTCTGGGGTGGAGAGTAAAGTGCCCAACTAGATAAACGACTCCCATGTGGAGAGAAAAGAAACTTTTAGCCGATGATACCAGTGCAAATCTGTACACTGTCCAAGAAGGCCATCAGACCCTTAATGTGTCAATGCAGAAAGATGGGACCCTGGTGCATAAGGCCTTCTCAGAGAGAGACCCATGTCTGCAGGGAGCTCAATTTATCTCCAGCAGGAGGCTGAAGAAAAGCATTTTATTCCTTTTTCAGTTGAGAAGAAGTAAAGCTGAGGTCTGGACCACTTGGCCATTAAAGGTTTCTTAGAGCAGAAGGCATATTCTCATCCCAGCATCCTTGCTAAGTGCCAAACAACACATTTACAGTCTTCAGACCTCCATCTCTTGGGCAAGTTCAGCAAGATGTATTAGTGCTCCTTCCTGAACAGAGGGAGACTGTTGCAGAGTGCTCCAAAATGGAAAGCCACTAGTTAGTACTTTTCCATGCACTCTTGCAAGTTCCTGCTCACAGCCTACAAGCAGCTATAGTCCATGAAGGCATGCTCTACCATTAGTTTTGTGCTGCATCTTCTATTCAGGTGATCTGTTGCAAACCAGACTTGATTCTGGGGGCAAAAGCATTGGGCTCAGCTCCCCGACGGTTGAGCCTGAGTGCCGCTTGTGATGGTCTCTGTACCAGGACTTCCATATACACTACGACTGAACAAGTTGCACCAAGCAACTGCCCGTGTTCCTGATCACAGACGTCTCCTTTAGGACTCTGACCCGCAGAGAAGCGCGGATGGTGATGTGGTTGTAACGCCTGGTCCCTAGGTTGTTGTTGTTGTGGTGACAGTGCCATCTTGTGGATCCTTCCAGGATTTTAGTAGTAATCTAGAGTCGTGAAAATGGACAGAGACTGGGGTTTTCCCAAGCCAGACACCGAATCTGGTTCCATCCATTGCATTGCTGATGCAATTGTTCGATAAAATTATCTCACAAAAAGCAGAGATCCTTCCTTGAGGGCACTGACCTTAAACTTGAGAAGTCTGGATATCCCAGATTTGGGAAACCCTTTTCCACTAGCCTCCTGCAAACCTTCAGCTAGTCACCTTCCCCTCTGTGCCTCAGTTTCCTTGCAGGTAAAGTGGGGGTCGTAATGCCAATCTCCTGTGTAAACCGCATGGAGATCTGCAGCCAAATTAAACTACTTGAGAGTTAGGGATTATTGCTGGTAGCAGCATCTAGTACATGCCAGGTCCTTTCCAGACAGACCAGTCAGTGCAGGAGCATTTTGAACTATGGAGAACATTTCCTCTTCAGCCTTCCCTTCATCGCTTGAATTGGGCTTTCTGTAGGGCTTATGGGTGCCCTCCTGGAACTGCTCTGTCACTTCTTTCGATTCACACATTCTGGCTGTGCATAAAAAGTTCACTTTCAAAGAACCATGAAAGTGTTGGCATAGGCTTTTGCCTCAAAGGATGCCCCCCGCCCGAGGATCGCTTGTGTGCCTGCTATTCGAGGAGCAAAAAGAAACACAGACCGCAGACAGAAAACCAAAACTCCCCTTCAGGGATGCTGATGATGACCTTTGCTTCCCATGAGATGGGAGATGGCTGCTGGGACTGCTCATGGCCAGATTTGGGATCAGGACAGAGTTTCCCTTCCAGGTTAGACTGGCAAGGGCTGGCTTGGATTTTTTTTCCCCCTCTTACCCCTTCCTCTGTAGCATGAGTTTGTTTCCTAGGTTCCTCTGAGCATATTTTACCCTTATACATCCCCTACTCTTGCAGTGGTCAGGCAACATCAGTGCCTGCACCTCCTATGCTGTCTACCTGCTAGGGGACTTGCTGGCTATGCTCTGTGACAGAGGCTAGAATGGACAATCTCACAAACTCTTTTAGCAAAAAAAGTTTTGGAGTTGTTTTTTTTTTTTGTTTCTTGGCAATGGGAGGCTTCTTTGACGCCTACATTCCTGCGAGAGCCTGCTCTGACAGGCTCTACTGTTGAACCTTGGGGGTTTGGCCTGGACTGACAAGGGTAATGCTCAGAGAATAAATGCTTTACTCTAAGCTAACAACCCCCCAAGCCCTAAATACCTAGCGTCACTGCCCCGAGGAGTGCAAAAAAAAATAAAGTCACAAGGCAGGCTGCAAAAAGCATGCGATTGACTTAAAAATATAAATTCCAGACTTCTTGTGGTTCCTTTTGGGACTTGAGGCTTTGTTTTTTTAATGAAAGCAGAGAATCATGCAATTCCCCAGAGCTGACTCTTTCTCTACCAACAGGCTAGATCCTCAGCTGCTGGATCAAATAGCACAGGTCTAATGAGGTCAGTGGAGAACTGTCAATCAACCCCAAGCAAGGTGCCATCATGACATCCAAACCCTTGGTGATGCTTAAACAGCACCATACCTAGACTCCTGGCAGCCCCGGGCAAACTTTTATTATTGGGTCCCCCTTCGCCAGAGATAATGATAATAATAATTGGACAATAGAGAAAATTTTTCAGGCCCCCTTTCTGACCAGGCCCTGGGTCACCACTTTTTTCCTGTACTGTGTCTCAAACCCTCAACTCTGACATCCACATTTTGCAAAGGGTTGAATGGAAAGTCCAGATCCAAACCCCACAGGGGCTCTAAAATCCAAGCATATGTCCAAAGTCAAGTGGCTCTTGTGACAGTAGTCACCGATCTGAATGGATACCAACTCCCGTCAGCCTTGGGTGCCCCAACCCATATCAGTTGGCTGGGGCAGAGTCCACCCATAACAGCACCCCTTTAAAATAGCCCAGTAAAGGAATGGAACAGGAGCATGGCTTTATTGTCTGCCTTACAGAGGTCCCACTTCAGTGAAACACTGTTGGGCAAACCCAGAGGAAGAGGCTATGAAGAATTTCCCACTTAACTAGACAGCGTGGAGCAAAAAGAAGAGCCACGCACAGGGAATAGACCCCAGATCTCCTCCATGCCAGGCATGGATGGAAGAAGGGGAAGAAAAGAGATGGGGAGGTGAAGGACATGAAGGGGTGATGGGAAGGAGATGAGTGAAGTGTGAACTGTGGAGGGGGAGCCTGGATGAGAGGTGTAGAGGCAGGGGTGATGGCAGAGGAGACAGGTATGCCTGGAAGAGTCACCAGAGCAAGGGCCCTTCTGCCCCAATTTGCTTGGGAGGTGCTGGGGACTGTGCTGTGAGGGTGTCACAGCATGGCATGGCTGGGAATGGTGGGCAGCCAGGCAGAGGGCTTGGGGTCAGCTGCAGAAGAAGGATTATACTAATTGTGTGGGGACACACCACTCTCCAGTGGGTTTGCAAGGGCCTGAAAGTCCTTCACTTTGAAGAGCTTCTGCTGGGGAAAGCCTTGCCCTGTCATCTGGATGACACCTTGAGTCACCAGCCAGGGGACACTCCAGTGCAGCAGCCTCCGCTACCTCATCTAAGAGGTAAACCTGCTGGTTAGTAGCAGCAGTAGGAGACTGTTATCCTGCACATAGACCAGCCAACTGGGAGGCACACAAGGTCCATAGCACTTTTCTTCTTTTCCTGGGGATCCCTAAGCCTTATAGCACACTCAGGTATTTGCTATTCACTCACCTACCAAAGTCCAAAGAGCAAAGATCCTGAAAGATGCCAAGTGCTGGCTGTCAGGGACAAAGGCATGGGCAGTCAGGGATCCAGAAGCTAACTGAAGGGACCCAGAAGATCCAGGGGCCAACATGGGCAATCAGGGATCCAGAAGTCAACAGAGATTGAGCCAGGAGTCAGGAACTAGCATCAGGAGCCAGAACCAAGTCAGGGTGAGCAGAATCAAAGCCAGAGAGCCAACAGGAGAAGCAGGAAAACACAACAAGGGCAGGAGCAAACATCTAAAACTGCCCAGACAAATGACTGCTGGCTGAGCCTAGCTTTTAAAGGCTGAAGTGGGTGCAGCCTGTTGCCTGTGCCCTCAGGGTATTGGCTGCCCTTGTTGCCTCATTAGGACCATCTGGGCCCTGGCATGGACCTGGGCTTGCTGCAGGTGGCACCTGTTTCCCTGAAGCCTCAGGGGATGGACTGCCCTGGTCCCCTGATTGGGACTGGCAGGGCCCAGGGCTCTGATCTGCCCTCATTACACTGGCTTCACCTGCACCTGTCCCTACAGGGAATGACAGATGGGCAGCCCTTTGTGGATCCAGAGTCACTGGTGGCACAGGGAAGGGTAAAGATCTGTGCAACGGGCTCCTCTGGGTAAGGAACTGGGTGTGCACAAGCTCTCAGGCCTCAAAGCCAGGACAGATCCATGACAGGAAGATGTGCAAAAAGTCCAATAGCAAGTGGCGTGTGCCAGATCTACGTGGATGGGGTGTTGGGTAAATACTTCAAGGTAATCTCCAGAGGCCCTGCAGTCCCCAGAATAGTAGTGAAAAAGCACAGCTTTATAGTTAAGCTGATGGACCAGGCCTAGATGACTTGTGGTCAGCCTCTGCCTATGCCACAGCCTTCTTGTGTGTCCTTGGGCAAGGCACTTCATCTCTCTAGCCCTTTTCCCCCAGCTGCTTAGTAGCAATAATAATCCCTTCTGCCTGGCTGGATTGGGAGCTCTGTGGGGAAAGAGCCGTCTCTCACCACGTCCCTGCCCATAGGGCTCCCTATCAAGCGTTGCTGTAATGCAGATAAGCCTCTGTGAAGCGTCCATGTCGGCAGAACCCGTGTAGGGTGCTGAGAGCTTTTAAGGCTTGCCATGACCAGAGTTCCTGTCCCCGCTCTGCTAATTTAATTTCTTCCCTTTATCAGTCCCCTTCAGATCCAGCCACCACTAATGCAACCTCTCCCAGCCCTTTCCACTACCCGCGCCTTTATCTCTTTGCTTAATTACAGCTCTCGAGGCTCTTGCTGCTGCTGGAAGGACTAAACCAAAAGGGAGAGAGAGCGATGTCATGGGCAAAGGCAGAGATGGCTGTGAAAGCCTCGTTCTCGGCCTGAGGGATTTTGATTTTACAGGCCTTGTGCTGAAATTATTGCTTTAAGCTAGATGGTAGCTCAGACAACATGCAATGCTGGAGACTGCCAACACCCCCAACCTTGGGTCAGAGGCTTACATTGGCCCTGCAATCCCCCTTACATTGGCCCTGAAATCAGTGGGCAATAGCACGGGTGGTGTCACTGGGTGTGATGACCCATTAAAAGGGACAGGCTTAATCAGAGAAGCGTAGGGATGGAAGAACCCTCCAGGGTCGTCTTGTCCAACCCTCTGCAGAAAGGGAGGACTTGCCGTTCCTAAACCACCCGGTTATGGCTAATTAGCTGCCTCCCAGGGGATAAGTATCAAGTGGGGACTAGGTTGACAATCACTAGGTCCTTAATAAAAGACCAACAAGCAGCTCAGTGTGGGAAGAGACCTGTAAGGGAGCAAATCAGTTCCTTCAAGAGGTACATGGTAGACACAACAAGAAGTCAATGGACTGACATCCTGCTCATAGTGTGATGTGACGCACTGGATAGCAAACTACCCCCTGGCTTACAGGTGAGGCCTTACCCCTTCCCCTCCAGTAGCCAGGCCAGGGACACCAGCACCGAGGGGGCTTTCACAGTGTGCTCCTACAGCCAGGCAGCAATGGTTACCACTTCATGAAGGAAGCCAGGGAAACAATTGTGCCTTGGATGGTGTCTCTGTGTCACCCTGCCTCCTGGGGTGGTAACAGTCAGTGCAGCTCATTACAGTTACAGAAGTATTGAACATTTGTACATCACTTTCCGCTGAGAACTTGTTCAAAGTGTTTGCACGGTTGGAGGGCAAGTGCTCCCCTAGTAGCTGCAAATGATTTAAACTAGTGTCACCTCCATCTGTCAGTGGTTCTCAACCTTTTCAGACTTAAGGCACCTTCTCATTAGATTCAAGGCACCCCTAGTTAGATTCGAGGCATGCCAGCTCTTAACTTTCATTTGTTTTTTGATTATGGAAAAATAATAGGAGTACTTCTCGTGTAGCAAAGGACTCAGAAAGACCACAGCAGTGCAGAATGTTTTTAATACCATAGGTTCCTGGTTGAAATCTTTGGGTTTAACTTGTGAATCCCAATTGTTACATACCTAATGGTGCTAATATTGTCAGGCAACCTGCAACACCCTTGGAAGGATCTCAGGGCATCCTATGATGCTTTGCTCCCCCAGATGAGAACCGGTGACAGCACACCTGTCCCAGCCTTCTGCAGGAGGTCAGGGATAGCCCTCAGGGGAAGCCCTGTAGCTGTAAGAGCCCTGTTGCTGCCTCTTGCTGGCCTCCAAGGTCACCTGCCTGGATTCAGAAGTTGGTAGAGGGCACAGGGAAGGGGGAGACGAAGTGGAAACTTCACCAACTTCCCAGCTGAATTTAGGATAGAGGATGCCAGTCCCTCACCTGCCACCTCCTGTGCGCAGATCCTAGTCCCCCCCCACCTCCCACCACATCAGCTGAGGTGCCAGGAGGTGTGCGTGCCCAGGAGTCTTCTTGCTGCCCCTTCAGCTCTTAATGCAACGAGATCTGTGTTGTGCCTGTCACCACTCACTCCCAGGCTCCTTGCGGCTCTGGCGTAACTCCAAATGCAGCAGTTATGGTCACACCCTCTGTCTGGATACACTGAGGCCCTCTGGGCTTTAATAACACAGGAGCGAGCTCAAGAGCTGCAGCTTTGTTTTCCTCTTTAGACGGATTATTGGATCGGCACGTTTCTCCAGCAACGGCGCTGCCAGGATGGAGACATGGGCGCAGGCTGGAGGGAACGGGCTCCCAGCTCCAGCATCAGGACCCCAACCGCACCCCCCCCCACATGGGGGGCAGGCGTGACAGCATCTTTCAGCAGCAAATATTGCACCCCGTGGGCTCTGACCACATCATAGGCAGCAACAGGAGCAAGGATTGTTCCTGTCCTTGTGTTGGAGACATTGTCCCCCCTTGGAGCAAGTGAGCAGGTCCTAGGTGAGCCCTGGCTCCGTCTGCCCCACATATCAGCGAGCAATGCTGGACACACAAGGGGAATGATGCTGTACCCCACATTCAAGATGCCATGTATGATTCTCCCTCTGAACACAGGGGCACAGAAGAGGAAGCTCCAAGGGGCACCCCCTATTGCTCCCCTTTGGGGAATGGCAGTAGACCCAGTGTCAGAGCCATGCCTAAGGCACAAAATATGTGATCTTTCACATAAGACCATGCTGTAGACCCAGGTCCCGATTAGCACAATCCTAGTGTGAAGTCAGGGTGGTCTCGTTCTTACCCCCTGCTCCGTCTTGGCACCCAAATAGTGCTTGGATACCGTGGCAACATATGCGGTATGAACACCTCCGAGAGAGGGGAACATATGGCAACAAAGACAGTAGAAGGGATGCAGCCAAAAGTACAAAGATGGGAACATGTGGTGACACTGAGGAGGATCCAGGGGACATATGGCGAGAGCTTGCTGGAGACAGGGAATGTGACAGACCCCGCAAGAGTATCAGGGCACATCAGCTACTTGATATTATTATTAAAAGCAGTTATGGTGCTGCAGCCGTGCCTGAAGGCACTAGCCCTATAGTGCTAGGTGCTGCACAAAAGTGCAGTAGAGAGAAAGGCAAGCCAGCTGGAAAGAAGAAAGATACCCAGATGGAAGGATATACCTAGATTTTGGCCGTACTCTGTTCAGCAGCTCCCTGTCCCATCCCTGCACCCCAGGTCCTCCCATCCGCCATGAATCTACATGTTTCTTGCGTGCTCTGCCCCTGGGTTTGGCTTCACCCCCACGTCTCCAGAAGCCTCGAGCAACTTGGACACAGGTCACAAGAAAGGAAACCAGGGAGACGGTGCTTGGTAAGAAGAAACTTTTAATTGGACTTTGTTACAGTTGTTACAGTAGTTCTTTCACACTGCCGAATTGTCCTGCCGGCACAGGTGCACGTCATAAATACACTGGCTATGTGATACAACAGACAAGCTACTACAAGTGCTGTGCTTTGACCTGTACAGGAGGGTTTCATCAGATATGTGCTTCCCCGATCATCACGTTCCCGCGGGGTTGCTCCCACCGCGGGTATTGGTTTTCTGCTCCCACTCACGTCATGAGCTCTGGCACAAGGGCCTTGCTCCTCAGGGTTTGCCCTCAGAGCCCTGGCACCCGAGGCAAAGATGGAGTCTGCTTCCTTCCCTAGTCCTGGTCCTTGTTTCTGCTCCTTTGGGGCCTGATCTCGAGTCCTCAGAAGTCAATGGGAGTCTTTATCTTGACTTTCCTAGATCCCCAAATGTGGCTCAGAGAAGGATGAGCATTGATCGCCATTCAAACCTCTGTGGGCATCACCCCGCAGTACCACAGCATCTCCTCTCCTTTAGGGAGGTGCTGCGCTTAGAAATGAGCCACAACAGCTCGTTGTCGTCAATGAAAAGACTCCCAAAGACGTCCCTCGTCTTCAGATCAGGCCTCTGCATCAGGTGCCCGGTGCAGTGACTGCTGGCTGCGCAACAGCACCCACGGCACATCGTTCCAGTGGCCTCTCCCCGAATCTCACCGAACAGAACAAGGAGCAGAGCAGGAAGTCTCCAACCATAGAAGCAGTTCAGACTGCCAGGGTGGGCAGATATCTCACCTCTGGCATGGGTGAGCTAGACAGCCCCAGCAGTCCTTCCCAAGGACTCTCCCAGGCTGTCTATCTCGCCATGTCTGCTGAGGGCATCTCTGCTGATGCTGACAATGCTCCCCCAGGCAGTATAAAATGCAGGGGGGTGCAGAGATAACATCCAAAGAGCAAACTCCACTGGACAGCATGATTCAGCACCAGGATAAATGACCCAAGCAAAACAGGAGCCTGCAGGGCCTGCGGGCTCAGCCAAGAGTCAAGCTGACTCACTAGATACCCGCCAGGTCCTTTCCTGCTAATGGACCAGAGGCTGACTCTACCTAGTAATACTGCACAAGGCCGTTAAGGGGCGATGTGGAGGCTGGCTCTTCCCATCCTCAGCCAGGGATGGCATCCAGGTTGCGCTGTCTCCAGAGGACTCCACACCACATATTAAGTCATTTACAGGCATTGACAAAAACAGTGTTTATCTATAGCATGTTACTAAAAGCATTGTCCAAGGGAATGTATTGCTGGAAGCCATTACCCACCGCACAGCGAGCCAACTGCATAATGAGATTACTATGGAACCGTGTCCTGCCAACAGTTTATGCAGTGAAACGAGGAGGAAAAGCAGAGCCTCTTTCCAATGCAAGTTGCCAAAAATCCCCGATCTGGATTGGCCTCCACTGAAACCCGAGACTTGGATTTGAGCTTCCCCTTCCTCCAGTCTGGGATGGCTTGGAGCAAATCTGTCCAACTCGCAGCCCACAGGCTGCAGGAGAGGGGTTCACTTGACGCTCAGGGGCTCCTGGTCCAGGTGCTGGTCCCCGCACTGCTCTGCTGCTGCTGGAGTCTCCAGGCTCCCCCTCCCTCCTCAAGCTTCTTCTCCCTGCCCCCGGGGCAGCATGGCCCAGGAAGCAGGCAAGACCTCAAGGGGCTTGGGGGGGGGCAATGGCAGGGAATCCCAGGGGACCTATAAAGTGTGCAGCCCTCCGCCACCCAGAAGTCAAACAGCCCTGGCTTAGATCAAGGTGGGCATGGAGCATTACCTCCATGCCCCATAAAAATGGGGAGGGGGTGGGGGGGAAAATAGATCTTTAGGTGGTATAGGCCAGCGTAGCTCAGTGCAGCCACACTGCTTCCCACCAGCTGCAGGTGTGATCCAGGGATCTGGATTCAGATCCTGAGCATATCTCAAGACAGTTAAACTCTCCCTATGAGCCCCTGCTGATAGTTCTGCTTCTATCTTATGCAGTAGAGACAGGTGCTTTTAGGCCAGAGACCTCCGATTCCACCCCTATAGATGAGCTGTGCAAAGCATCCTCTCCTGAGCAACAGCAAAACAATGGGGTGTCTGCATCTGTGGACCGGGACCTCATCTACTATGGCAGAACCAACCTGCTACAGCTGCCCCTTCCCCTGCACCCAAGTTGATCTAAGGGCTCACGTGTGATGAATACAACTGTCCAAGCCAGCTGCAGTGCACAAGGAGGAGGCCGAGTTAAGCTTGCAGTGATTGCTAGGCAAGGCCTTTCCCCATCACTGCCTCCTGGCTTGGGCTGCTGTTCCAGTTCCCTGAGCATGATATGACAACACTGGGGCAGGGACGTGTGCTGACCTTTTGTTTTTTCAGTCTTAAGACAGACTGCTGGCCCGGGATCTATGAAATGCACTCATTCATCTGGCTTTGCTCCCAGGGCTGGGCAGAGACTCCATGCAGCACCCAGGGGATGTGAGTGCAAGCAGGGACACTGCTGTGTGGCCCCAAACTGGGCTGGACTGGACAGGACTTGGAAAGTCAGTGCTTCCTTCTGGCTGTTGTGCTTGCTTAGTCTACATCCTGTGCTATAATAAACCAGCCTCACTGAAGCAGGCTGGTGAAGTAGCAGCTAAGGGCTCCCACAAAGAGATGGGGGAATCTTTTGAGAATAACCCATATTGGTCCTTGATCCTCAATAATGGCTCCATCCCACAGTGCTAATTGTAGAGGGTTTCAGCCTAGCTAACAGTGGTTAATGTGTCACATTGCTGTCTCTCCTACTGGTCTATTCAGCAGCTGCTTGTGATAAAATCAAGGACACCGAAGCTTCCCAACAATGCAAGTCAGGGTGGGAATGAACCAGGAGCCCCGAGGGTGGCAGGTACAGTGACATTGTTATTTTGTAATTACAAAGAAAGAAGGTGCGCAGTGACCATAGCATTGGCTCCTCCTCATGTCTATGAGAGCTCAGCAAAGTGACTGGCAGCATAAAACCCTGCAGTGGATTAGCGTTAACCCTCTCCCTGCCAGACAGAGGGAACAGCTATCAGACAAGTTTCATGAATTCTCCCCCAGCCACATTCATTGCTATAAAATCAAATGCATTGGTGGCCAACAGAAACTAAAGAGAGACCCTGAAGTGACTGAAGAACAGCAAAAGTCAATCCTAACAAAACACATACAAAACACACGTAGCATGTACTAACCCTAACGCACGCACGCACGTACACACAGACTGCAAACAGCACCTAACACTTAAATCCCACCCTGGAACCTAATACCTAGCAAATGCCACAAAGCAATACTGAACTTCCACAGATTAAATGAAGGCAGCGCCCCCCTTGTAGCCCCACTCCTGGGAGCAGCTTGGCAGGGGGACAGTCACCAATCACACACTAAAAAAAAAAAGTTAAATTATAAATATATCAAATATACAATGAAAATAGATCTGTACAGCACTGAGAATGAAAATAGTTCACGGGTCACTTTTGAATAGTTTGTCATTTAACAGAATTTACACCAACATTTACAGAGTAAATATACAATAGAAATAGAATCTATAGGTTATTATTCTATATATATAATATAGCTTTTCTTCACTTGTCTATCACCGTTGCCTCCAAACTACCAAGAGAAGGAGGGGGAAATGAAAAGACTCACTGCTGGCTCAAAAACATGGTTCAAGAGATTATGGGCTAGATCCCCAACTGGAATAAATGGGTATAACCCCCATCAAAGCATCTAGAATTATGTGATTTTACATCAACTGGGGATCTGTCCTAGCAGATATGCAGGTCCACACTGGGACATCTATGTTGGACTTCAAGCTTGTGCTTCTGTGATAATCCCTGGCCTACTTGGCCTGGATCCCCATGATGGGGTCCACACAGAGAAAGGCCCACTGGGGGAAGAGAGAGACAGATAGAATTAGAAATATCAGGAATTAGCAGGGCAGGTTATTTCCTGATTGACCATGAGGAGATGCCTCACATCCCTCCTTCCCCCTTGGAAATAGCTGGTGCTGGCCACTCTGGAAGAGGGGAGACTGGTCCAGATGGACACATGGTGTAATGGTGTGGAGCGACTCCTCTGCTCTTGTGTAGAGAGGGGAAGAAAAGCCCAAGCAGATGGAGGCAGAAGGAGAAGATGGGCAGGGAGATGGGGGGAGACTAGAGAAAAAGAAGAACAGATTTGACCCTGGCTGCACATGCCTCACTCTCCCCCCAGAAGCTGTCTGCACAGCTCCCAAGGTGGCTGGAGGCAGACAGGCCTCCACTGCACAACCAGCAACACCGCTGTGCTCTCTCCAACCCTCTCAGACAGTCCCTGGCTCTGCTTCCTTCCAGGACACTTCCCTTTGCCCAAAGTATTGGGATCAGAAAATTCATTTACAAATCAATCAAGGCCCAGGATCCATTCGGTTTCTTTTTGTGATGGGCCCAGTTCTACCCCTGCCTCTCCTTTGTGTCAATCAGGGATAACAGGGTAAGGCCATGGGATGTTCCCAGTATAAACAATAGCAGAATAGGGAACAGAGCCCAGCTGGTGCAAAGCACTGATGCTCCCATGAAACCACAAAGCAGTCTGCTCCACCTGGGGTCCAAATGCTGCCTTACTAGATAACACTTCATTGTATAAAGCACTTTTCAGCAGAAAGCCTCCAAGTGCCTTACAAAGGTGGGCTGGATCATTAGCTCACTTTTACAGATCAGAAAACTGAGGCACAGAAAAAGAGATGGGACTAGTCCAAGGTCACCAAGGAGAGCCAGGTAGCCACACTGCTCTTATCTAAGGCTGATACATTTTAGGACTGCTGGTGTCCAACAAGACGCTAAGGGACACAGGGACCAGGAGACTTCTACATCCACCCTGTAGTGGATCTATGCTCACCTTTAATAACACACAGCAAATAGGCAACCTGACTTGGTGACTTAATAAATCACGCTAGGAAAATGCAGTGAAAGGAGAGAGATCCCTCCTGCCCTCCCCGGGTCCCTTCCTGGGCTAAATCAGCACAGTGGTGGCCCTATCATATGATAGAAAGTATCAAGAACAATGGGAGAAGTAAAGTAATTGTAATCAGTGGCTCCCATTTGCCAGTGGTGAATTAGTATAGTGGGAACCCACTGGAGCCAGGGTGTGAACTACTGAAAAGGAAAGCATGGGCCCTGATTTCCTTTGACCACACTAGACCAGGGTAGTGATTATAGTAGAGTTGCTCCTCACGGACCTTCTTGGATGAGTGAGGGAAGAATCATCACCAGAGTGATGAAGATCAAACTTAGGCTATACCTGGCAAAACTGGGAAACTAGCACCACCTTGGCCATCTGCATATGCAAAGTGAACATGGCTCAGGTCCCTGGGGTCAGCTTCTCAGCTGGCGTCAACTGGAATAACTCAGTTGAAGTCAACAGAGAAACATGGTAGGGGACCAGGCTCACTGAATCCAGTGCAGAACTTGTCTATACCCATGCTGAGCAGGAGCGTCTCCCCTGGCATGTGTGAAGTGTAGCCAGGATCAAACCAGTCTCAGCTCAGAATTGGTCCACATGCCACACCAGGCAGCCTACATTCAGCTCTGCTGTAAACAGCTGCCCACTGCAGCCAACTGGCTAGACTTCCACTAAAAATGGGATTGAAGAGGCCATCGTGAATGGTGGGCACAGGTAAGAGTGGCAGAAGAGGGGCTATTGGGTTTGCCACCACTCATTCTTGCAGAAGTATTGCCTTCCAAATTGGGGCAAGGATATTAAAGCATGACATCACTGAATTTGACTCAGAAAAATTGTAAGAGTGCGACCCTTCCCTCTGGATGCTGCGACCTCACATGAAAGGCTCTCAGTGGCTGAGGCACGGAGGCCTGCTGTTCACAGACCAATGGTTGGGACCCAGATGCCACAGGTTCTCTTCCCAGTGCTTCACACTGCACCCTTTGCCAAGTCTGTGCCTCCTTTTGCCTATCTGTGAAATGGCTACTGAGGGTCTGAGTTAAAGTACTTGCAGAAATCTCAGTTAGCAGATGCAGCAGAAGGAGAAAAAAGGGGTTACTGTATTTCCTTATATACCACATGCCCCCAAATAAAGACACGCATCTTTTTTTTTCTTTTGGGGGGGGGGGGAGAGAGAGAATGAAGGGAAAAAATGCTAGAGTTATGGCCGCACAGATCAGATGAGGAACCTAATCTTCAGCTCACTCACCCTTCCTTTCCTACTCAGCTGGAAGATGAAACAGTAGCTGCTGCTAAAGACTGGTCTCAATGGGCAGATCTACAAATTTGAAAGGAGGTAAAAACAGTCTGTAGAGCTGTGAAATAGGACACAAGAGACCAGGAGCAGCTAGCAGACAGCAAAATTGCCAAAAGAAAAGTTAGCTTGATTAGTGGAAAATCAAGTCCATTGCAAAGAGGAGGCAGTCATTAGCACCTGTGGAGTAAAAAGCAGGGAACCATTAAGTCAACAGACTCCCTCGGCTGCCTCAATAGAAATGGCACTGCTGCTGCTGGGAAGTTGCTTTTAAACTTTGGGTGGACCAGGAATCAAAGCAAAGTGCTTCTATTTGGGGCAGAAAATCAGCTTCCCCACTCAAGACATGCACCCCAATTTTGGAAGGCTAATTTTTTGGGGGAAAGGTGCATGTGATATGCCAGTAAAATATGGTATGTAAAACTTTGCTGGCTGCATAAGGGAAGCTGCAGAGATGGAGACAGAAAGAGAAAAGGCTGCTCCTGGAAACCAATAGCACAAAAGGCCCAAGAGATTTTTTTTACCAGTCTTTAGCCTGCCTGTATTTAACCAAGAGAGATGGGACAGGGAAAAGGAGAGGCAGAAAGGGGATACAGTCTCTCAGCCTCTGCAAGGTCAAAATAAGATCAGTGGCCTGGGCCCCGGCATGAGAGTCTATGGCATTGGCTTTAAGTGCAAGAGCAAGGTCTCAGCAAATTGCTCAGATGGTAGCAATATGTGAGATGACAACTTCTTCCCCTGCCCCAGAGGGACATGAGAAGCAGGACCCGTCACACTCACAGCTCCTCCAGACACCCACAAATGGATGTGGTGTAGTGATGCTCCCTGCCTCTACCTGGACCAGGTCCTAACCTCTTAGATGGAGCTGGGAGTACCAGCATAACTCTCATACAGGTCCCAAAACCCATGGATGGTTATGACAGGACTGGGTCAAACAAGAGACCCGCTGGTCAGGCACAGAAGCCAAGCAGAGCTGTGAAGATCTAGTGCTAACTGAGAGGAGACTCAACAACATGTGATGCCAAGCTCCATCTTCCTGAAACAAGGCATGGCCCCCAGAACCAAATACACCCCTGGCATAAGGGCACTGATGTGTGTGTGAATATACCAGGGAGGAATTTGGATCCTTGGCTGAGGATACCTGGGCCTTGTAAATAGATGCTGGGTGCACATGGTCACCTTCAGCCCTCAGTTATATCCAGCTAACCCCAAGGACATGGGCAAATGATAATATCTAGTTCCTGAGAGCTAAACCAGGAGTCCAATAGCCCCAGTTTTGCTACCTGTCCCTGCAGAGCATCCAGCCAGTCTAGCAAGGGGAATCTATTCACCACTCTCCCAGTGCTCTCTTTCACACAGTGCATTGAAAATAGAAGTCATGGGGCTGGAACCTGCACACAGTTATATGCTGCATATCAGGAGCGACTCCAGTGTGAACCCTGCAATTTCAAAGGAGATCACTGTGGATCTACCCTGTGGTAACTCTGTTCAGATTCTGGCCTGCACACATGGCACATGCTCACGCACCTGAATCCATCTGAGGTCTTGTGCTGCTTTTGCCATTTGGAAGAGTAACACTGCATTGTAAATGGGCATGCTAACTTGAAGCCTCATCTCAAAGTTATTCATTGACACAATCCCATTGTATGTTGTACTGGCATCAGTAGCAACGCAGTGGATGGACACCCAAAGATTAGCCAGGCTCTGTCACTGGCTACAAAGCATTTTTGCCTACTTGGGATACACCTTAGTCCTGCATGGTAAGAAACATCCACGGATGCTAGGCTTTGGGCGTCTCCAGAGCTATTAAAGCACAAGAGACACAACAGCAACACAAACCTGGAGGGAACTGGCTCTTCATCGTGGTATGAACATTAATGGCTAGATGTGCTCACTGGAATAAGGCTGTCACGTCTCCTACCTAAAGGAAAATGAACGGAGGGGGAACAGATCCAGGCTAGAAGAGGAAACTTCTTTGGCTGTCACCTTATTGTGTGTCCCTTTTCCAACCATCAGGTGCTTGAAAATAAAGAGATTCTTGACTTGTTCCAGGAGGCATCTCTGTAGGAACATCCCTATAAAATTTATTGCAGTGTCTTGTTTCATTTTCTTTTCTATTCACAAGGGCAGCCGGGAAGGCATCCTGCTGTTTGACTGGAGGTTGCCAGGAGGGAAGTCCCGCTCCCTCCCACAATCCCTTTACGATGTCATCCCTGGAAATGGCTGCTTACTGGTTAAAATTCGAAGATGGGTTTCTTTTATCAGTGCCCTCGGGGTCAGGATCAGCTCCTGGGGACCTCCTCTCCAGGGCTCTGTTTGGGAGGGTGGTGGGCGGTCATTACAGTTCAGATTCAGGAGTGCTGGCCAAGTGGTACCCGCTTCCATAGCGTCCGTTTGGTGTGCTGTTCATCTCCATCGGGGAAGAGCTCCCTGGGCCCAGGTAGGACCGGTGTGTGGGCATTGGGGAGGGGGTCTCACTGGGCACTTTGCTCAAGATGAAGCGGGTCTCGTCGTTATCTTCCAAGTTGGAAATGTCCTTCATCATCCGGCCCTTTTTGTAGGTGACAGAAAGGGCATTCGAGCCATCCGACACCAGGTGGAACTGGCGGAGGATGAAGACCACTGGCAGTGGGAGAGTAGCCAGGATGATCAGAGAGATGAGGATGGCCATAGCCCATGTTGGGTAATAGAGGAACTTCTCTGAAGCCTGGAAGAGAAGGGGGCAGTGTCATATGAGGAGGGGGCATGAGCATCTACCTCCTGTATCTTGTACCCCTGAGAAGGAGCAAGACTTTTCTTCCAAAAGGGAGAGCAGGGAGATCTCACACCCTCCAGGTTAGCATTACCACAGGAAGAACTTAAGACATGAGATTCCAGCAATGAGAAACCTTCCAGCAAGCAGAGAGCTAGTTCCAAAACAAGAAATAAGTATTTAAAGAAGATACTTAAATCCTGTGGTCACGTGCTGACCGTAGCTACACCAGTGTACCTCTGGAGCAACTCCAGGGCAGGTCTAAATGATTGATGTCAGATATATACTACAAATTCACTGATGTAACCAAGGTCAGAATCCGGCCCCCGCACCTCCAGCTGTAGGACTGATCTGCAGGCTAGGACTGACACTTCTGGATACACTTGGATTGCATAGTGGGCCAGTGCAGTCTGAATGTGGATTTATGCAACCACACACAAGTTTGAGGATTTACCACAGTTTACCAGCTGTTTTTCTGATTTGCTATTTGAGTATTTAATTTTCATTTGTATTGCACTTACAGTGGCATCATTTACTATTGCAAAAATACATGGTCTAGAGGGGAATAGGATGGAAGGCAGTAGAACAGTCCACCTGTGGTAGTCTGCTTATTTGCTGCATTTGCCGAGGAAGATCTTCCCAGACCCTAGTTGCCTCTCACCTTCACCTCCCACCAACTGGTGAGCACACCAAGAGAAAAGTGATTCCAAGATGGAGCGAGATGGAGTCAACTGCCCATCACCAAAGAGGTTGAGAAAACTCAGCCTGGAATTAAACCTTGAAGTCCCTCACTCAGTTTTTACCTACTCCTTACTGAGGGAGACAAGTCATTGGGGAAGGTAAGTAAAAGCAAGAGTGGGTGGTCTGAAATAAAGGGGTCTCAAAAAGAGGTCAGAGGGGAGGTTCCTGTACTTACCTCTTCTTTGATCCAAGCACTGTATCCTGGAGGGTTGACTCCCAGCTGGATGATGCTGGCAGTCATGAGCACAGCCATGCAGATGGGAGAGATGTATTTCCAGGTGTAGTAGTAGAACCGGGATGGGCGGAAGCCCAGCATCTCTGTCAGCTCCTGCATGAATCTGCATAGGAAAGAAAGGGAACCCCAATGGGTGAAACACAAGAATCCTGCCCTTTTCCCCCCTGTGTCAGGTGGAAGGCTCCTAAATTAGTCACCTTAGGCCATCTACACATGCATTAAATGCACTTTAGTTAATGCACATTAAAATCTAGTACCTCCGGGCATTTGTACACATACTTGTGCCACAGCGCTGCAGTGCAGGCATTTGTATAAACAGCAAAATGAGGGTCAGCGCTGAGAAAATGATGGCAGCACACTTCTGAATGAAAACACATTGAAGGCGTTTTAGTTCACAAGCGCACTGCCACCATTTTCTGCATGCTGACGTACATTTTGCTGCTTATACAACTGCACACAGCACAGCACAGTACACGTCAGCTCGTGTGTGGAGCAGACTCGATTAATTGAGTCTACCCAAGCATACTGGATCTCCAGCACATCACAGCATGAAAACGTATGTGTATAAATGCCCTCCATTGTGAGGTATTAAGAAAATGCGCATTAGCCTGTCTTAATGCACGTTAATTAAAGAGCAGTTTTTAAGTAATGCTTAATGCACATTAGCTTATTTTAATGTGCATTAACTAAACAGCACAATTTCTTTAGTGACGCTTTAATGCATATTTAAAATAAGCTAATGTGCATTAAAGTGCACATGTAGACGTGGCCTCGGGGTGACCCTAAGAAAGGCCAGAGTTCAGCTTAGGTTCAGAGAGATAGGCCAATAGTTCTCTGCACTCTGAACCTCTGGAGGCTGTAGAGCTGGCTCTGGGATCTCATGCAGGGAAGTAACAACTAAGCAACTACTGGGTCTCATTTTGTTCCATACAGCCTGCAAGAACAACCATCTTAGGATGGTAACACTCCTGGCTCTAGACCCTCCTCACATCCTCAAGTGAAAGGAAACAAGAAGCATTGGAGACCAGCTTAACTGGACATTTCAGACTCTTCAGTCAGGTTTGAGTCCAGGTGAGCTGTTTTCCACAGAAGTGGGTAGTGTAGTGTTGCTTTCTGGGACTGAACCTGAACCCAGAGCTGGAGTAAGACAGTAAGAAAGGTCTGAGCCATTATGTTCCATGCCCATGTTCTTACTTTTTGGTGCCGTAAATCCAGGCCACAGCAATATTCTCCAGGATTACCACAACAGTGAGTGGGAGTGTGGCAGAGTAGTCATCAAACATGGTGACAAAGTAGTTCCCTGAGCGCTGCACGAAGATGAGGCCCACCAGGAAGGCAAAGATGCAACAGCCAACTGCAAAGAGCACAAGATCTCTATCAGCACTGCACCCAGAAAGGAGTGGCACACTCGGGGAGGGTTAACTTGGTGGAAAAAAGGGCCACCACTGAAGCTACCATTATAATAATAAATCAGAATAATAAGTTATTATACCAGCGAGCACAACTGAGCATTGATTAGCCTGGTAATGACTAGGTATAACAGACCACTGGCACTATGAACTTATGGGGATGCACCCGTCTCTGCTGTGGCCTGGTCCTCCCCTCTTCCGGCTCTCTGTCACTTTAGTCACCTAAGCCGGATCCTGCAAAGATGTACAGACATGTTTAGTATGAAGTGCTCCAAATAGTCCCCTTGAAAGCAATTGAAGGGGGCAGAAGAATGGTCTTGTGGAGTGGAGCTCAGTCTTCTGGCCCTGTGGCCCAGATGAGTGGCGGGGGCAGGTCCGCGGACTGAATCTTGTGAGCAGGGTTGATCTGCAGGCCAGATCCAGCATGTAGTCCCCATCCAGGGTCAGTTCAAGAGTGCAATCTGGTGTGCTAGCCTGACCTTGTGCATGCCTATGAGGTATTTTCCCCCTATAGAAATTTTTTCTAAGTCCTGGCCAGGCACCTGGTCACACCCCAGTGCATGCATCCCAGTGCATCCCTATGGCAGGTTGACTCATTGCCTGGAGAGCCCCAGACAGGCACCAGGTCAACCCAATGTATTTCTATGGTGGACTGGAGTGTCCTAGTTATTCCGGCCATTTACTCATGCTGCTTTGATTTTCTTCCCTTGTCATTCACTTCACTCCAATCCCAGGTATTTCCTTGGGGATTCCTCCAAGTTGAATGTTTCTCTTTGTCCCAGGGAAGTCAGGACCCAGTGCAGCTCATTCATTTCAATAGGAGGCTGGCACGTTGTCTTGAACACAAGCTTTTTCCAGGGGATGGCGGCAGGTATGAATGGCAATAGGTGCAGGTGGGAGACAGGCAGGGGGTGCTGCAGGTTCATGAGACTGGGCAGGCAAGCAGGCAGGGTGCAGGAGAAGGCAAGCAGGAGTGGGTACATGGGGGCACGGGGGAGAGCCTGGGTGTTATGGAGGATGAAGCTGGAGTGGGGGAAAGTTTGTGGGCTAATACCCATGAAGGAATCAGCTAGGATAAGAGACATACCATAGCCAGGTAAAATTAGGGGCATCATGTCAACCCAATACATTCCTATGGCAGGCTGACCTGTAGTCTGGGGAGCTGCAGTCAGGCATGAGATCAACCTAATGCATGCCTGTGGCAGGCTAACTTGTAATTCAGGAAGCTGCAGCCAGGTACCAAGTCAACTCAATGCATTTCTGTGTGTGGCTGACCTGTTCTCCAGGGAGTCCCAGCTGGGCACCAAGTCAACCCAGGTGGGACAATGGGGGAAGGAGAGAATGACTGAACTTTTCCAGTGTAAGGGTTACTTTATTCGTTATCCTCTCCCCTGCCTGCCCGCAACCCTCCCAGGGCCCAGAGATTCACTCTGAGTCTGCCACCGCTCCCCTGCTTCCAAATCTCCAGACTCACGTAGAGCCCTGTGGGCTAGATGACGTGGACCAGATTCATCTCACAAGCCAGATGTTGAGCACCACTGACCTTGTGGTTAGGGCACTGCTGTACCACGGGAGCTCTGGGCCTAATCTCTGCTCTGCTGCAGACTGCGAGGCATTTCAGTGCACAGCATGACTGTGCCGCACAGCAGTGCTGCTAGCCCCCACGACAGGGAGCTTATGCCTAGTCACTCACTGAAGGTCACAGAAGCAAATCTGTGACCACACAAGGAATTGTACCTGGGTCTCTCAAGTCCTAGGCTAGGCCCTAACTGCTGGGCCTTCCTGTCCACAATATAGTTCTACCACAATAATTAATAGTAAAGGAGATAATGAAGAGTCTGCATAGAGCAGCCTTGCTTATCTGACTAGGACATGGGATAAATCATTTATCCAAAGAACTAAGGGAGGGTTTCAGTGCAATTTTAAATAGCAAATGATCTCCATCTGGTACCAGGATATTCAGAGCGTGTTGAGGTCTGGATAAGAGGTTTTCAGACAATGTATTTAATTTATCAGTATTTGTATTACCATGTCTCTAGAGGCCCAGTCTTGCCTGCCATTGGATACTTCGAGGTAAGCAACCAGCTCCAGCCTCTGTTTGAGCCCAATTTGCATATTTGTTTTTACAGATGAACTTTACCACCCAGGAGAACTGTACTATCTTTTAATTCTCTTGTGCAACATGAACAACTCAATGAGAAAGAAGCAACATTCAACAACCTATATGCCATCGGACACCTGAAGTAAACCGCCTGCTCCAGCCTTTATTTGAGCCCAATTTGCATACTTGCAGAGCAGTTTGTTTTTGTTTTTTTTTACAAATTAACTTTCCTACCCAGGAGAACCATACCATTTTTTAGTTCTCCTGTGCAATATGAAGTTTAATTTCTACCTGGGAGAAATCTTTGAATTCTCCTTTTCCTGATGCAGGGCGTTTGAGCCTGAAACCTTACAAATAAAGACTTTTTTTGCAACTATCTAGTTGGTCTAATAAAAGATATTGCCTCTAGCCCAAGAGTTTTGTCTGCCCCTGCCCCCACCAAACACACACATTGTGCTAGGTGCTGTACATATGGTGCTTGTACATGCTATGGCGGTTTAGTTCTCCCTAAATTGAAACAGTGGGGTTTTTTTAAAACCTACTGTTTCAATTTAGGGAGAATTAAACCAGACTAAACCGCTGTCATGTATACACAAGGGTTAGGGGGCCCAATCCTTAGAGTTTACATGCTTCTCCTGCAGTTGGGGGGGAAGGAGGGGTGCATGGTGGTGGGCAAAGTGGTCCCTGAGCTGTGGGGGACCCCGGTGCTTCCCTCCGCAGAGGCAGCACCTGCCCACTGGTACCTGGCCCAGGTGGTTGCAGGGGGTGCCGCAGCTGTGGAGGGAGGCACCGGGCCCCTGTGCAGTTCAGGTAGGCAGGCAGGGTCCAAAAGGAAAAAGAAGATTAGGCTCCTTACCGCTTTTTTTTTTCCTTCAGTTGAGCCTGCCTGCACCAGCTGCTGCTGGGTCACACAGCCCCTGAGCCGCAGGAGAAGCAGGTAAGCTCCAGCACCTGGGACTGCCCAGGAATGGCTGGCTTGCCCTTGGGGCAGAGCAGCAAGAGGGTAGCTCGGTGTGCTGGCAGTGGGAGAAGGAGGCAGAGATGGTGCACGGGGCGCTGGAAGCCCACCAAGCCCAAGCTTCCCTAAGTATGTCGGCTTCCAGTGCCCTGTGCACCATTGCACTTTGTTAGGTAGCAAACTAAAACACCTCGTAGGGGTTTAATCTTGCTACATTACAAAGTCATTTAAAGTGGAATACACTGCTGATCGTACAAACAGCAACACTATTAAAGCTGTGCAAAAGGGCATTTAAGCTGCTATAAAGGCCAATTTTGTTGCATGTGTGAAGGCCCATACATAAGAAATGGTGCTCTCCCCAAAAGGTTTATTAGAAGGCTAGGTATAAGAGGGGAAACTAAGGCACAGAGAGGGAAGGTGACTTACCCAAGGTCATCTAGCAGGTTATTAACAGAGCCTGGAGTCTCCAGTCCAGTTTTCTGGCCATTGCATTTTCCTGCCTCATTTTGCTTCAGCAGCATCAAAGATGGCCAGCAGCATGTTACTAATTAAGAATTGTTCAGTACTAGGAAGAAGTACCACATACAAAAAACTCCTAAATCCAGGGACCACTAGCTTCCTTCTCTACAGTAAATTCATTCTCCATGTAACCCTGGGCCTATAGACCTTGTGCTCCATTCTCTCTAAGCCATCCCAAAATTTAGTCTCACCCAGGTGTCATGCAAGCTCCCTCAGGGAGTATGTTCAGATCCATCTTCCATAATCCTGTGGTCTTACTTCTCTTGCTGCTTTCTTCTAGTCCTCCTTATGGTATAGGTAGAAAGCTGAGGTATCCTCCTGCTAATGTTCAGTCCTGCAGGTGGAGACCCTGGGTACAACCTCTGGTCTGTCACCTCTAATATCTCTTCTCAAGTCACCCTGCCCACCCTGACATGGAGCCAGGGAAATGGAGACCCCAGAGAGCACAGGAGAAAAGACTCACCTGTAAAAGCTTCCTTCCGCACCTTGAAGGTGTCAATGATGGGGGTGCTGATGCCTGCCATGGTCCCAATCATGCTGCCCAGCCCCAGGTTGATCAGCATCAAGAAGAACATCACAGACCAGAAAGGAGATGCAGGGAAGTGAGTCATTGCTTCAGTGAAGGCAATAAAGGCCAAACCTGTTCCTTGCACTGACTGTACAGGGACAGAAAAAGGCAGAGTAATGTCAAACTAGGAGTAAAAACTACACCGGGAACATGTGCATAGTGCTTTAAAAGAGGCCTGTGCACGCACACCCGAGGCAAGTCAGGTCGTTTTGGTTTTTTTAATATTTCACGCATTGTGCCTGGTAGTTGTATGAGATGGTTGTTCCTCAGGTTCTCAGCACAGATTAAACAAACACTTGCCTAGGATGGCTCAGATAATGATGAGCTGCCCTGAGCAGGCAGTTGCATTAACTAATCGCTGGAGGTCCCTTTATGAGTCTATGAAAGTAACATGTGGCAGAGTGGTTAAGGTGGTTTTTGGCATCCCTAAAGGCCTGGATTCGAACCTTATTTCTAGTTATCCTCAGTAATCCTCACTCTGGACTTGTACAGAAAGCTCCCCCAGGAGGTGACCCAACAGTGAGCAGACTGGGGAACCAAAAGCAACTGGAGGAGATATCATGGCTCCCTCATGTGCCACTGGCTTCAGACATTAGCCTCGTGAGCCACCAAAGCTGCAGACAGAACTTGGGACTTGGATATACAAGCCTGTGCTCAACAACAGCGAATCCTGCTCCCCCGCTCCCAAACCTGTGCACATATTCCCTTCTTAAAACACCCATGCTCATGCCTTCCCAGGCATGTACACACAAAGACACTGGTTCGACACTAAATATGCTTGGAGATGCATGAATGAGTCTAGAAAGGATAGAGTTACCCTCAGTTACCCCGTTAACATTAATGAGGATGGAATTTGCCCTGCCGCCTTGTTCTGTGCTGCACACAGGAGAGCTCTGAATGCATGCTGCATGCAGTGCACACATGTCTGATGAGCGTATATGTCAAGGCAGCCACTGGAGCATTGCATATATTATGCTGGACTCCGCAGGCTCCAATAACTTCCTCTACAAAGAAGGGGGATCAGAATGCAGAGCCCCTGCAGGACCCCACAACAGCTTCTCCATCTGTCTCACCCAATCAATTCCCTGTCACTATAGGAGTCTGGCAGTGCTGACACCTTGATCCAGCCTATTGCCTGCCTGTAGCATACAACACTTCAGCTCTCTAAGGACTGAAATGCTATAACCAGTGCCTGGGCTCAGTATAAGAGGTAACTGGGTGGAATGGGTCTTGGTCTACAGGGGTCGGAGTCACTGACTTCGTGATCCCTTTGGCTTTCATCTCCATGAAATTAAGAAACGGGTCCTGCAGCATAACCTGTAGCTTCCCAGCCTGCACTGGCTGGGTGGAGGGGCAGCGCCATTAATTCGCTCTACAGCCAGAGACGAGCAGAGTTATCATTTAACAGGCTACATTATGCTAATGCCAATAGACACAAGTATGCACGCACATACATACCCACACATGTATGAACACCCTCCCTTGACACATAGGGACTGCACTGTTATGTACTTACCTGCCCAGGTGTTCTGTGTGCACACAAACAGACACGTGCATACACTACAAAGATGCCCGGTAGAGCAAGGAGCCTGTGTGATTTTATCATAGAATCACAGGGTTGGAAGGGACTTTAAGGGCCATCTAAACTGACCCCCCTGCAGGATTCACTATTCCTATGTTACCCAAGACAAATACCTATGCAGCTTCTTGAAAACCTCCAGTGAAGGAGATGCCAATCTTCCCTAGGCCACTTGTTCCATGGTCTTGCTGTTCCTGTTGAACTGTTCTCCCTCTTCTCTATAGCATATTTTCAAATATTGGAAAACTACAATCATGCCCCCCACCCTCGAAACCTTTTCTCCAAACTAAACACCCCAACGTTCTCTCAGTCTTCAGCTGGCATTCAATCCCTTTATCCTCTTCATTGCCCACTCCCAGATAAGCTCCAGTTTCCACAACCATCTTAAATTGCAGGCAGTACTCTTAACTGCAGCCCACCCAGGGCCAAGCCAAGTGGTACTATCACCTCCCTTATGTCACCTGCTGCCATACTTCCATTGATGCAACCCCAAATTGCATTTGCATTTTTGTGACTGCATCACAAGACTGAGTCATGTGGATTCTGTGATTCACCAAAACCCTCAGATCCCGCTCAGTGGTTCTACTACACAACCAGCATTTCCCATTCAGTACTGTTGTGGTACTGGCTTCTCTTTCCTACTTGTAGCACCTTCCACTTCTGCTTGCTGAATTGCATGCTGTTGCCTTTAGCCCAGCTCTCCAATCTATCAAGAAGATCCTTTTGAACTCCACTTCTATCCCCCGAAAGTGTGTGCAGCCACTCCCAGTTTCCTGTTATCTGCATATTGGACCAGGAAGCTCTCTAGTCTAGCATTCAAATTGTTAATAAAAGGTTTAAACATGACCTGGTGTAGAAGAGACCCCTGTATTACACCATTTGAATTTTCCTGCCATCACTCCATTTATAGCTACTCTTTTCTTCCACAGATACATGTTCTTCTACTCAGATGGCCAAGTAACACTGTTGCACTGGCTCACCAGACAGCCTGCCAACCTACAGATGCATTCACAGGCATTGTATATACAGTATGCAATGCTCCGATATACGGTGGGCCAACATGCCCAGACTTTCATGCACTGGCATACATGCTGCTCCTATATAAACAGCACTGGGTGGACAGCATGAGCAGACCTGCTAGAGTTACCCAAAGCATTGTGGCTTTAGCATCCCCAGCCTCTCAGAGGCACTTCTGGTTCTAAAATAAGTGACAGTTTTTTTGCATTGAGCACCTTGTTGAGCTCATCTTCCAGCAAGCAGGCATCCAAGCTCAGCTCCTTGAAGTGATTCTCCTTCACCGTCATGATCACCTTGTACATCTCGCTGTAGTCCTTGGCTGTGAGATGGGAGAAGTTCACATGGGGCGGGATGAGGTCATGGCTCAGGACCTTGGTGTTCAGGTAGCCCAGGATCTTCTCAGCATTCCTAAGGGAGCAAGGCCAGAGTCATGCATGAAACCCTTGAGCACCGCACCCTGCAATGAGAAGAGGAATGAGCACATGGTCCCATGCAGTGGGGCAGACATGGGATGTAATCACTAATCAGCCCATCATCTGGGCCTGGCATGACATTGTGTGTGGGTGGAGGGATGCAGGATGCAAATGGGAGCAAAGCAGGGTGTAAGCTGAAACAGAGATGATGCACAGTAACACCTAGAACGTAGGATGCAATTTCCCATCCCATGGGCCAGGCGAGGTGCTGTGTGCATTGGGCATGGGGTCTTCCCTCTCCTCCCACAGCTGAGGCAAGGGTCCACTTCTGCATGGCAGAGATAAGCTGCCTTAGCTACCAATTCCAGAGACTATTCCCCACCCCCCAACCTCCCGCCAACAGGGGCTGAAGCCCCACCTATCTCCTGAACTCTAACTGAGGCTGCAACAAGAGTTAGAACTGGCTTGTGCAGCAATCCCACAACTCTAGACCCTGGCATTGCCCCCAGCTTGCTCCCCTGGCTTATCATTTAGATGCATGTAGCTTCCTCACTTCCACAGACCTAAAAGCGCTACGCACATCTTAGCAATCACAAATAGACATCACACCACTCAGATGTGAAAAGCAGCTGCTTCTGGGGTAAAGCTCAGCAGCTCTTTAGCTTCCCATAGCTAAGTACCACTTTAGGACAGAAATGAAAAGGAAAACCTTCTACAGCTGAAACTGGAGGGAGTATTTACAATCGAGTTGGCCCGGCTGGGTTCCCCTAGGAGACTTGGACCGAGACCCTACCCTCTAGGTTCAGGTCAGAGACCAGAGGAAGGTAGGCACTCAGTTCCTATCAGGAGTCACTAGGAGTTGGGCTCCTAACTCCTTTAAAAATCTAGGCTTTAAGACTCAGGTCTGTGGTCCTGTGCCTTATCTGAACCACAATGACTTCAGCTGGGCACCAGTTGAGGAGAAATTTCCCATCCAGGAATGGATCAGACTCAACACAGATGGAGCCCTCTCACCCCTGCAGTGTCACCCTCGGGGGTTGAACTTGGAGATTCTGGGTCTTAAAACCAGGAGCTGCTATTGCATGTGTTAAAGTGATGCTGACAAGAGTCTGGGTAGGTGTCCCTGTCCTACTGAGAGGTTCAGGGCTAAGAGAAGGGTCCCGGGGAGAGAGAGAGAGAGAGAGAGAGAGAGGGGAGGATACACGTACTCCACCACACATTTCTCATTCATGATGTTAGCCTTGAACCCCAGGACAGCAAAGACCACCAGGGTGGCCAGCACGGAGGTGAAGAAGTTGATGAAGGAGACAAGCACAGCATCGAAGTGGCAGTTATTGTCCTGTTTGTTGTAGCTGGAGAACGCGATGACTCCTCCAAAGCCCAAGCCCAGGGCGAAGAAGACCTGTGTGGCTGCCTCTCGCCATACCTGGGGATCCAGCATCTTGTCAAGCTGGGAATGGAGATAAACCAGTGAGTCACCTGCTCTCCCCACTGACTCAGCCTAGCAGGCCCGTATCTAAAAACATCACGCCTGTCACTGTACCAAAGCAATGAGTCCCTTGCTAGAACAGATGGGCGGTGGTCCTACATGCTACCCAGAGCTTGGGACTCTTGCACATTGCACATGAACAGACAAGCTTGCTGTGAACTGGCAGAGGGAAGGATAGAGTTTCTTTCTTTGAAGACAGAATGAACTTTCACGCTGATCCTGCAGAGTCCCTCTTCAGGTCTCCCAGAGCTGAGGGTTATTGTATCTGTTTCACACATGGGGAAACTGAGGCATCAAGCAGCGAAGCAGCATCACAACCAAGCAAGTTAGGGGCAGTCCTGAGGATGAGAAGCCCCAAACCTGTGGTCCACCTGCCGCTTCCTTCATGGAGCCAAAGCACTTCCTGATGGTGAACAAGTATAATTAGCTCCTTTCAGAGCTGAGGGCAGCAATTCACCTAAAGTCATTCATAAGGAGTCACTTGCAGAGAGACACCCTGCCCACTAGGGTGGGCACACCTGCACCAAGCTCCTCATCTTCAACACATCCATCCCTCCAGTCTCCCTCCCCTCCGTTACATGGGCACCAGCTGGCACTGCACATCTACTCAAGTGAGTGCCAATCTTCCTTGGAGGACCACTGGCTGCTGAGTGCTCCCTTCAGGATCCTCGAATGCCTGTCTCCCTATGGTGCAAGTGCTTTAAAAGTACCCTCAGCATCACTACTGCTTTGAGGTGCCCATCAGCTTGTGCAACTCGCACCCCCTGGGCACCACGCTCTACTGCTCCTAAGAGCTGCCGTTCTAGGATGCAAGCCTCTGGGTGCCTTTCATTAAGAGATCATAATTCATATCTTGTAAGAGCTTCACAGGCTGAGCTGATTCATCGACATCTCAGTTTAATTAATGAATTAGCCAGTTCATTAACTGATACACAGTGCCAAAAGAGGGTTATCTGTCAGTCAGTTTCCAGCCTCCTGGCATCTTAGCATGAAGCCCATAGCTAGCTACCAACACCAGCAGAACCGACAAGTGCTGTAGGTCCTGGGCAGCAGTGCCATCCTGATCCAAGCAGTCAGCCCCCAAAGTATCCCATGCTTGAACCTGGCTGCATCCCCCCACCCCAGTGAAGGTACAGTCAGGTCCAACTGCATCAGGTGGGGGTGGCCTATGGGCTCCTGACGAGCTTCAGTGTGGGCCTAATTTCAATACCAGTCTTCAATAGGAGTGTATGTATGTGTAGGGGGTTATCTAAGCAAGGCTGCATATGGCTGCACTACTGCTGCTTTTTAGTATGAACTGTGTGTTCATGCACGCACATGTGCGCACATGCATGCATGCGTGCACTTACACCAGTTGGCGGGGAGGAGGGACACAACAATGACTGTCGGTGTGTAGGTGTGACTGGCAGCTGCTCTGCCTGTGTGTAGGCATGACTGCACATGTACATGTGTGCATCAGTGTGTGCCTGCCAGTGATTTTCTACAGCGGCAGCCAGCTTCCTCCTGCAAAATAAAAGCAGGAGGCTGAAAGGAAAGGGAAGGAGTCTGAAATCTGTTGAGATCAGATCCACCTCCTCCCCTGTTGGCAATCTGAGGGACACTGGGCAATGTCTATGTCTGATCAGGGCAATGGGGGATGGGAATTTACCTTTGGAGTGAACATATGCAGGATCCCATCTATGGCTCCCCTCAGCAGCAGTCCCCGCACCAGGAAGCAAACCAGCACCACATAAGGGAAGAGGGAGCTAAAGTACAGCACCTAGGGGAGAAAGGAACCAGTATAACCAGGCCTGTACACAACTCCAGTGCCCCACACTGGTGCTCAGACAGCCCCTACCCTCCACTCCACTCCCCTCTGCAGGGGCACTGCGTGAGAGAAAAAGAAGGGGAGCCAATGCTGCTATTTGCCCCTCTAAGCCTCCATTGAACATGACTCACCACTAGCAGGTGCTGTGCTGCTAGGGGCATGTCTCCATCCCTTGGTAGTCTCCATCACTAGCAGGGAGGACCAGAACCCTTCCACCACAGGAGATTTGAACTCAGCATTTTCAGCTATCACAGGAGCTATGGGAGAGCCTCCACTAGCATTTAGCAGTAGCAGGTGGTTATCTTCTACCTGGGCCAGATGCTGCATGTTGCTCACTACTGCCCTCCATTCTCTTCCTGTGCTACAGTACCACAGTACATGCCATGCAGCTCAGGCTGACTTCCTGGGTATCCAGGGTGCCTTTCTATTGCTCATATGCAGGGCCAGATTAATGCATGGGCAAACTAGGCACATGCCTAGGGCCCTAAGTGAAGAAGGGGCCCAGTTGTGCTTATTTTACATATTGTAATTATTGAGTGAAAAAAAAAGTAATATACATATTTCCTCTTCAGCTAGGGGCCCAAGAGTTTGTTTGCCTAGGGCCCACCAGAGAGTTAATCCAGCCCTGCTCACGTAAACGTGCATTAACGGAGCCCAGGGGGCATACTTAATCTGAGCACGGACTCGTCTCTGCTGCTGCTCTGCTTTCCAACCCCACTCTCTACAGATCACCTGCTGCCTCTCGGTAGTGCACGGGTGGCAGCCTGGGGCGTCACTGCTCTATGGCACCTGTGCATGTACCAAATGCTGCATGGCACAGTGACAGACCAAACAAGTTTCAACTTCCCAGGGGGCACTTTCCCCTTTGGAACTGGCTCCTGTATTTCACTCACCCGCTGTGTGCTGAAGGCCTATTATGCAAATGTTAATGGCATCTAAATGTTGTTCATATCCTTCTCTCCAAGCCTCTTAGCCATCTCTGGCTTGTGGCTGGCACTCACTAAGTCCCTTTGCTACCGCATGATGCTCTAGGATACTGCTACAGCTTCCTCAGACTGGCAGTTCCTCAGCAAAACCAAGGGCAACAAACTGAAAAGGTCAAATTTCCGTCTCTAGCCTAACAAGACTCAGCTGCCAACATCAGGCCTATCATTGTCCAGATGCTTGGCCCCACTTTCCAAGGTGCAGAGTATCCTCAGGGCCTCCAGGAGTCAGCAGGAGCTCTCCATGCTCAGTACCTGCAAATACTCGCGTGCCTCTGTTAGGGCACTCAGAGCCCGACTTCAACATGACTGCAGAAGACAGCCTCCTCTCACCCCTCGGGGATCAGCAGCAGGCACCGAGGCCAGCTGTGATGGTTATATCAATGATGAGGCATGCCCAGTAGTGATGGAGAAACCTCCTTCCTCCAGGCAGAACACAAAAGCCCAGGATGCCACATCCTCACTGCTCTCATTACCTGAGCCACGTAAATTAAAGCTAGCTCAGGGACTACACTTGTAACACTTCCATTTTCCTGTGTAGGCACGTCCCATGCTATTTTAGCTAGGCCTATCTTGGCCAGACACTCCCAACTATAATGGAAAGGTCTCCCGATCTCCTTGATGTTTGTAACCTCACCTCACCCAGTGGCAGGAGGAGTCTTCTTTTGTGGCATTTGTGCCAACACTTACCTTCCCTGAAGACTGGATTCCTTTAATCATGGCCAAGCACACGATACTCCAGGCTGTCAACAGGCACACAGTCATCTTCCAGTTAAGCCCCCCACTCTCCGAGATGGAGTTGGAAATGTCCAGGGCCTCCCGGTACCAGAAGTAAGTGGTAGCCGAGCTCTTTTCACATTCTGCCTCCACAACTGAAACAAATAAGAGTCACAGGAGCTTAGGTTGGGTTTTCTGGAGACTTACCCAGAATCTTATGGGGCAGTGCATCATTAATAGTTTCTAGGTTTCATGGTTTCTAGGGTCGGAAGGGACCTGAACAGATCATCAAGTCCGAGACCCGGGTCTGTCTAAGTTACAGCGCAAGATCCATGGACTGCAGAAAAGGCAAACGTCACTTCAGAGCTCAGGGAATTGGATCTTTAGCAGAGAATATGGAGGCGTTGTCAACTGAAAAGATGTTAAATAAATGGTGCAATTTACGCTTCCCATAAAATAGTCACAGATGTACCGAAGAAGTGTAGAGATGTTATTAAATGCTCTATTAGCTTAGCCAGAAACTTTATTGAGCTCTTAGGAACCAGTCAAACAAATGCTTTAAATATACTTCCCAGCTGTTGAATCCATATGCAATCCTGACAGCACAGATCCAGCACCCAGCGCTGCTTTAGCGCAATCAGGTGACACTGGCACCTGGAAACAAGGAGCCCCCGGAGAAAACCAAGTCCCAAGAGCAACTCACACAAGGGCACATCTCAGTGGATGGAAAACAGCCCTAACCCAGTGCATCCCCACTGCAGGACAGCTATCAGCTATGAAACCTACCCACAATCCTGGAAACACTTTCCCAGATGCGGTGCCACCTCCCGGCAGCTGCAACCATCTGCAAACCTAGATGCTGTTGTCCCAGTAATTGTCAACCTGGAGCAACAAAGGAATTACTTACTGGCCGTTGTGCCATTGTTAATGATGGGGCATTCATTCCAGGGCAGGGGATACTGAAAGGATTTAAAGAAGTAGAAGATGCTCCATCCAATGATCACGTTGTAGTAGAGACCAACAAAAAGACAGACCTGGGAAGGGAGAATAATATGATGTTTAAATCCCACATGATGCATCCACCAGACAGACTTTACACTGTGCAGGAAACCCTTGAGCTAAGAGAGCAGCTTGCATCACAGGTCATGGTAATCAGGGTCAGATCCACAGTTCCTTGACTGTGGAAGGCTTCCGTGGCTTTGTCCAGGCCCTTGTCCTGAATTTTTATGGAAAGCAAACGCGCAGCTTGAGTTGCCAGCTCTTCAGTCAGAGCAGACCCCAATGGTTGGAGCTGAAAACTAGAGAAATCTATACTAAGGAAAAGGCGCAAATAGTCAACCATAAAGGTAAGGAATCATGAAGGCAACTCATCATTTGCAATGTTTAAATAAGACCAGATGTTATTTTCTTGAGAGAGAAATTCTAGTTCATCAAGAATTAATGCAGGGAAGTCCTATAGCTTGTGTTCTGGAGGAGTCCAGACCAGATGCTCACTACTGTCCCTTCTGGCATAATAATCTATGAATTGCACTTTCCTTGGGAGCGTCTGCAGCTTGTGCTGCACAGACACGTTATGTGTGTGTTGTATCATTTACTTTTTTACACAACCACGTGGGCATAGCTGGGTTCCAAATTACTGTATTTGCTAAGTGTGTACATACATGCAAAGCCTGGCTACATGCACATTGGTGCTTCAGCACGGTTTGGGTGGTTCCTAATGTATGTGTGACCAGAGGGCTCACAACCCAGTTAAAGACTCATCCTTTTTTTTTTTCCTCTATGCTACAATATACTATCCAGCCTGAGAACAGAAGCCTCCCCACTTGACCCACGTAACTAAGAGGCACAGCATTACTTGGGGGGGAATTCCTAGAGTATTTTCTTAAATCTCTCATGTACTCAGAAAAGAAAGAAGCAATGAATTTCATCTAACTGGCTGGGTGACTGTGCTGCCGTCTCACCAACTGAGAGCAAAAGGAGAGTTTGTTAAGCGGTGGGTTCTTTCTGAGGAATTTGCTCAGCTGGTCGCTTATAATCACATTGCTGAATCACATGTAAAACCCACTGAGCAGCACGAGGCATGTGCATCCCATCCTGTTCCTGATACACAGAGGATGGGGAATCTGTTAGAGAAAGCCTGACCTTTTGGGTGGAATTTCAAAGGCTCAAACCTTTAACTTTGGGACGGAACTAGGCAAATAACAGCTTTTTTGAACCAGAGCATTTTTTTTTTTTTTATAAGTTCCAATTCCTTCCCCTTTAGAAATGTTAGCAAATAGAAACAAAGAGAGGATTTAAAAAAAAAAAAAAAAACCAAAAACAAACAAAACAAAACCAACAACAAAAAAATCAAAACCAACCATCATTTGATCACATCAGTATTCCTGCCCAGAGCAGGGGAGTGGACTCAATGATCTTTCAAGGTCCTTTCCAGCCCTTAACTTCTATGAGATTTCAATTAGTGAAATAAGGTTTCTTATTTCTTCAAGTGGATTTAGGGGGTTGCTTGGTTTGCTAAACATTGTAGAGATTTTGACATTTCTAAGGGAAAGGAAAACCATGTCCCCAACCATTTTTCACTTTCCATTTCAACTGAAGACTGGCCTGTTGTTTCTCCAGTTACTCTATAGCTAGGAAACAATCTTTGCAGCTGGCACAGCCCCTAGAAAAGACTTCCCCCTGCACGTGCCCAAGGGGAAACTCCTGCAAGCAAAACTCACTAGACAGCTGGCAAATCCAATGCCCCCCAGGCGTGGGCAGACGTAGTTCCACACTCCAATGCTGCCCCGGCGGATTCTCTGACCCACGGCCAGCTCCAGGAAGAAGAGAGGGAGCCCAATGATGATGAGCAGCACTAGGTACGGGACCAGATAGGCACCTGAGAGGAGAGAGAAGGTCAGTTAGAGAGGTGGGATCTCTGCCACTGCTCTGAAAAGGCAGAGGTCCTTCCTACTAGGGAGAAGAAACAAAACAGTCTGAGCCATGATGTCTCAGCAGCCGATTATTCATTATAACCCCAAACCACAGGAATCTCCCACACATGTGCAGAGGAAGCACAGGCTCGGAGAAACCACCATAGACACACACACCTATACAGGAACACAACACAGTACCTGTGTAAATGCATAAATTGCAGTCCAACATAACTACATTCATACAGAAAGGAGGAGGGGGAGATATGGCAACACACACAGATATCTATAGGTACTTGATAGGCACACATACACAGATGCCTGCATGATACACACACATTCACTTCATCAACCTCCTGGATACAAAAAAAATCATGGACTAAATATAGATATTGGATTTATGACACATTATAACCTGCCTGACAGCTGACTCCCCAGGTACCTCTCCACTATTTAACTGCTACATTCATCCCCCTTCGCCCTACCACCGAACCCATCTCTCACCCACTGACTCTTCAATTTTCAACTGACCCACTGACTCCTCAGTCATCATTGACTGCCTGTCTTGTATGCATACCAGCCCAGCCTCTGGCTTCTTTACTATTCCTTCCATCCAGGAAGAGCACAAGCCAACTGCAGAGGCAACCTCAGTCTGACAAAGGGTTTTTAAACCTGAAAGCTTGCTAAAAAAAAAAAATAATAATAATTCCCCAACTATCTAATAAAAGATATCAGATTCACCCAAAGAACCTGGCCATTGGCCAACATAGAACATGCACAGGTGTCTGTATAGATACATGTACATAATGATGCACATATAGATACACACATGCTCACTCTGAGTTTACTTTCTAGCTACAAGGATACACACACAACCACACTGTGCAGTGACTACACATACACATGGAAGATGCAAAAGCATAATGAAATGCTTTCAGGTGCATATCACATTTTCAGGTTCCTTCCTAGCTCCATGCTTGTACAAACACACACATCTGTGCACACAAATACTTATAGACAAACATACCTTAAAAAACACACAGGCTACAAGCAGACAACACATTTGTCCCAGGATAAACTGTTTTATCCTGAGACAAATTGCAATCATTCAGATGTCTGTTGTCCTGGGATAAATCCTAAAAAGATTTAGGAGATTAAAAAGTACTTACAATTTACCCCGGGACATCAGAAAGTGCATCCGATTGGTGGTCCCAGAATTGCATCACCAAATCAATGGCAGAAAAGCAGCCGTGCATTCAGCCACTCACTAAACCCCGACTGGAAAAGCAATTTGTGTATGTGCCAATCCTGGGATATTTGTTCTGGGATAAACCCAGGTAAAATTTCTCCAGGGTAAAAATGCAACATCTGTTCCCAGCCACAGGCAAATGCATTGTCTTGTAGCATCCAGATACACAAGACTGGCATGCACCTACCTGCATGGCATGGACTGACATAATAGCACACTAGTGCTATATCAACTTCTGCAGTAGTAGCCACTTCACTTTTGCAGCTGCCTTCAAAATTGTGCTTGACAGCCTGCCAGCTGTCTCACTAGAGTGAGCAGCTCCTACCAGGGCTAAATGGAAACTCTCCATGGAGGAAGGGCTTTAAATAGAAGCACCATTAATCTCGGTCTAATTGGGGAGACAGGAGAGAAATTAGTAGTTCAAGAAGCGTAACCAGATGACCACAAAAGGACAAAATGACGCATGTTGGAGCTACCTGCTGATAAATTACTCCAGGACTCAGTGAAGCTCAGAACAAAAGAAGCAGAATTAGTCACAACCTGTATTTTTACTGACTGGAAAGCTGCAGGCATTTACATAGAGATTTCAGATCCTGTTCCGGGCATCCACCAAGGACCTGCAATACCTGGCAAGTGGGATATGCTGGTTACAAATGAGCATACTGTGATCCAACCCAAACCAGCTCACATAGCTGGCAGAACTTCAGGGTTTTCCCCATGCATTTTTACCCTTGCACAGCTCAACTCCCCAGGCTGGGCTCAACACAGCCACCACCTCTGCCACAACAATACACAGGCAGTTGTTAAGTGTTAGTCTCACACGGATACCTATGCAACCTCCTGCCAGCTACGCGAGGCACGCATGTAAAGCACAGCAGCATAACCACAAACTAGTACCTTCCACTTGTCACCAGGCTTGTCCAGTCAACCACTGCAACATGTCCTCAGGTTAATTCTGCACCTAAAACAACTTTGCTGTCACGCCAGTGCAAAATCATTGATGATACCCATCACCCTGTGTCATGGCCTGCACAGAACAACTCTATTTGGCAAAACAACATCACTCAAGGCTAGGTACACTGTCACTTTGCTCCTTTGACAAGCTCCCTGACAACATTTTCAGATATTAGTGTGATCTACAGCACTGGAAGCTTTAGAAATTCAGACAAAGAGAGAGATAAAGCCATCACGCTCTCGCAGGAGAGCGAGCAAGAGAGAAAGCATAATCCAAGATGATAGATAGATAAATAGATACATAAAGTTACCTCTCATTAACAACAAACAGGTTCAGCACTTGTACCCAAGAGGGCAAATTCACCTCATCAATAATAATAAGGCTTTCTACTTGCACACTGCTTTTCATCTAAGGATCTCAAAGCACTTTATAGGATGGGTGACTTATCCTATCCAGATAGCATCTATCAAAGAGAACAGCTGGTTTGCATTATCAGTGCTAAGCACAGCTTAGTTCATCCATCATAACCTCCTTGGGCCAAGTCCTCAGCTGTTATAAATTGACATCACTCCACTGAAGTCACTAATTTATACCAGCTGATGATCTGGGCTATTGTTTCTAATGAAAACCTAAGCTTTACTCCTGCTACTACAATCTCCCCCTGCTTTACAGCTAAATCTCTCACTTAACGTCACCCTTTTAGCTGCTCAGAACCGTGCACGCTAGATGACCACATCCCAGCACACCAGACCTCACAGCTCCCTGTGTTGTAAAGCAGCCTGTTGTACCTGGGAGTATAAAAGTCCAAGCTGTCAGACCTATGCACATAAGCAGGGACAAAAAATGCACCTGCCTCCATGCCGAACTGGCATGTGATAGTGCCATGCCCATATTTTTAACCGTGGTGTGCAAAATCAGGAAGAAAAATTACATCATTGCGAGGGCTCTTGAGCACAGCGCGTTCTGAAGATCTGGCCCAGTCTCCCTCTGCTATCAGCACACAACTGTTCTCTCCAACATATGCAGAGTTTGTTGCCAGGAACAAACACAACTTGCCACCCCCACGCATTGCGGTGTTTCATCTAACACATATAAGCTCAGTGTGCTTAGAGGGAGCGCACAATTCAGTCTACTGCAGCCATTTCACTACATCACCCAACTGATGTCAGCCTGCACATTGGCCCCCAAAGGCCAGGTACTTAAACCTGTGCCTGCCTTTAAGCATATGGTAGTGATGATGGTTAATAATATGAATGTTGTTGTATTAATATACTTTGCAGTAGCAGCTAGAAGCCCCAGGCCTGGATCGGGCATTATATAAACAATAAAGACTGCCTGTCTAAATAACTTGATTAAATTACATGACTCAAAGTAGGAGGCAATATGATTCAGTGGGCAGAGCACTAGGGCTGGGACTGAGGACATTTCAGTTCAATCCCTGGCTGTGTCTCTGCCCTGGACCTGCTCTGTAAGGAGCTTCAAGATCTATTAATGAAAAAGTGACACATTAACAGCAGGCTTTTTTTTTTGGTTTTCTTTTTTTAAAGCCAGACACTTACTTAATTAAGCAACTGCCTGAATTGGGGCTCCATTTTCAAACAGCAAGCTCCTTCCAAACTGAAAGCACATGCATTAATTCCACACTAACACGTCAGTGCCTGGCACCCAACACATGTATCAGGACCTTGCATGTCTGCTGCAGCAACACAAATTAACACAGGCAGCAAGTTAGATTCTCCCATCCCCTGCATGGGCTGTGTGGGTCAAATGCCATCCCTGTGTGAAGAAAGAATTTGGATTGAAATTTGCCACCATCTAACACTCATCTCACACTGGTGGAAAGGAAACAAAAGGGGCCTACATGTAGTGCGAGTGGAGAGAGAGACATGAAGACATATCAAGCATTGCAACCCAGTTCCCCTGCAGCTTTCTGAGCTTTCGTGTTGTCCCCCTAGCACAGCCTTCCACACCTCTCTAATGGGCGTGGATGACCAGGACTCTATGACCCCTCCTCACCACATTTCAGGAGCACTTTTCAGCCTTTAATCTAATGTCTTTCTTCATTTGAAATGCTGAAAAATGCAGAAGGTGTTACTGAGTTTTGAAATGGTCCCAGCCTCCCTAGAATGGCTCAAAGCTCACCAGGAGGGTTTGCGCCTGTGAGTTTGGACTGTTGTCACAACTTCAAAATCCACAACTTTCTATGGCAAGTCATAGGAGAGTCCCCACAGCCTCCTCCAACTATGAAAAACCACTGGGAATGTTTGTGGTGTCTCACAAAGAAAGGATGGGGCACCTCTGAAGTTGTGGGCCCTGATCCTGTTCCACCTATTGATGCACCTAAATGTGATTCTGGTCCACCCTGAAAAGCATTTCATGCCAAAGGTAGGCAAGTCCTTCTTTGGCTTGCTGCTTTATTGGATAATCTTAAAGCTAAGGAGATAGCATGATAAAAAGTAGGCTCATTAATGCTTTTACAGCAGCAGTCAGCAACTTTTTCAAGCAGTGGGCTGGAACAACTCCACCCCATCAGAGGAAAGTTGACACTTCTGAGCTGACCCCTGCCCCATAACACTTGAGCTCTTCACAGTCTATAACATACTCATGGCACTGGCTGTGTAACAGGAAAGCATTACCATTATCTCCATTTCACAGATGGAAAACTAGGGCACAGAGCTATAAAATATTTAGTTGCCTAGAGACCATCTCCAAAGGTGCCTATATGTCTTTGGATTTCAGTGGGAGTTTAGGTCCCTAAATATCCCTGAGAAGCTCGGCAAAGTGACTTGCCCAAGATCACACAAGACACCTATGGCTTGAACTCACAGTTCCCTGGTCATAACCTCATACCCTAAGCTGGATGGTCAGCCTTCCTCTCCAGAAGGCAGCAAGAAGGCAAGAGTTGGAAGAAGTAAGGGAAACATTGCAGCGATTGATTGGACCATAGACAGTAAACATGGGAGAAAGGTGAAACAAGAGCAAAGCTGTCAGTGGGGACCCAATGATAGGGAGAATGGATAGGGGATTTGAATGGACACAAGGCCAGTTCTTCAACTGCGGTAAATGGAAAACCATTAACTGAACAGGCCTCCCACAAGCACAGATGAGGTGGGCCAAGGGAGAAACCAAAGGGCAGAGTTGTCAGGCAGCTTGTCGGAGAGCACATAGTAAGGAATAGCAATACATGGAAATAAAACCAGGAAACCTGATTGCTAGTCACTAGTCCACTCACTAAACCTCATGCCCTGATCCTGGTTCTGATCTGGTTTACCACAGTGTAAATGAGGACCACAGAAGCCATAAAGCCAGGTGGCCTAAGCAACATAGTCCTAATGGAATCAACTGATTTACACCAGTGGAGAATCTGGCCCAGTAATTGCATTCAACCTCCTCCTGGTAACTTTATAAATTCACTCAGTGCAACCAATCCATGCACACAATCATGTACATAATACAACCAATGCCCACACAGCTGCATATAGACAATGTACGATCGACCATACAGATGTGTTTATGTACGTGCAGAGCAGTACAACGACACGTGCATATCTGTGCATCTGCAATCCCTTTTAACCAAGGCATGCGTATTCAAATACATGCAATGCACTGCATGCCTGCGCTATGAGTTTATCCTCTCTTTGAACTGAACAGGGTCACGGTCAGTGTGCAGTCAGATCACAAGGGGAATCAGATGATGGGGAAGCGCAGGCATCCTGGAGCTGGCCAATGGTGTACTCCATCCTATTTGGGAAGGAAAGGCGAGGGAGGCATGAGCAGCCCTTAAGTGGCAAGTGCTGACTGTACAGGTTCATTCAGGAGAATGATTCATCGCTGAGATGAGGCTAGAGTCATGTTAATTATTGAGGACACTGCAACTCTGGATCTAGGCAGGTGCTGAATTATGCAACACTGTAATTAAGGTCAAGGAGGAGGAAAAGAGCCACTCCATGTGGGTGATCTGTGAGGGGGGACAACAAATAGGAGGCAGGCTCAGGGTCTGGCTGCTTGAACTTTACCCCAGGGAACTGAGTTCCCCGAGATGATGCGAGCATGAGCTACGGAGATAGATGCAGCTTCCAGTGGGAAGGGTAGTGCTGTGCCGCGAAGATGCTGAAGGCCAGATTTTCAAATCTGCTCAGCAACTGAGCTCTCATTAGGAGCCAGGGTTACTTGGCATAGCTGTGTACCAGGCCCCACAGGCTAACACAGCAGGCCTGACCCTGTGCTTTGAAGTCAGTGGGGACAATGTGTGGTTATCAGAAAGCAGAGCCTGGGCTAGCAGATGGTGGAGGAAACAGAAGGGGAAGCAAGGAAGGAGAAGAGTGTCCTTTCTGAATCCTGTATTGGTAAGTAAGCTCACTGTAGTAATTGCCAAGAGAAGCAGTAGATAACTGAGCGGGCACAGGCGGCTTAGTCTTATCACCAGTCGTGGCACTGAGGCACAGAGTGGTTAGCTGATTAGCCCAAGATTACATTACAAGGCCATAGGAGAGCCACCAGAAATTCAGGCTCCTGGGCACTTCTCCATTTCCTATACCACACTCACTACACCTGCTCCTGCTCCTACACATGCTGGGGAAAAATCAAGAGTCACTACACTAATGTAAATGGAGTCATGCTGGTGTGAAACCAGTTTGAGATGAGCATCAATTCTCCCATGGGCTCAAGAAGAAAACTCAGAAGTTCCTATCCTTGTACAAGTCACCAGTAAAATGCCAGTGTCTACTTCTATTGCGATATACGACATCACTGCAGTGATGTCATATTCAGTTTCCCGCAAAGAAAACCTGATGCAGCCCAGACACAATCCTGTGCTTGCAACTGTATAAAGATGAATGTTCTTTAATGAGGATTGGGCTGGATGGATGAATGAACAGACATGCAGACATACAAACAGGATGTCCATATCAATGGGTGGCTGGACCTTCAGCTATTGTTGTTTTCAGTGGAACTACCCATGTTGGTAGGGTGGCCACCATACAGGACAGCACAGTTGTCCTCTGTCCTCTATCAGTATGAAACTTGAATGCCTTTATGCCTTTTCTTGAAGAGAAAAATAGAGGACATGAAGGTTCTGGATTTCATATCGACCGAGGACAGAGTAGCAGAAAACCAGAATGTCCTCTCTGATGGCCACCCTATATGTTGGTCAAAGATGAGCCAGGTTCAAAGATCATGGGCAAATTCCCTTCCAGCAATACAGAGTGGCACAATTTCATCTCCTAAATACCTGACAGGCGTTTTTCCTACATTCCAAGAGCGCTAATAACACACATGGCTTACTTTTGCCCTTAGACATGTATGGACACCTCCTATAGATGTCAGCGGGAGCTGTATGTGGGCAACTAGGGTAGGATTTGACCCCAAATGTTCCCCCTTGGTTTGCATTGGTCAAAGCCTTCCCATGCCAACTCCCAGAGTCTCTTACCTCCTCCATTTTTTTGACACAGATATGGAAACCGCCAGACGTTCCCCAGCCCCACTGAGTAGCCAATCTGTGCAAGGATGTATTGCAGCTTGCTGTTCCACGCTGGCCGGTTCTCAGAGTCCAGGTCCTCCTCAGCATCCTTCTGCTTGTCCCAGGTCTCTCCAGCCACATTTAAGACACTGCGCTTGTAGTCCACAGGCTCCTCATGGGCCAACAGGTCAGCCACAGACTCAGTGACATGCTCATTACTGTGTTCCCGCTGCGTCACTTTGCTATTCTTAGGCATTGGGAACTCTCTGGCTTGGCGCCAAGCGTCCGGATGGGATGAGAAGGGACAGATGTGGAGTGGGGATGTCCTCGAGAGCGCCAAGTGCCGGCTGTGGAAATCAGCCCCTCAGTTCCTGTTTGTCAATGAGACCTGCAACACAGGAACACCAGAGGCAATTAAAGCATAAAACCTGCTCCATTTGGCTCAGCTGTGAAGGGAGGCTCAGGCTGTACATGCACATTGCAACTGGGTTAGACTGAGCTGCTGGAGGCCTCAGTTCTGATGGGGCCTTCATGCTGTCCAGATGGTGTCTGGCATTTCACTGCATTGAGGACCTTTCCTTGGTCCAGATGGGAGAGATGGTGGCTGCAGACATCCCAACGGGGAGTTTTTTCCCCTGGTACAGGAAGCTTAATTTGCAGCTTCTAGCACACCATTGCTAGTGGGGCCTTGCCCTGATCCAGATGGGAGGACAGGGTGGGTCACAGCTGGAGAGGACCCTCACCTACCGCAGGTGGGATGGAGATGATATCACCCAACCCTGCCTGCAAGTTGTCTCCCATGCCCCCTGCTTCATCTGATTCAATGGCTTTTGGTCTGCAGGCAGGAGGAGCACCAGCTGCTTCCTGCAAAGCCTGGCTGGCCTCTCCAAGAACAGCATGATTGTTGCCCACTTCCAACTCTCCCCTCCTTGTGGCTAACACCAGGCCCATCCTGTTGGGTCAGAGTTGAGGACTTGCTCTGCAACAACTGAAAATACAGTTTGAGCCAAGAACAGGCTTTGCTTGTGTTTATACGACAGCAACAAATACCAGGTTATCTCCCACCACTGACGTTATCAGAGCAACTGAATGGCCAGGGAGCACATAGCTAAATCTTTCAGGACAGTTTTACAACAGATGACGTCTGCAGAATATTGGCACTGTGTGCAAAGCCATTGATCGTACCTACCTCCCTGCGTCCCAGGGTTGTTGCTACTTAGCATAGGGCCAGATCCATTCTTTGGTGAAAACCACTCGAGTCCCACAGACTTGGATGAACCTACACCCTTTTTAAACCAGCTAGGGATCCAGCCCATATTGTTTAAAAGATTTACGGTGTCTGTTTTGTCTGAAAGTGGTCTCTAATTAGAACCATGATGGGGAAGCATTTTCACCAGTGTATTTTGAGGGAAGCAATTACTCTACAGTGTAATTATGCTATTAACAGGAACTCTGCCTTTTCAGCTAAAGTGCATTCATTCATCAGCCCTTGTGCTATGCATTATGGAGAGAGGCTACACAGGTGATCCATGCACAGTGGAAAAACTCTGAATCAGATTCCTTACTACTTGTTGTTGCTATTGCATGGCAGCATCTAACAGCCTATCCAAGGTCAGGTCCCATTCTGTTAGGGTTTCTAGGTGACCATGGGGACAGACTGTTTCTAGCCAAAGCCCTTCTAGCCTAAACAAACAAGATGGATAAAGGGGACATAGAGGCACAGAGAGATGAAGTGACTTGCCCAAGTTGTCACAGTAAGTCAGTGGCTAATCCCAAGACTATAGACCCCACCAGCGGCCTAACCACTATCATACCCCACATGCAACACCCTACTGACGTACTAACGCTGGGCCAGATTCTCAGCTGCTATAGGTGAACGTAACTGCACCGAAGTCAACAGAGATAACTGGATGTACACTAGCTCACTGAAATAGAAACCCAGGACTTGCTCTTGTCGAAGCCAGTGGCAAAACTCCCATTGAAGTCACCAGCCTTGGAGCTTCTCTGGAAGTATCCCCAGTGAAAAAAACTATGACTGCTTGTTTAGTCATAATGAGCAAGTGCAGCAGCATTTGATCATGAATAGCTCTCCAGGTTCATCTCCTGCGATCATGTTTTATGTAGCGTGCGTTTTCAGTGTGGATCGATGCAAGATATAGCACGTTGTGGGCTAGATTCTCAGCTTGAAAAATTAATCTCAGCTCATTTGATTTCACCCCAGTCAACACAAATTTGCAGGTGTGTTTCTGTAGACTGGCCTAGGGGCAGGTGTAAATGTGCATAAGTATGTGATATATATCACATACACATACTTATGCACATTTATATATACATAGGGGTGTGGTGGGTGAGTAGCTGCATGTGTGTTAATGTAGGTAGACAGGGTTACAACCAACCCTGGCAGGGGGTGAATCTGTGCAAGCGTATAAGAATGAGTGCATTTTTGTGTAGGGGTGTGTTTGTATACAGGTCTGTGCACACAGGTGGGGTTGTGTGCATGTTGCTGAAGAAAAACTGCCTCAGCCAAGGTCTCTCCTCCCTGTGTTCATAACTCCATGAAGAGGCTCTCACACAGGACTTGGCAACTGGACTCAGAACTGAGGTCATGGGAATGAAACTGTCAACACTATGATTCAGTGGCCTATCCTTAAATGCTTTCGGTCATTGAGGAAGCTTGCTCTACTGACCCCGATCTCCCAGAATTTCTGGATGAGCAGGTCCATGGCTATGCCAGGTCTCAGAGACTCCTCGGGCCAAGATCAGGCAGTGCTGGTCTGCGCGCACTCCTGTCTATTCATGGACTCTGGCCTCCTATGCTGCCTGCAGTTTGCAGCCCAGCCATAAATTAGCTAAAGATCTGGCAAGCTCTTCCACCAGCTTGAAGTAAAGGTGCTGGATGGGTACCACCCTCAGTGATGGTGTGCAGTTTGCAAAACCACTCACTCCTAGGGGGGAAGAATAATGCAACTCAAGTCCCAGCACTAGAAAACATCTGACATCCCCTCCTCTCCTCTCCATCCAGGCAGTGCAGCAAGCCAACTGCCAGACAGATACAGTCATGCATGGCAGTGCACGGACCAGATTCCTACAGCTCTTAGAAATGAAGTAGCCCTGGGCCTAATATATAGATGGGAGATCGCCGTTGAATCCCAGGCACTGTAGATATAAGCCAAGGTGTGTTCAGACACTCGGGGTGACATTCTGTTCCCTTGCCAATTAGCTAAGTGTGCAGCGTTGGTCACCTACATGGCATTTTGGTGGTCTAAAATGCCACTTGTATACAGGAAGCTAAGTCACAGCCCTTTGCATTTAATAATCATTGAACAGAGGGCAGTGCTTCCACCTTGCTGGGAACAAGGGTCCAGGCTAGAAGCCAAGGTCCCATTGCTGCCAGGCCAGCAGCCACCTCACTGAGCCTCACAACCTCTGACTTTCTCCCTTCCTCCTAGCCCTTGACATGCCTCCCACATTCCTCCCTCTTATGGCTGGGCAAGAGAGTCAACTTGAAAAGCAGCCCCTGTGGCAGCAGTGGATAATGCCTAACCTGGGGTGTGGTGGTTGAAATACTATGCTGGGAAGTCAAAGAGATGCAGGTTTAAATGTCCCCTGGGTGAAGGGAGCCTGAAACCATAGATTCTCTGGCTTCCTGGGCAAGTACTCTAGCCACTCAGCTGTAGTGAGGGGCAAAGAATAGAGAGTCTCACCCTCCATTGCTGTCACTGCTTCATCATCGGTGTGTCCAGGAGTGCAACCAGGACAAGAACTCTAACCTGGCTCTGGTCCTAACTTGACAATTAGACAACCAAATGCCATGTAAAGAACTAAAACTGGACCCTCATATCCAGGCAGGGAAAAGAATACCACCTCTGAACTACCAAAATTGGGGGGAGCAGCAATATTTTGTTAAGCTCTCTCTCTGCCGTTGGACTGATGGACCGGGCTAGCCGAAAGCAAGGCTACCAATGGGGGGAAATAGAGACAAACTGATCATGCATCCATCAGAGTGGAGGACCCCCAGGTGTGCACCGTGCCTTGTCTGGGGTCTGCTCCCTTGCAGCCACTCCAGTGCCCAGGCAGATTGCTGTACAGTGAGATAATGTTTCTCCATCCTTGCTGGGTTGCTCATTCTCCCCAATTCTCTGTGGCCTTCCCCTTTATTCTCTGAGAAGTCCATATGTTCCACTCCCTTTCTCCTCCCCTCTTTGATGCGTTGTCAGAGTCCTGTCAGTATAACCAGAGCAGGTACTTCACAGGGCAGGCATGCTTCTAAACCCCTGCCTTGGCTCAAATAATGAGCTAAAGTGTCCATCCTGGAGTGTAAACTGCTTTTCCTGAGAAAAAATGCACTGTATAATGTGCTGGTCCCTTTAAAAAAGGACCCTAAAGAAAGGTCTGTGGCTCACGAAATATCAGTCACCAGGGACTCATAGCAACCTCTGTAGTACTGACTCTGCAGAAAGATTCAATCAGAGCAATCAGCAATGCATTAGGCACAATTTACAATTCATTACTCAACAACTGGAGGAAATCAGGCAGGAGGATGGGGGCCTGCTGCATTTGCCTAAGTTTATTCTGGGCTGTGAGAATCAAGATGACAAATGACAGCTATGAAGAGCCAAGTGTGTAGGCCACCAGACTGGAGAGGGCAAGTTGTAACCGTGGCTCTGCTATGGACTCCCTGCATGACCTTAGTCAAGTCACAGCCTCGGTTTGCCCTGTGCTGTAAACTCTTCACAGCTGGGTCTCTTACTATGTCTATGTACAGTGCATAGCGCAAAAGGGTCTGATCTCAGTTCTGGCCTTTCTGTGTTTCTGTAATATGAAGCATCAATAGCCATAAAGATGGGGTTGCTGCCTTGTGCAAGTACAGGATGGCAAATAAAAGGCAAAGCAGTGGGGACTGCTCTCCTGTGCAGAGCCCCTTGCTGGAGTGTCTTGCAAATCTCTGCAATCTCCAGGTCTTTGTATTATGATAGCAATTGTTCCAATTCACTTGCCATCATCTCATCTCAATGGTGATTTCTCCCTCTTTAGGAATTCAAGGCAGGAGTTCCTCAGAACCTCCCACCCCATGCTCTTCCCAACTGCTTCACTGATGCACAAACCAGACATCCCAGAATTGTACAGAGTTCCTCAGGCTTATCCCTTCCATGCTGGTGCTGTCTGGCTGTGCTCAACAGCTAGCACTCTCTCACGCTGCTGCGTTTGGGAGAATAATATAAAGAGCTCTATCAGGTCACATGCAGATGTAAAACAAATGCTTCCATCAATTTTAGGTACCAGGGAGCAACAGCAGTAAACAAAGAATAGCAAATTCATTCTTAGGACAGCCCTGCTGACTTGAAAAGGAAGATACCTGGGACATCTGACCTGGAGTTTTCAGATTTCTCTAGGGATGCCTTCCAAGAGCTGCTACTGAAGGGAGCTCAGTTTAGATGCCAAAGTTGGACTCCTTGGTGGGTGCCAGTGAGAAAAGGTGGGCTCTCAAAGCTCACAAACTTATGCTTAAAATCTAAGCACCGGCCTTGGCAAGGTGAAACCTGCTCCATCCTTTGCTATTGCTGCAACCTCAAATCCAGCTGAAAGGGCTTCCCAGGAGGACATCCACAGCGTGAGAAAATCTCTCCCCTGAGGTAGGGGCCACCAAAGAGGCTCTTAGGTTACCCGCACCTTGACACAGAGGATGTAGCTAGCAGAAAGGGAGTATGGCAGGACTGCCCCTATGCTCGGATGATACCAGAATAGTCCCCCTTCAGGCTGTCAGAAGCTAATGGAAGTTAGAATAACCTTTAGGTTGCTCTATCATACATGGGGAGTTGGCTTGGCAGTCCAAAGCCTCAAGACTGAATGAGATAGGATCCTTCTAGCTGGGTTTTTTAAACTGTTGCAGGTGCAGGCAGGCAGGACTCCAGGGGTAAGCTTGAGGCCTGTCATCTCCAACAAAGCCTTGAGCAGAATGTGTGTCAGTCCCTTTCCAAGGACTTTACCTCTTCTGTGCAATGGTCAGGGATCTCCCCACACTACTGCTTGCTACAGTTCTTATCTCCTTTTTAGATTTCTTTCCCAGCTACTATCACATATGGACATCCAGTTGGAGCACACCAATGATCCAGCAAGCCCATTATCCTACCCTTGTTCTAGGGGCCCCATCAGTTTAGCACCTTACCTGCAGTACCGTGGCTTCAAAGCAAGGTAACTATGAGTACAAATAAATTATCTTGTGTTTTGAGCAGGGAGATCTATTCTTGATGGAGCCACAGATATAATATACTTAAGGCCCAATCCAACACCCATTGAAGTCAATGGAAAGGCACCCAGTGCTTTCACTGGGCTTTGGATTAAGCCCTTGGCCATTCCTTAAATGCTGTAGATAGAAAAAGATAATGTTTCTACCCAACCTTGTGACAATCATGCCTGAGATTTTGTGACACTTGTAGTAAAGGACGCTGTTGCTACTGGTAACTCTTTTCCTGTAGTAACTGCCATCAAGTTGTGAGACATTTGCATGAATGGGGCATTGTTATATAATTAAAATGTATTGTATCAGTCAGAGAAGAATAGTTAGGCTGCTCCATTGCATCACTTTAGGAAAATTCTGATCCAGAAAAGCCAAAGGATCTGACACTGTAGCCTAGCAACAGATGTAGGATACAGCTTAAAATAGCTTCTTCTTTTTTTTTTTTTTTTTTTTTTTAAATACAAGCAGGAACTGAGCTGGTGAACTGTGATCTTAAAGGGTGAAAAAATAATGAGGTGAGGAAGTAAGAGAATCAAAGACTCTCTCCCTACCAAGTACCTAATTCCCCACCACATTGTTCTTTAGTCCCTTTAGGCAGCTGGCTGACATTTGCTGAGTCCTGCAACTCCAACTAAGCTGTAGTCTTCTATTTAGACATTGTTGTGGGCCCAATATCGCTCAGTCATATTCAGGCTGAATTTACCCTCCTCAGTGGAAACCTGCCTGCATGAAGAGTGTAGGAACAATGTCATGACATCATACAAAGTCATGACATAGTCCTAAATAAAAGGGGTGCATCTATGTGTTCATTAATGTGCATTAACTTAGTGTCTCCATTGTGAGGTACTAGAAAAGGGCATATTCGTCTATCTTAATCCACATTAGCAAAAGCAAATGGGTTTTTCTGACACTTTAATGCACATTAAAATAGGCTAATTCACATTAAAGTGCACATGTAAATGCACCCAGGAGGAGTAAATCCTTGGGACCTGATCCTCCTAGGACTAAAATCAGCATAAACTGGGAATAACCCCTTGGGGCCCAATGCTTGTATCACTCAAATTGCTGAGAATTTAGGATGACTGCAGTGGGCCCAATTCTCTTAGTTGAATTGGTGTTAATTAGATGCAACTGCACTGAAATTCATCAAGTTACAAAAGTAAGAGGAAAACCAGGCCCTGGCAGCAGCAAGTGCTAATAGAGCAGGGCCTGGGTGCTGTCCTTGGTGCTTAATCCTGCTCAAGGCTTCACTGTCATGTGAGCTGTGGGGAAAGTCTGGAAGGTGAAGTCCTTTTACACTTACTCTTTTGAGTAGAAAGAACCACCCTGGTCCATGTGTATATGCGCATTACACACACTTGGTTCAGTCACCCTCCTCTTTGGCATGGATTCCCTCCTCTGTTAAAGTCTTGTTGTATTCTCGCCCCATATTAGACAATAAACCATACGGGTAGAACTGTTTTCTGATTTTAAAAAACAGATTTGTGCAAACCAGGGGCCCAGTCCTGAATTAATTCAACCCAGAGTAACTGCATTGAGGCCAAAAGAGTTACCAGGACTACAATCACTTATTTTATACTGCTGCAAACTCATTGACTTGAACGGCACAATGAAGAAGAGAACCTGACCCACATCAACCCGAGATCTGAATCAAGGCATCCCACCAGCTCCCAGCATGCTGCCTCATCTCACAAAGTGCCTGCTCCTAAGACCACTGGAGTCAACTAGATATTTTCCATGGACATTACTGAGGCTTTGGATAAGACCCAAAGCCTGGGATTTCCCTGCCCAGAAAGAACATTTCAATTCCAGCAGGGGAGGGCAGTTCTACCATTTCTGATTGAGAGGGAATGCAATAAAAAATTCATATCACAAAATAAATAAAAAAAGCAAAGATGAGTCTGATCAGCTGACAAGAGCTGATGAGAGCTTTTCTCCGCTGATTTGATGGACAAGGCCCTTGTTGGCAGATGGGAATTCAGTCTGTTTATAGCCCCATGACCTCAATTTTCTTAAATTTTCTTTCAATTTTATCTCCTTTTAGAAGAAAGATTAAATTCTTTTCTGAGCTCTGAACCAGCAGTAACGTTACTCGAGTTATTCAGTGGGTAGCTGCCTAGTGCCTATTTACTGTAAGAGTTCTCAGGTAAAGCATGCGCTGATTTTTCTATCCTGTAGCCAGGGAAATGAGCCTATGCCTGGACAAGAGGATGCAGAAATCCCCATGGCCAGGCTAAGAAAACTCACCAATGAAAGGTGTTTCCAGTGCCACGGACAGAATCCATATAGGACTCAGAGAGCATCTCGTCTCTGGGTACACATGCTGTAAGATTAAGGATTGCTGGTCAGTGGAGTTACAAAAGGAAGAATATGGGTCTCTGTGTCACTTGGCCCCAAATTTGCCATTTCCTAGCTTTGCCCTTTCGGTCCATTTTACCCCTGGATGGAGTTTCCTTTGTTAATTATTGCTTGGTATCATTAGACATCTTCCTCTGTCAAACAGCACTTATCCCACAGTTGTCTACCTTCAGGATCACAATTTGACTCTCTGACATCATACATGATGTTTTTTCCCCCACCAACCAACCCAGGTTAGTGTGTAAATAATGGAGCAATGCCCTCAGCCCTGTGAAGTGGGGGAAAGGAAACCTTAAAAGGCAGAAAGGGAGCTCAGGAGCCTAACTCCCATTGAAAATTAACAGGAATTTCTCACGTAGCTCCTGTTCCCGCCTATCAAGCCTTTCCCCAGAACTGTTAATAAAATATAATTATGCAAAAATTCTCTGCAATGTTATATGCATGTTCCTATAGAAGTGTAGGAATTACCCTGGGGAATCAGACCTGGACTCCATCTAACCTAGGTCCCCATCTCCAGCAATTGCCAATACCAGGTGCTTCCAAGAAAGGTGCGTGGAATCCATCAGGAGGCAGGTAGGGGACCAAGGGAAAGTATGGTCTGAATTTAGCCTGCAAGCAAAGAAATTCAGGAGGAAAAAAAAGTGCAATTATAATTGAAGAAGTCATTAAGGAAACACATCTTCACACCCACTGAGCCATTACTCCCTGCTGGGTTCATTGTAGGACAGTAATTTTCAGTTAAGACCCCTTCTTTATCGAGCACCCCCACCAAGAATCACCACTCATTTAGCAACATGGGAGAGGTGGCTCAGCAACTCCTCTGACAGCTGTCTGGGACCCCAAAATTAGCTATATCTGGTGGTGGGAAGCAACAAATCATACTTCCTATTGCTTGTCACTCTGCTAACCCTGCAGAGCCAACACAGGAGAGTGAGTGAGAGTCTGTTCTGGCTCATGTATCATTAATAGCCTTGTTAACTGCTTTCTTATTGCAGAAACTGTATTGGTAGTGATGACACAGGCACTGGAAAGAAACCCAGCTTGAATGTCAGTCCATTAGACAAGCTGCCCCAATTCTTCAGATAATATAATGATTACAGGATGCATTGGCTATGTGCTGGCCTCTGGGCAAGGGTCGACCCCACTCATCAGTAAGTTTGCTGTGGAGTTAACTCAAGCTCCCCAAAGCTTGGGCAGGGGCAATTCACTACATACTCTTTGAAGCAGCATTACAGGCCTGGAACTGTTCTCGAGGAAGTGTGTTGAGGTTGCAGGCCCATTTAACAAGCCCCATTAGGCTGCTCAGTTATGAATTGTTAAGTAAAGGAAGGAGCCATTGTGCTGTGTATCGTTGGGCTCCTCTGGTTTCTCCGGACAGTGGCCAGAAAGCTATAACAAGCTGAAATATATATCAGCTGAGCCTTCCACTAATGGCAGCAGGCTCTGTGAATGCCAGGTCCTGATGGGCTGTTTTGACTAATGCCATGGCCCCTGTACCTGTAAGGCAACGTGGAATTGGAGCAGTCTCCCTGGCCTCTGCATGGGGCAGTTATCAGGGACAAATGAAAACCACAGGCTGGAAAGCTTCTGTTGAAACCTTGTAAAATACACTGGTATTCTGCAAAAGCTTCCCTAAACCAGATCTGCTTCCAAGCATACATAAAGCCGATTCCTTGTTAACTCAGGATCTCAGAGCATGTTCCAAAGGAACGTATCACTGCCCCCCCACCTCCATTTCATACATGGGGAAACTGAGGCACAGAACAGGGAGATGTCCTCAAAGCCTTACTGCTTATTTGTGCCATACCTGGGTAATACAGCTAAACTAAATGAACCCCCAACTATGACCTTTGTACCAGAATCACCCCTGCCACCCCAATCCTCATTCAAGCATACCCTGGTGAAAGCCTCCTTCTTCCCAGCTTCCAGATACAGCCATGACTCCAGAAGCCATGGATGTGACCCAGAAAAGAAGAGCAGCCCTTGTCCTGGCCTTGACAGGAGATGATTACAATTAACTAGGCACCAAAACACTTCAACACACTCAACCTGACCAAGTATATTCCTAGGCAGAGGGTTCTTACAGCTGGTATCTGGTTGAAAGGCTTGTTTCTATCATTAGAATAAGCACAGGATGTTTTTGAGCAGTGCTGTACAGCATAGGGACTCCTGCGTGATATCAACCTGGCACATGCAAATCAGAGTGGAAGAAGCTCAATAACCTAAATGCCCTAAGCTCTATCCAAGGCCTCAGCTGGCCCCCATTACCTTCGTATTTGAGCACCTCACAATCATTACCATATCTGCCCTACCAGCTCCTGTGAGGCATTGACTAGTTACAAGAAGAGAACTGATGCAAGCAGAGGCAACATGATTCACCCAAGGAGTCTCTGGCAGCACAGAAAGATAAAATCTGAACGGTTGCAGCCCAGGTGAATGCCCTCCTCTCTTCACACCTTGCCATGGCTCATGTGCACAGCTCTGTGCAACCCTGGCTGGCTTCATCCTCTTGAGAGTGAGGCTAGCAAGTCCTAGTGCCCCTGTTTTACAGACAGAGGAAAACAAAGCACAAAGATTTCTGGAGACCAGGGCTGGTGCCAGAGCAGGAACCACATGCAGCAGCAAGGGGAATTATCCTCAGTACAAAATGGCTGAGATTTCAGGAGCGAGCTGCAGGTATGCAATTCACTGCTCTCACCCCCTTCCCAGCACTCTTTATCCTTTATTCACTCGGGTCAGAATCAGGCAAAACTCCCCTCGGTTACAATGGGCACTTGCCTGCAGGAGAAAGTGATCCCACTGGAAGGACGAAAGGGGGGAAGGAGCTTTAGTGACTTTGCAAGGTGTCTTGTTCCCCCCCCCCCCCCCACTCCCACTCCTGCCACCCCATCTGTGGAAGGATAGCACAGGCCTTCCCCATAACACCCTGCAATCTGCATAGGTTCGAGGCATGCAGGTGGAGCAAGGCACCTCTACTGAAAGCCCCATGCCCCTTGCTTTGTCTTTATGCTCCAAAGCCCCTCTCTGCCCTGTTGCTTCATTTTGCATCTTATAGGTCTTATACAAGAATGCCACCAGCGATAATCTGAAGGAAGAAAAGACATTTTCCAAAGTAGGAAAATGTCAAGGCTTGATTTTTTTTTTTAGATTCCACTTGGCCCCTCTGCACTTTGACATGATCTCTTTAAGTCTATCATCATCTCTGCTGTGATGTGTGCGAGCAGGTGAGTGTTCCCAGACTCCTGTCCCTGCTGCTAAAAATATCACCTCCAAGGCAGGCTGATCAAAGCAACGTTCTTGTACAAAGGCATTCAGGCCTGATCCTTGGGTGCTTTGCCCTTGAGCACAGCTGGTGCAGGATCAGGCTCATGGTGCTGATTTCATGGGCTTATCAAGGTTTAAAGAGGAAACCATGTATACAAGAGGCTGTTTTAATGACCTTGGTTTGTGCTGGGGATGTTTGGGGCCAAGCCACCTGTACAGGTGCTTGCCTTTTAGCACCTGCCAAATATACTGCTGTACTTCAGGCACTCGGGCCCAGAACCATCAAGGTCTTGTAGGCACCTAAATCCTTATGGTTCCAGTGGAAGTCAGGCATTTAGAGGAGTTAAGCACCAAATACCGTTGTATATCTGGCTCTCAGATACTGTTGAGGTGAGGGGCAATATAGCTTTTTGCATCACACTTAAATGGTAGGTACAAGCACGAGTGCTTCCCCACACCAACTATATTGGAACAGTGCTGATTTATTCCTGGAAGATTTTGATGTGCTAAACAGAAGGCTTATTTATTATTTCCTTTTTTTCTTTCTCTCTCACAGCAATACCGCTGACTGCCTCTTCCTAGGATTTAAAGCACCTTTTATGCATTACTGGTATTGGGCTGAATGTCAAAGTCCCTCTCCTTCACCCCCTACCAACATTTTCACTAGGCTAGTATCTTGTTAATGGTCCCATTTTCCATAGGAAACACTGAGATGACTGGTCGAAAGGTCACACAGTGAACCCGTGGCAGGATAGGGGAGGGAAGCCGGGAGTGCCAAGTCTAGTGTCTCCATGCACTAAACTACGCATCTCTGTATTCACCTGTTGCTGCCCCCTTCCCAGGGCTCCTTATGTGTTTTTTGTAACCCAGTAGCACATAAAGGCACCAAAGATCTGGGCCCTGCTGTGCCAGGTGCTGTACAGCTGCCTAGTAAGACAGTGTCCCCTGAAAAGCTTACAAGCAAACTAGAGGAAACAAAGGACTACATTTCCCACTCACAGAAGGGAAACTGAGATGCGGAGAGAATAAGACTTGCTCAAGGTCATATAAGCAGACCATTGTAGGGCAGAGACCTGGATCCCACTTCCAGAAATACCACCCCATGGCCTTCATTTCCAGCTCACCTTCCCTTTCAAAGAGAAAACTCTAGTTGCCAGGGCTTGGACCTCAGTGCCCTGGGTTCAGCTCCCAGCTCAGCCAGAGTCTCTTTGCTTGACTTTGAACAAATCACTTAATCTGCCCCATGCTGCAGTTCCCTGTCTGCCATCTGGAAATAACACTTCCTGCACTCAGATATAGGAGGCACTCCGATATTACAGTACCCAGATAGCAAATCCCTAGAAGCACAGACCTTTTGATCGGGTCAGGTGAGTGGGGGGGTGGGCCCTGTGCTTGCAAGCACAGAAAAACAGCACATCCAAATTTCTCCACCCACCCGCTATGTGACCCTCAGAGGAGAATCTTACCATAGCTGTGACAGGCTTTCATTTCTGATGCTTCTTTTCCACCCTTCCTCTGTGACATCCCCCATCTCAGCTCCTTTGCAGGGGGACTAACAGTAAGCCAAGATGCATCCATTTTAAAACTGCTTGCTGAGAACTGCTGCTCTCAAGGATGCCAAGTTCCCAATTTGATCTCCTTTCTTCCTAGTTGGCCCCAGCTGGAAAGGTTTTGCCATCTGGCCTCATTAGGGGTTTTTTTCCCCTTCAAATGGCCTATACTAATTAGCTCCATTTCACGAACACAATAACAACAAGGAGTGACACATGGGCTTCTAGCATGATTCAATCTAAACAGATCAAGAAGCACACTGCCTCCAACCCCAGGGTGCGTGAGCTGGTTAATTTGCACTGACTCACGAGGAAAACCATGTCTCAGGCAGGACAGTGCAGCACCTGGAGAGACTGGTTTAGCTATCTAACAGTCAGGAGCTCATCACCAACTTTGCTGAAATTGCAGGCTCCTATCGCAAGAAAGGAACAAATGATTTTTTGGAGACAGACCAGCCGGGTGTGCCAAGCAGGTTAGTCCATGGGCTCCTTCATAAGGGATTTAGGCACTCAGGGCCGCATTCTTTCCTGCACAATAATTTACAACAGTGTGAAATGGGAGTAAAAAGCTATCATTCTGGCTGGGTGTCAGCTTACATTGACGAGGTACTGATGCACTGAGATAACAGTCAACTCAGTATCTGACTCTATTTCAACAAAGAAATCCCATCTGCTCTGTATGAACATTGCTAATAATCCTGTGGCACTTTAAATATAGGTTTGGTCATCAGGAGCATACCTGCAGTTCCTGCTCCAGCCTGGAAGTGGCTGCATCTCATGGATGTTCTTTAACCACACAATTGTTTGCAAGTTGCTAGCTGGTGAACTAATATTACTAGCTATTCATCAGGCATCCATTTAATAAAACCTTTAAGAGCCCAGAAAGGGCAATCATACCAATGGGTCATTAAAAAAAAGCCTGTCTGAATGGTTACAGACCCACACCGTTGGAGGATGGGGAATTCTGGCACTTTATTAGCTGGGAAGCACATGAACATATTTATTCAGTCAATTTACCCTCCTTTTATATTGCATTTGAGATCAAGAAGGCAGACAGCAGCTGCATCAATGTGACACTATAGTCAAAGCCAGTGAAAACCAATGATCAC